>NC_090265.1:377885001-378196876 GCF_040414725.1 Anabrus simplex
AAGGCTAAAAGGGTGGAGTATTGTCTCTGGTTCCAGCTGACCATTGTCCAAAATCCTGACATACTACCACTACATGGTTCACAGACGAAGCATGGTGTCACTAAGCGGTTACGTAAACTCACAGAACGCACGCATTTGGTCAGCACAAAATCCACATGTCAGTCAAGAAACACATATGCACCCATTGAAAGTTGGAGTTTGATACACACTATCAACAGAGAGTATCGTGCGTCCAATTTTTTTACGATACAGTGAACAGTGAACACCGAAGAGTACCGACGCATTTTCAGTGAATTCGTTGAGCAACTGGGTGATAGAGAGCTGCGTCAAGGGTACTTTTAACAGGACGGCGCCACTGGCCAAGCGTCATGTGAGTCTATGGCGCTGATACAAAGTTACTTCGACGTCCGCATAATTTTCAGGAACTTGTGGCCGCCAAGATCACCAGACTATACCTCACTGGAATTTTTCCTGTGGGGTTATCTGGAGGGAATAGTCTACGCTACACGCCCTCGAACTTCGAACGATATGAAGGATAATATTACACGCGAAATCAACGGTAATGACAACGCAACGTTCCAGCGAACTGCCACAAACATGGAAAGTCGCGTTCAGCTGTGCCTAGACGCAGACGATGGACATTTTCAGCACAACTTTTAATGGAAAAATAATGTCCCAAATATTCTGTACATGTAAGACACAGTAACACGTTCCATGTAGGCCTATCCTTCTTGTCAAAATATAACATGAAAATCATGTTTTACATGAATCACCCTGTATAGGCCCATCTAATTACTTACTTTTTCCTTTCAATGTTTTGGAAATGATTCATCAGTTAATAAATATTCAACCAATGAACCAATGAACGAACTATTTCTGAAGTTGCATGAAACAAGAATCCATCCTCCATCATTAATTTAAAATTTGAAGTGATATTTCTAATACTTCTCAATTGTACAAGCAATCAGCGGGAAGCGAATCCACATTATCCATTACTCAGATGACACTCGGGTACTTGCCGACATTTTGGAAGACCTTAAAGTCCCTTTGAAAAACATCAACGAAGTCATCGAGGAAATCAGCCTAATAAACGTTCAGAAAACAACATTCTTGATAATAATAATAATAATAATAATAATAATAATAATAATAATAATAATAATACATACGTACATACTTTCCCCGTCAAAATAGTGCTTTCCGTATATGTAATTATGTTGTTTCTAATATCCGGTGTCATTCCTACGTTATGTATTATTCTGAAGATATTAGTGGGGACATATTCTGAATTTTATTCCGCCAGGTGTTGTGGCGATCTCAAGTCATTGTCAACATGCTTTACTTTTCTTTCCACCCTATGCAGTAAAGCGTGTGAGAGATCACGTGATATGCTTGCCACTGCTCAAGGCTAAATGCATATCTCCCGAGTGTGTGCGATGTTAGATCGTTCTCTGAATAAAAGCGAAGGAATTATGTGAAGAAAATGTGTAGTAAAAATGATAATCGTAATGTTTATAAGAGCCATGCCTCAAAATCTCACGATATTTAACCCTAGTGAAACCGTCCAAACCTTCCCTTTATTCCAGATATTCTCGAACTATTCATCGTGGAGAGAGCCAAGTTAAGTTTCGCTTGAGACGTGAAATATTTATTCTGGTCTGGCACGAACTTGTCGTAATTCTCGTTTGTCTGCTTCAGCTTACACTAAAATCATCTGGAAGAGGACGACAGACCAAGGACTAAACGACTGTATCAGCCTTACTAATGTCATCTTTAATTCCAAGAGGACCACTTCAATCAGCGTGGGATTCATCGCCAACTGCAAACATGTTAGCACTAAAGATGTAAGGGCCACCCGCATCAAAAGGAAGGACGTGAAGATGCAAGCAGTAGCGGCGATTGGGAATTAGAAGTGGTGCCGGTGGGGGGGGGGGGGGGGAGGAGGAGCAAAAATATGCAGGAAACAAAAAGTACCCGGGTTTGTCGGATAAATGAAAACTTCAAAAAAAGCTACAAAGTAGTAAGTTTTTTGATGCCCTCTAAGCGAATTTCGACAGACAGGTAAGTACGGTAATATATTTTATTATTTCTACGTCCCAATAACTACTTTTTACGGTTTTTGGAGAAGCCAAGGTGCTGGAATTTAGTCCCGCAGGAGTTCGTTTACGTGCCAGTAAATCTACCGACAGGAGGCTGACGTATTTGAGCACCTTCAACTACAACCGGATTTAGCCAGTACCGAACCTGCCAAGTTGGGTTCAGAAGGCCAGCGCCTGAACCGCCTGAGCCACTCAGCCCGGCCAATTTATTTGAGTTTGTGATTCAATAAAATACAATAAAACTTTCACCAAAGGAACAATAATTACACACGACTTACAATTAAACAGAAGTACGGCTTGAGTATATAATTACAAATCATTTAGTATTTGACCACACACTAAGGAACTAACAGACACTAAAGAGACTCCCAGACTGACAAATGCACGCGGCAAGCGGGTGAATCATACAATCATACCTCAGTGTCCATTATCTTAAAAAAAAAAAAAAAAAAAAAACCTCCTGCCACCCTAGCACATGCAATATCTCCACTACTTACTGTGGCGCTGTGCAAATAGGTTAGCCGCGACAACCGACATTTTGCGCGTATTTCCGCTGATAATTTTGTTAATAATTAAATCAAATAAAGGAAAGAAGTTGCTAATAATACAACAGGGCTTGTACAAATGGTTTTAAAAAATTATTCCCACAATTCTTATTTCTTGCCGGCTAAAATGGAATAAAAATATAATGTTGTCTCCACAAAGTTGGGGGGTGGGCGACTTACCCCCTCGCCCCCCCCCTAATCGCCGCTACTGGGTGCAAGGAACATAGCAGACCACAGACGGGAATTGAGGTTCATCATTAAATATGAGTACACTTTTATGAATATTATCTGTTCATCCATTTAGAAAATTTAACGATCTTCTTCAGTAGAATTGTAGTTCTATTAGTTATAGTAGTTTTGAAATACTTTCTTACTTCATTCTTACTCAGGTACAGGTAGATATGAAAGTGAACGTATGTGTATTGGGTTGTATCAGACGAGAAGTACGGTAGTTTTCTTCTAAAATGTTTCCACGCCAGCGTAATCTCTAAAAATAAGAATTTAATAATTTATTCCCCTGCCGGATAAATGAGAATTTAAAGGATCATTTATTAATTTCATTTATGAATTTCATGAAACATTGTGGGATAAATTCTAGGTTGTGCTTCATTCACTGCATTGCAAATTGTGTCATCTTCCAGTAATGTGAATTTCAGATGTCTATGGTAGATTTAAAATTCAATAATAATAATAATAATAATAATAATAATAATAATAATAATAATAATAGTAATATTTGAGATCGGGTTAAATGGGGACATTAAGGGCGTGAGTGATAAATGAAAGTAGATTTGCTTATGTGGAATAAAATTAAGTTGTGGTCAGCTATAGAAATATTTACCTAGAAAATGATATGCCTGCGGGTAAATGTATACATTTTGGAAGCATTAGTAATGTGATGCAATGCGTTCCGATGAAGGTGGAGCACGTGTTCAAAAGTTTTACAGCATTTGAATAATAATAATAATAATAACATTTCCTAGACACTCAATGACCACGTGGTAGAGTAGAGTCAATGTTAACCCAGGCATTGTGCATATTTACTGTTTCTACCCAGTCTTCTGAATGATAAAATGATTTTGGAATGTATCGTGGTTGTAATATCAGAGGAAGATTCAGTTAAGTGATAATTCATGTTCAATCACAGGTCATACGTCAGTTGTTGGAAGTATATAATTTAATAGAAGGTCATCTGTCGATGCAATCCAATCTTCTTTTCTCCATAAATGTCAGGACTAAAAATAAAGCCTAAGATTCGAATATAAACTTGTAAATAAATTTCGACTACCCTGAGTGCATGGAATGAATGTGGTTGTAATTAGAAGTATTTCTCAATGTCATTTATTTGAAATGTGATTCCTAATCTGACCTTGTGTTCATCACGGTGTGCCAAATTATTCCGGCGTTGTCAGTGCTTTTGTTATTTTACTGAGGATTGTTTGTTTATTTATTAAGACAAAGATTAGTGCCATGATTAATCCATTTATGAAATGAATTAGTTTGAACTGAATAAATGAAATGGCGTATGGCTTTTAGTGCCGGGAGTGTCCGAGGACATGTTCGGCTCGCCAGGTGCAGGTCTTTTTGATTTGACACCCGTAGGTGACCTGCGCGTCGTGATGAGGATGAAATGATGATGAAGACGACACATACACCCAGCCCTCGAGCCGGCGAAATTAACCAATGATGGTTAAAATTCCCGACCCTACCGGGAATCGAACCCGGGACCCCTCTGACCAAAGGCCAGCACGCTAACCATATAGCCATGGAGCCGGACTTTGAACTGAATAAGATCGATCGGTTTCCAAAGAGAATGAACAAATACCAGCAAAGGAAATTATAATAATGTACATTTGTATAAACGCCTTGTAAGGCTTATTTAAAAAACCACAGTCAACTCAAATTTTCATATCTTAGTTTATTAAGGATGTTTAAGACTCAAATATTAATTCGAGTTTGTTAATCAAAAACTTTGAGTCAGCTGAGAAACTATATTCATTATGATGCTTAGATGATGTCAAATATGCCTAGAAAATCGTCGACGAACATAGACATGTGTTTCTCTGTAATACAGTGTACAGATTAGTTTTATGGATGGCATGACCATCCACCACGTGCATAAAGTTGGACATATAATTCTTTTGCGAAGTAACGCAGCTGGTATTATGTTTAAAGACGTTGAAATGACTATTTATGGGATAATTTATTAGGATAGATCAATTATCCAAGTATAGGGAGGAGGTTTTCCGTCCGACTCGTTGGCTGAATGGTCAGCGTACTACCCTTCGGTTTAGAGGTGCCCGGGTTCGATTCCCGGCCGGGTCGAGGATTTTAATCGCTTCTAGTTAATCCTTCTGGCTCGGGGACTAGGTATATGTTTCCTTCCCAACATTCTCCTCATCATATTCAGACAACATACCATACCACCAACCACCACAGAAACACGCAATAGTGATTACATCCCTCCATATAGGGTTCGCGTCAGGAAGGGCATCCGGCCGTAAAACAGGGCCAAATCCACATGTGCGAAGCAGTTTGCACTCGCGAACCCACAGGTGCGGGATAAAGCGGTAGGAAATGAAGAAGAAGAACAAGGAGGAAGGAGGTTTTTCCATTTATTTAATTTTCCGCAGCTACAATATATGGCTAATTTTATTATTTATTTTTTCTTGCAGAATATTCCAGATATGTCATCGTCATAAAAATCCAGCAGTTTGATTTTGTAAAAGCAAACATTTTTTTGAACTTGTAAATTTGTGAGTCATTGAGGCAACGTCTAGCAAGAGACGATTTTTATTGAATCTTGGCTTTTGTTTTGTGCATATCCTAAAATAAATGTCAAGCCTATTATAAATTGTTTTCTTTTGTGTTGTCGTCAACTCTTGTGCCTCTAGAATTGGGACAGCTAGCAAACTTTCGTATGCTCGCTGAGTTAGTCTGAGTAAATGGGGGCAATACATACATCTTAATTATAGATAGTAAAACCTTTCAGTGTTCAGTCTGCAAACCTCTGTGAATTTATAGACGCTTCCACAAACATCCATTTACAGCTATCATTCTGACTTCTTCAGCTTCAACAACTCTTATCTTGATTTCACTAAAAGTCTATGTTTTCCTTACCGTCTATGGCCGAGTCATTATTCACGTAGATAACCTATCTTCACCATTCGCCTTACATGAGCTCACCACGGAAGGCGTTCGTATGCACAACCTCGTCCATATCTTTATTATTGACTTAGCCTTTCTCTTTTCATTGCGTGTGCTTCCTACCATTAGTTTCATTTATTTGTACCAACAATAATTTTCGCTACTTTAATGACTGTTATTTCCAACTTACTGTATGTTCACTCAGCTTTCACAACTGCACGGTGAAGTTAGTCTGAAGACAGAGCAATACAAGGATAATTCATTTTGAAAATATACTTGCTTCTTCCAAAACACCGTGGAATGCAACTGAACTCTCTGCATTAACTTGACTACACATTGATTTAATCACAACCCTCACCAAAATATTGTAAATAACATAATCATGGCTGACGGTGGGGCGAATGGACTTTGCCATTGGTCGAAGATTACGCCGATGAAAAGTCGCTACCATAATTCAAGACAGCGAGAGAAGTTATGACCAACTTATAAAACGCGGTATAAAAAGACCTAAAACAATGAGGCCATGTTACCGACAAGATAATCAGCCTTGTTATCCGGAGTAAGAATGGAAAGAATAAGCATATGCAATTAATAAGAATAATAACATCTCTCTGTCTTGAATTATGGGAGTGACGTTTCATAGGGCAAATATTCAGCCAATGGTAGAGTCCATTCGTGCCACCGCCAGCCATGATTTAATACGAATGACAAAGACAAATAACAACATGTTGAAATAGTTGAGAGGTAGCGATGCAATAATTACGGATCTCAACACTGCAAAGCATAGATTGCGCCACTTAGGATTTAATATGAATAATAAAGACAAATAATAACATGCTGAAATGGTTCAGAGCTAGCGGTACAATAATTACAGATCTCGTCACTGTAAAGCAGGGCCTCTCAAACGCCCAAACTCTCACGCGTGCAGAGCGAGGTGCATAGGCTCTGTGCACTGTGCATCGGTACGCTTCGCCTCAACTCGGCTTGACTCGGATGGTGTAGTGTGCTGAGAGCGACGAAGCGTTTGGTGGTAGACGACGTGTTTAAAAGTGAAATAGACAAGCGCACGACAACATAATAATGGAGCAACCTGTTTCGAAGAAAGCAAAGACTTCCGAAAGTCCATTTCAATCGAACTGGGAACTTTCGTATTTTTTTTTGTTTGTTTGTCGTGACGATAACGCCAAATGCTTAATCTGTGGGACGATAATTACGTGCGTAAGAAAATCATCTATTGAAAGACACTACAACAGACTACATTCGGAAAATTATTGTGAAATCATAGGAGACGTCAGAGAGAAAGAATTAAGGAAGTTGAAACAGCTTGAAGAAGAGCATTCTATATCCACAAATGAGTTTTGTTCCAGTACTGTAGCATTTTCATTTTGGTTACGGGTTCTGCATTTTTTTAAATTATGTTTACATTCCTCTCAAACATGTATGTGTATTTCTAATTCACTTTTTTAATTTTTTTAATAACACTGGTAACCTTGTCCCATACAACTCTGCGTCTCCGCTCACCACACGTAAACATTTCGCAGTGGGGGAGAAACAGCAGTGAAGGTGAGGAACGCGGAGAGAGGCCGAACGGGGAGACAGGTGTAGGGAGAGAGGAGTGGAGAGGTCTGCACTCTGGTCAATCAAGCGAAGTCGTCTTTTGCACCGTGCACAGTGCATGCACCACGCGCATGCACCCTGAGAGGCCCTGCTGTAAAGCATAGGTTGCGCTCTTGTTACTCTTGGAATTCATACGACCAATTATTTAATGGAAACAGAATTATATGTATACAAGAGCAGTAGCATTTGTAAATGGTCCAGATCTGACGGTAACATAAAACTCGACACAGTAAGGTGTGTATTGTGCTGATGTCAACAGGCCTAAAGCCGCTTCGCGGCCCTAACCTGGGGGTTTACGACCCCAGACCCCGTTTACTTGATCACAGTCGAATGGGTTTGCAACTAGCCGGACCTAACCAATCCAGTCGAATGATTTTCCGACTAGCCGGGCCTCTGAAAAGTAACAATAGTGGTCCAGGATAGACGAATGTTGAAAAATTATTTCATACACACACATTAACAAAGTTTAACGTACATAGGCGGAGGGAAAGGGGAAGATTTATATCAAAAGTTAGCATACCTTATTAGAGAGCATCTAAAGAATAATTCGTTCTCTCGAAAATCAGTACTTCTGACATAGCAACCTCTGTACGGAACAACATCCATGTTTAACAATACCTTGTTGATTACCATACCAACGAAGATTTTATTTATGACAGTAGCAACTAACAACGAATAAATTAAACAGCCCGACCAAAGTTGGTACCAGGAACTAAGTAAAGTTGGTATCAGGAACTAATTACGTAATACCAGTTGGTGCCTGTCGCCAAGAACTTACTTACATCCTCAATGACAAATGCACATTAAACAGCAGTTCCTGCGCTGGTGAGGTTTAGAAAAAGTTGTACCGTTTTTATTCCCTCTTGTGATACAGTTCTCTAATGCTTCTTTTCCAATAAACGGCACTTAAGACTTGGAAATAACAATTGTAACATCGACATCTTCGCATTTCTTTTTCAAGGTTTGTAGTTTTATGTGACGGTTAATATCTTCGGGACTTCCGGTTATGGTAGAATCTCATGCGCAGGGCGTGATTGTTCAAAATTCCCCCACATGAAATGACCGAAATTCAAGCTGCGAGGCCAGCTTGGTGAAAGCCACATGCAAAGTCACTCGGCTAACACTCATCCTCTCTTCCTCCACATTTCTTTTCAAGTTAGGGCCGATGACCTCTTAGAACAACAATAAACATCATCCTAACATTTCTAAGTTCCATATTCCTACTAAAATGTCCAAGGAATCATACTTGAAAGAACACAGTAATTGAACTTCCGGTTTTAAATATTAAAGAAACATGTAGGCGTCTCATTCATGATATGGAATATACAAAATTTGATTACAGAAGGCAATGAACTCATGCATTAGGTTTATATTTTCAATTAAATTTTCAACTCATATCTCCCCCTATTATGAAATTCTCTCCTAGTTAAAAATCTTCACATTGCAACTCTCGTTTTTCGTCTGTTGAATGAATCTAAACCCCAGTATTTATCCTCAAAGTTTAATTTACTCTCCTCTCATGAACATAACACACGTTCGACTACTACACTATCAAGTCCTGTGCAACGCTCATCTTCATTTAACCGCTCCTTTCAAGTGTCTGGTGCAAGGCTATGGAATTCCCTTCCAGTCAGTGTCAGGAATTGCACTTCTTTAGCTTCTTTCAAGCGGTCTTGCTGAGATTACCTATTAAAAGTATAACCAGCTTGTATGAATGGCAGTATGAATGGAAGAATGAATGAGGTTAGGATTTATATTTTGTTATATTATTTCATTATTCTGTTGAAGTTTATTACAGATAATATGTGGTTAAGTGTAAGAGAGGGCCGTGAGCCTTAACTTCGCCACAAATGAAGGCATGAAATAAATAAATAATAAAAAGAAACTAGGTCTGTAACATTCTAATTGCGAACTGATTGACGTCTTTACTTACATCCATCTCAACTGGCCGTTTGTGCTGACGTATCCTTCTTCAGGTAGCGTACGTAGTTATACAGAAGTGATTGAAGGAGTACCTTCTTTAAGACATTAGATTTAGATCTTAAGTTAAGAGGTTACTTAACTGGTTCACCTAAAGTGAGTTTAATACCACACAAATTCCATAGATTATTATTATTATTATTATTATTATTATTATTATTATTATTATTATTATATTATCATTATAGACTGTTATGCCTTTCAGCGTTCAGTCTGCAAGCCTCTGTGAATTTACTAAACGTCGCCACAATCCTCGATTTGCAACTAGTGTTGTGGCCTCATTTAGTTCTATACCTCTTATCTTTAAATCGTTAGAAACCGAGTCTAACCATCGTCGTCTTGGTATCCCTCTACTTCTCTTACCCTCCATAGCAGAGTCCATTATTCTCCTAGGTAACCTATCCTCCTCCATTCGCCTCACATGACCCCACCACCGAAGCCGGTTTATACGTACAGCTTCATCCATCGAGTTCATTCCTAAATTAGTCTTTATCTCCTCATTCCGAGTACCCTCCTGCCATTGTTCCCACATGTTTGTACCAGCAATCATTCTTGCTACTTTCATGTCTGTTACTTCTAACTTATGAATAAGATATCCTGAGTCCACCCAGCTTTCGCTCCCGTAAAGCAAAGTTGGTCTGAAAACAGACCGATGTAAAGATAGTTTCGTCTGGGAGCTGACTTCCTTCTTACAGAATACTGCTGATCGCAACTGCGAGCTCACTGCATTAGCTTTACTACACATTATTATTATTATTATTATTATTATTATTATTATTATTATTATTATTATTATTTTCCAGAATAATGTATTTGACGGTTGTTTGGACAAAAAATATTTGCATGCAAAAAAGTGATTTTGGAAATAATTTTCTGAAAGGGGTCAGTTTTGCGCCTGTGTCTTTAAACAGCATAACTAGCATAATACAAATGTATTAATAAATGGCACAGCTATAACTGTGAATATCGACAAGTAAACAGCCGCTGTTTTGAATAACTAATTAAATAATGAGGTTGATAAAGTATGTATGTTCAGTCCTCAGCCCGGAGGCTGGTTGGATCCTCAACAGCTCCACCATTAGCTGTCATAGATGGCCTGGGCATCATTGAAGATGCGAAATGAGGAATGAGGTAGTTTCCCGTTGCTTTCCTCACTGAGCCAGAAGTTGCTTTTACGTATATGCCTGCCAAGTCCATTGAAATGCATGCACCAACCAACCCTACGAGCAACATTTTCTCTCCAGAATGTCAAATCTTCTGGAAGTGTGGAAGGATTGCCGATTTTGCATGTTCTTCCCCACCTTGATGGAACCATCCACGAGACACGACAATACATCGCGCATCAGTAACAATTCGGGTTTCTGTGAGAGCTATCCAAATCCTATAACCGTTGCAGTGTAAATAGAGTAGGTAGTACAACTGTGTTTTCTAAAATAATTGTTATCGGGCCGAAACTTTAAGGATGGTTGTTGGAGGAACCTGGTGAATCTTTCTGTGCATTTTCCAATTTATAACCCTGCATTAACAACCATATCAGTTTCCAATTTTAAGAGACTTTTATGCTGCCATGCAATGAGACTGATGAGTTACCGGTACTATATTATTATTATTATTATTATTATTATTATTATTATTATTATTGTTTGCTAGGGGCTTTACGTCGCACCGACACAGATAGAGAATCATAGGTCTTATGGCGACGATGGGATAGGAAAGGCCTAGGAGTTGGAAGGAAGCGGCCGTGGCCTTAATTAAGGTACAGCCCCAGCATTTGCCTGGTGTGAAAATGGGAAACCACGGAAAACCATCTTCAGGGCTGCCGATAGTGAGATTCGAACCTACTATCTCCCGGATGCAAGCTCACAGCCGCGCGCTTCTACGCGCACGGCCAACTCGCCCGGTACTATATTATGCTTCCACGGCAACTTGGTAAGTATATATAATTCACATGCCTATAACTTTTCTCTCTCTTTTGTTGTATGATTTGGAAATGTGATAAACTGGTAGTAATGTCATTCAGTAAGTTCAGTAAGTAATCAACCATGAGCCATTCTCAATAAATACAGTAGTAGTTCGAAATTCTACCGGGATTTGGAGAAAATTTGCGGGATTTTTAGAGGCAGCTAGTGGGACTGTGCCAAACACAATTGACAACTCTGCTAGCGGGCAACGTCAGTTCGAGTTTGGCAGTCTTTGGAGATGGATCTAATGAAATAGAGTGCCACGATGTATAAACTGGGATCAACCCAAGGTTTCAATTTGAATCCTGGTTAAAAGAAGAGAATCATTTGTGAGACGTGTGAGTGGTGAAGAAAGAGGATTTATGGGCTCATATTGGATCAGTAGTGTGTATTTTCTCTTTTGTAACATTTCAGCACAAGTATTCTTTTTCAGGTTTAGTTTTATTGTTGCCAATGAATGGTTTGATTTCCTTATTTTAGTTTGTGTTTATTTGAAAGGAACAGGTTATAATAGGTATGACCAATTTTTCTGTTTTTTAGGTTATGTTTTCTTTTTCTTAGCATGACGATCTAGGCGATTTTCATCCAGGTTATCATTACTTTAGGTTTAAATCAATCTCTTTTACTGCTTATGAGATTTATGAATATTAATTTCTACGGAACTTCATTACAATTTTAAATTTTCATTGACAGTTTCTTGTCCAAATAATATCATGTTATTTTCCATTTCCGTGCAGTATTCTTATGACAATATTCAATTCTTGATGATGACACAGATCAATCGCGTATGTTGTGAGTTTTTGTTATTTTGGTGCGTCGACATATTTCTTTCCTTTAATTTCATTTTCTTCCCCTTGATGATTGTTTATTATTAAGTTCCTCTGTGAGCTTGATATAATGTTGGGATCCACATCCTACAGCCTACTGTATTATGTTTTCATTTTCTTATTATTCAAGACGAGCCTTATTCTGACTAAGATTTTCTTACTCACTGTGTTAAAGTTATAAAACTTCTAATACTAAATTGTTTTCATTCCTCCCCTGAAGGGGGAGGCGGGCCTCCTAGACGGTAACGCCGTCTCTCAGGCCAGAGAAGATGTGTGGAGAAGATTGGCGGCCGTGGCCTATACTAGGCACTGTCCCGGCATTCGCCTTAGTGCAGGAGAATGGAAAACCACGGAAAACCATTCTCAGGGCAGTCGAGGATTAGGAACAGACCCTCTCCGTCTCCCGAGTACAGAGGCGTAAAGCCGCGGTACAGCCGTGGCCACTCCTCTGCTCTACTCGGTTGGCCGGTCGGAGTGCTGAGCTGTCGGACCACGGATCAGCCGTGGCCACTTGTGGGCCGAAACATACTCTGCAACCGCCGACCTATAATTTCAATAATTTGTTTTAACAAAAAGGTTATCTTTTAATTAAGTTGTTATGTGATTATTTCTTTAGTTATTAAGGCGTTTGTTGTATTCAATTGTGTATCTTGATAATTCGTTATCCCTCTTTCTTTGTTTTCCGTCTGGGTCGCTTTTACTAACAGGCCTGATGTTGCGGTCTGATTTTCATGCAGTGATAATACTGTAGTAAGGATTATTACTTGTGACTGATGCTGCCACCTATTATGTTTTAACCAATGTATGGTTGTTTACTATCTCGATAATCAACTGCGCAGCGAAGTTATCCACAATAATAATAATAAAGTTCCAAGAATGCCTCCCGGATTCCTTTTAGGTCAAAAAGAAATCAGAGAAGGCGATGGGCTCTCTCTGATGTTTTTCAACTGCATTCTTGAGAAGATCATCCGGACCTTCCAAACGAGATTAATGGAAACCGACAATAGTCCACTGAGAATGGGAAACCAGATCCAAGGGAATCATGGTTGACGGTCTAGCTTTTGCCAATTACATCGCAATTCTGTCGAAAGACGTGGAAACCGCTAGGATTCCAATCGAACTGTTACAGGAAATCGCCGAAAATCTGGTCTACATATATCGTTTAGGAAAAAAATAGAAGTATTGATTAACATCAAAGACGCACCACCAAAACTTCGCAAGAAACGGTGACATCAGGCGAGTAGAAAAATTTAAGTACCTGGGAGAGATCAACATGAAAAATGGACTGGACAAGGAAGCACGTAGGGAACGAATTCACAAGCTTGAAATAACTTACCAACCATCACGCATGTTCTACAAAGAAAATGCCCTTCCCAAAACACTACGATACGTCATTATGAAACGGTTCTGAAGCCTGTAGTTACGTATGTAGCCGAAACCCTATACCTAAATGCTAGTAAAGGACTCCTCGAAGTACTGGAGAAAAAGGAGCACATAATAATTATGGGAATCATTGGGTCCAGCTACAAAAATGGCATCCACCAAAAAAGATCCAACAAGGAAGTCTATAACAAAATAGCGAAAATTACGGACATGACCCGTAAAAGACTATTTGTTTTACGTCGCACCGACACAGATAGGTCTTACGGCGACGATGGGACAGGATAGGGCTAGGAGTGGGAAGGAAGCGGCCGTGGCCTTAATTAAGGTACAGATCCAGCATTTGCCTGGTATGAAAATAGGAAACCACGGAACACCATCTTCAGGTCTGCCGACAGTGGCGTTCGAACCCACTATCTCCCGGATGCAAGCTCACAGCTACGCTCCCCTAACCGCGCGGCCAACTTGAAATAGCAGCACTCTGTATCGAAGTAGACATCGCCACGGGTCCCGACCGCGTTTTAGTGAGTTTATTAAGTCGTAGGAATTGTTAATTCAGGGATGCTTTCAAGAGATATAACACCTCAGTGATTAAAAAGAAAACAGAACAGTATGGATAGATAAATAAAGGTGAGGTCAAGTGTCCGTTAAACTGCTCATAACAGCACCTTCGGTAATCAGACGTGGTATTGAAATTAATTTTAATTAGTATCAAAGGGATTTTAATGATCAAACTAGCTGCATCATAAACATACCTGTTCTATGAGGGCTGCTAAAGTCTGCTTTTTCTAAATTTTTACAATTGGCTTAACGTCTCACCGACACAGATAGGTCTTATGGCGACGATGGGGTAGGAAAGGTCTAGGAGTTGGAAGGAAGCAGGCGTGGCCTAAATTAAGCGACATTTGCCTGGTGTGAAAATGGGAATCTACGGAAAACCATTTTCATGGCTGCCGGCAGTGGGGCTCGAACCCACTATCTGCCGGATGCAAGCTCACAACTGTACGCCCCTAACGGCACGGCCTACTCGCCCGGTCTAAAGTCTGCAAAAGCTGAGAAGAAAGATATAACTCCTATGTTTCTTAATGGGTATAGGTATATCGAAAGCTTTTGGCAACATTGGACATCGCCAACTAAATCTTACGTCATCAGCCGAGGCTCTTCCATTCAAACCAAGAGATCTTATAAAAATCAAAACCAAACCCCATGGGGCAACAGCCTCCAAGGGCTATGGTCTACCAGGGACCGCTGTGTAGCCCGAAGGCCTAAAAATTATGAGGTAGTGTGTGGTCAGCACGGCGAATCCTCTCGGCCATTGTTCTTGGCTTTCTTGACCCGGGTCGCCATATCACTGTCAGATAGCTCCTCAATTGTTATCACGCGGGCTGAGTGGACCTCGAACCAGCCCTAAGATCCAGGTAAAATTCCCTGACCTGGCCTGGAATCGAACCCTGGGCTTTCGGATAAGAGGCAAGAACGCTACCTCTACACCACAGGGCCGATAAGAGATCTTATAATATAAAACTGTCAATACAACAGAAATCGAAAGACCAGTGAGGAAAACAAAACAATTTCACCTGGGAATGGAAGTGATGTCCGCATCTGTGGTTTAGTGGTTAGTGTGATTATCTGCCACTCCCGGAGGCCAGGGTTCGATTCCCGGCTCTGCCACGAAATTTGAAAAGTTGTATGAGAGCTGGGACGGGGTCCACTTAGCCTCGGGAGGTCAACTGAGTAGAGGTGGGTTCGCTTCCCACCTCAGCCATCCTGGAAATGGTTTTCCGTGGTTTCCCACTTCTCCAGGCAAATACCGGGATGGTACCTAACTTCAGGCCACGACTGCTTCCTTCCCTCTTCCTTATCTATCCCTTCCAATCTTCCCATCCCCCACCAAGGCCTCTGTTCAGCATAGCAGTTGAGGCCGTCTGGGCGAGGCACTGGTCATCCTCCCCAGTTGTATCCCCGACCCAATGTCTCAAGCTCCAGGACACTGCCCTTGAGGCGGTAGAGGTGGGATCCCTCGCTGAGTCCGAGGGTAAAACCGACCCTGGAGGGTAAACAGATTAAGAAAGAAATGGGATCACCGTTGTCACCAGCGAAATATAACTCATAGCTACAGATTGTGTTCGATGAAATTTAAGTCTGTTGCAATCGTACTGGGAATCAGCTTCTTCAGAATTATCTCCTCCCATAATTATGAGATTCGCTGATGATACGGTCATTATCTGATAAAATAAGCGGCTATAGAGCTGACTGGCAGGTTGTTCTAGGAAATAGGATTACGCATAAACACTACTAAATATGCAAGTATATATATTGAAAAAGGCCAGCTAGTGGATGTTTTCGATGCCGAGAATGATTTAAAAGTTAGTATCATTGAAGGAAAAACCAAGATATTTAAATACTTAGGTGTCAAATTTAATGGTACACACATCTGCGACACGACTACTGCTTTACAAAACCTTTGCAAACCGAGCTCGATAGCTGCAGTCGCTTAAATGCGGCCAGTATCCAGTATTCGGGAGATAGTAGGTTCGAACTCCACTGTCGGCAGCCCTGAAAATGGTTTTCCGTGGTTTCCCATTTTCATACCAGGCAAATGCTGGGGCTGTACCTCAGTTAAGTCCACGGCCGCTTCCTTCCCACTACTAGCCCTTTCCTGTCCCATCGTCGCCGTAAGACCTATCTGTGTCGGTGCGACGTAAAAAACAAAAACAAAAAAAAACCTTTGCAAGAACTTAGTTCTGATAATAACTTCACCAATACTCATATCAGACCAAAAGTTTACTCTTTTAAACAGTGCATTCTTCTCCCTCTGACAAGTACCAGCTAATTTCACAGAAGGTGTTAATAAAATAATCATGAGCTTTCTGAAATAAGTTCTGGATGTACACACGGACTCTGCTGACAGTGCACTGTAGTCTGCTTTCAAGTATTAAGTCCTTAGGCTGTTTAAAGCGGTGTGAAAAGTTCACCTCCAGCGAATAAGCGCTTGCAATGCCCTTCTTAGAGTCAGAAATAACTACATTTAAAAAATGAGTGACCTGGCATACCTGCTTATGGGACCTTACAATCACAGATACTGACAGCAATTCCAGTAAAAGAGGCGGTTTTCCTAATACAGTAAAATACTCCAGGAATTGAGGAACCGTCAACTGATAGCACGGAGCTCTTCCTGAGAAAGGAATCGGAATACATCTCCATAAACCTTCCTCGATGCATAACTGGATACGGCATCACCAAAGACTTTCCTGCATTGAATGACAGAAATCTATCAAAATGACGTCAAATATTTCTGCAGTGCGAACTGTTCCGTTTAGAATAAATTCAGGACGGAAACATCTGCGGTATTTGCGCCAGAGAGAAAGAAACACTGGCCACATCCTGGTTTTTCTGTTCGTAAGGCGAAGTGTTGAGAAACTCATTTCATCACAAAATAGGAACAATGATGGCAGGAAATATTTCAACGTCCACTGTATATCAGCGATATGATAGCGTATAAGGGCTGTTAGAACCTTGTTGACAGCATCTCCTGTTAGTACTTCCCAAGCAGACCTACTTTATAAACATCGTCTTTCAGTTAGAGATTATTCTTGTTGAAGTTCACACCATGTCGTTTAATCGGGAGTTTGGTCGAAAGGTATGAAGGAATACGAAATTGAAGATACAGTATGTTAGAAGTTAGTGGAGATAGTGAGCTTCCTAGTTGTGGTTCAGAATTATATTCTGATAAATGTAATAATGATAATGATTCCGAGAATATCATGTGAAGATCGCTATTTGCTTTACGTCGCACCGACACAGATAGGTTTTATGGCGACGATGGGATAGGAAAGGCCTAGAAATGGGAAGGAAGCGGCTGAGGCCTTAATTAAGGTACAGCCCCAGCATTTGCCTGGTATGAAAATGGGAAACCACGGAAAACCATTTTCAGGGCTGCCGACAGTCGGATTCGAACCCACTATCTCCAGGACGCAAGCTTACAGCTGCGCTCTCCTAACCGCACGGCCAACTCGCCCGGTATGTGAAGATCGAGGGACAGCGCTACAAAGAAATGTTACTAGTGATACCTGGAGTCACAATATGAACTGAAGATATGGGAAAACAATGCCGGTCCAAATCACGATTTACCTTCCGGGAGTTCAGAAAAAGTTTTTGAATTATTTGTGGGATTGGACTTTTATGAGCTAGTGGCAGAGCAGACGAATATTCATGCCGAATATTTACAAAGAAAAACTGGCACTGTTGATACAACCTGGCAAGACACTAACGCTGATGAAATAAGGGCATTTATAGGAGTTCTACTTTATATGGGATTGGTTGTTTTACCTGAAACAGACGATTACTTCCTAGGAGACTTTTGCGTATGCCCGTTAGGAAGGCAGGCAATGACACTGAAACGGTATAGGAAACTTGGGCAATATTTACATCTGAGTAGCCGTGTAAAAAGGCCAACACCACAAGATGAAATTTACAATATTCTATACAAAGCAAGACCAGCTCTGCAACTTACCGAAAAATTCGGAATTTTGTACGCACCTGGCTGGGAACTCGCCGTAGATGAAGCTATGATAGGTTTCAAGGGAAGATTTATCTTGAAACAGTACCTCCCAGGGAAACCCACCAAATGGGGTATCAGAGCATGGGGTATTGCTGACAATGGAATTGGCTACCTTCTGAAATGTGAGATTTACAAGGGGAAGAAAGAAACACGGGGCCAAAATTTATTATTAGGAGAGCAGGTGGTTTTACATCTGACAGAGTCATACTGGGGAAACTGGCGTTACGTTTACTTTGATAACTTTTTCAGTTCTGAAAAACTGATGAAATTATTGCTAACCCATAACGCCTATAGTTGTGCGACAACGAGGGTAAGTAGAAAGGTTTGTCCTGATCAGTTTAGGAAACCTGCACAGTTGAAACTCAAGCGGGGAGAATGTAGGAAAATGCTGAGGGCTTAACAGCAACAGTCTGGCAATATAAACGCACTGTTCTTATGCTGTCAACAAATTCAGATTCTGTGAATGATGATACAGTGAAACAAAAAACTGGTAAAGGCGTGGACATCAGTGATCGTTGGGAGATCGTCTAAAACTTGGTGGAAATTTATTTTTCATTTTGTGATCATTCATTCTTTATGATACGACCTCTCACAGCTCATGGAAACAGACAGCTAAACTTCCGGCGCATTTAGTGCAATAGCTGATCGGGAACTTCACGTCCCGAAAACGTACGGGAAGGAAAATAAGTTTACCCATCGGCTGTCCATCCCCTAAATTATTTCATTCTCTTGTGAAGATACCTGGTCCTGCCAAAGTGTGTACTTTGTGTTTACAAATGAGAAATAGTGCAGCTTCTGGGAGAGGCAAACAAACAACATTCAAACATTCAAATGTAAGCAGTGCGATCTACCACTGTGCAGGACGGGGAAATGTAGATATTCAAAATTAGGGTGAGCACACATTTATATGCACTAATCATTTAGGAACGAAATGCAAAATAAATTACATTTATATCTTTATTCGTTTGACTTCTAGTTATTTTCTTTTAAAGGGTGGTATTTATGGGGCTGTGCCTATTGAGATTTAAATGACTATGTCAGAAAACACGGTAATTACGGCCGGGCATCCGCTTATAAATGGGGAACGGCACTAATGTGGGAAGTTGTTGACGTAGTCAATACTGACAATACCAATGTTCCACAGTAGCCTTTTTACCTTTGTATTCTGCATAAACTGCCTTGGTGGACCTGTGGCAGTGTCCGGCTCATGGTCACAAGTTCGTGAGTTCGATCCCAGTTGAGGTAGTAGATTTTTGAAGGACGGTCAAAAATGCTGGCACTCCATGTCTTTGTTCTAGGCATCTTAAATATCACTGGTGACGGATTCAGTGTCACCCGCAATTTATTTTAAATTGCTTTACGTCGCACCGACACAGATAGGTCTTATGGGGACGATGGGATAGGAAAGGGCTAGGAGTGGGAAGGAAGCGGCTGTGTCCTTAATTAAGCTACAGCACCAGCATTTTCCAGGTGTGAAAAATGGGAAACCACGGAAAACCATCTTCAGGGCTGCCGACAGTTGGGTTCCAACCCACTATCTCTTTAATGCAAGCACACAGCTGCGCACCTCTCACCGCATGGCCAACTCGATCGGTCTGTTAAAATTATAATAACTCCGTCATTACTTTCATTACTAGATAGCAGCACAATTCTACTGTTGAAATTGTTTGTCGGGCTACCTAGATTATACCAGATCAGAAGGTCCGTGACTCGGTAGCTGAGGCCATGAACTATATTATTATTATTATTATTATTATTATTATTATTATTATTATTATTATTATTATTCATCTTCCTGGCCTTTACCTACAGTAATTTATTAGGGTCAGCACTGGATGTATATTTGGCCTAGATTTACGGGCGGATGCCTTTCCTGACGTCAATCCAATGTGATATTATTATTATTATTATTATTATTATTATTATTATTATTATTATTATTATTATTATTATTAAAATAACATTAATCTTTATTTATTACATTTCATTCATTCTGTTAATATACTCTCATATCCGTAAATTGCTTTCCCAAGAACAGTTGGCGTTATAAAACTGCTATACCACAAACGACTTCTATTTAGAAACGTTGGCAGAATTATTAACGACAGTAGAATAAGACCTTCACCTGAGAAACGATATGCAAGGTGACAGTGAAGTTCTTTGGATGCATATAAAATACCACTTTAAATAAGATCTTGACATCAGACAATTTTTTTACTCCTGCCTCCAGAAATATAGATCAAAATCACTCAGAAACTCTTGGTTTTTGCGTGCCCTAACGTCACTGAATGAAACCCATAGGATTGTGGATATATTCTACTAGTCAGTGAATGAACATTATACCTTGTGGATGCCTCCTAGTTATGTAAGTTTTTCCTGGTTTCCTGTTCTCTGTATTTAGAAATTTAGAGTATTTTCTTGTTTTACGTAACACTCTTCTCAAAACGTATAAATAATTTTCTAGTTGACAATTCATAATTAATAATAATAATAACAATGCCTTACTTTTATATCTGTAATAGAATTTTTATCCATTCACTTGGTGGTAAATAATCAATCAAATTTGTCTTTGCTCACTCGAAGTTTTCTATAACTATGTGATATTATCACATTTTGTTTCCAACAGCAATTCGTCAATTCGAGGAACAATAACGCGTTCCTTGTGTGTCTGTAAAATACCTAGTGCAGTAGCTTCAAACGAAAATTATTGTAAAGTTACTATGTTCATACATTTTTGTAGTAAAAAAGTAGAGTAGGTCTATGACAATTTGCATCGGTTTCACTTCAGAGTTTTGCTGTACGTTTATTTATGGTTTTTAGCGCCGGGAATATCCCAGGACATGTTCGGCTTACCTGGTGCAGGTCTTTTTATTCGATACCCATGGATGAGCTGCGTGTAAAATTGTAGGATTATGATAATGGGGTAGGGAGAGGGCGAAACACGATGTCGGCACGTAATCTAGTCTTCGCAAGGCTTGACGTCGCCTTCTGACAGACGAATCAACATCAACAGCGTCATATGCCCTCACTCCACACGAGCATTTAGGTGAAGCTTGGAACAGAATCCAAGTTTTTAGCACGCAGTCTAGTGATTAGAAATTGGATATCATCGCCTTTCCTACCCTGCTGGCCAACATTCTGATGGCGAATTATATTTCCATCAACAGGACTGTTGACGATGGGATTCGAATCCACCATCTCCCGAATGCAACTGTGTATTAGAAACAAGATTTGGAAAAATGAACATGCGAAGAACTATTCTACGATGATGTGATCACCTTCATCAACATTGTCACATACACGCTAGGGGCTTTACGTCGCACCGACACAGATAGGTTTTATGGCGATGATGGCATAGGAAACGCCTAGGAGTTGGAAGGAAGCGGCCGTGGCCTTAATTAAGGTACAGCCACAGCATTTGCCTGGTATGAAAATGGGAAACCACGGAAAACCATCTTCAGGGCTGCCATTCGAACACAGTCTCTCCCGGATGCAAGCTCACAGCCGCGCGCTCTTAACCGCACGGCCAACTCGCCCGGTGTCACAGAAACGTAAATTGCAAATAATGTTCCGAGAACCGTAATATAAACATGTGTTATAATTTCTGTTTACTCTAATAATAAACAATCAGCAAATAATTTACTAATGCAGACTAATTCAACCTGATCATCATCTAAAGATAATACATTTGCATATTTCCGTAGAATTATTAACGGAACGTCTATAGAAGGATCACTAGCGATAGTGTCCGCATAACTTTGGCATTCATTTGTAATATTTTCACTACTTGCAACTGAACATCATGATCATGTGTGTTATTATTGAGTAAAGAGGGGGAAACAGCATGAAATAAACAATACTATCACCACCTAAAATGGTAACAACAGGCCGTTTCAAGTTAATTTCACAAAGGTGTTAAAATCTTTGCGCTTCTTAGAGATTATTTCAATGCCCAGCGCGAAGTAAACTATTACCGTAACTTAAATAGTTGAAATTGAATGTAAATGCCAAGGCAACAAACAGACTGCAGGATAATAACCTCGTAAAGGAGTTACAGCTCTTGGCGCTTGTTACTATTTGTTTCTATTACGGGCACAAAGTAAAATATAAAGTAATATGTAGACCAACCTATAACGTTGAGATTCCACGGCAGTTCTAGAAGAGATTCAATGGAAGTTCTAGAAGAAGTGCAGTACAAAACCAGTTTCTTCGAATTACATGCCGGTGTCCAAGGAAGGTGGTGATGATGATTAAGGCGAAGTGAAACAGGGCAACCATCCTCTATATTATGAAGGATTTACACAGCAGTTGCCGAAGAAGCTAGGAATGGGGAGAAGTACAATGAAGGAAAAAGAACTCCATCTCTTCTACTTGAATAAGACATTAACGCTTACAGGCAAGACAGGGAGTTTGTTGTCAGTCAATCGGCGAACTAAGTAAACACGTGCCATACGTTAATTTTATAAATTACAATTTATAATATATAAAATAATAATCAGTCACAAAATGCTGTTGTTACATATTTATATCCAATAATTAATTTAAAGAATGACGTAAATCACTTCAGTAGAAGCTGGAAGTAGCTGTGTCTTGTAAATGTATAGATAACGCGGAGAGCACTAACATAAGAGTACATCCTCAGTAGGAGGATGTTGAAAGTGAGGTATGGACTGAGAACTTTGGGGTCGAAATGTCGTTGATTTAGATTTAACTGTCATTTTATTTGGCATTTGACCGATAAAAACTGTTTTATAATTTTTTATTGCATTGATTTGACTAGTTGTACTGACCCGTATTCGGCTACTTGTTGAAACCGGTTAAGACATTCGTCAGAGAGAGCGATTTACATTATTTTGAATTTTTAAGGAAACATCTGGATGAGGCAATTTGTTAACAAAAGTCATCTCTATATTATGTACATAACCTGATAGCGATGGCATGACAAGTAATTTCTCAAAAACATATCTCAGAAAATAACTTTTTAACTGAAAACTGAAATAAGTAAGGGAGAATATTGTCGTAGTTATATTGATCTATATGTGCTTTCATTTAGGAGATATTTTTACGACGTATATTGTTCTATGGAACAGATAGAAAATGTTTACAAAAGCGCTTACTCTGAAGGTAGAATTTAAGAAAAATCCAAAATACAAGTATACACAATAATAATAATTCATACAAAAATTTGTTGACAATACGGAGAAGTACCATTTGACATAATCGATTAACTGTTCACCTTTATTTTAAAAATAGCATAACAACTTCTAAGCACAGAAAGAGAAAGCATCTTCCAATGAAACAACAGTTTGTAATTTTTATTCAGATAATTCGACGTTTTATAATTTCATGAAACATTTGAAACTCAATTTTCCGAAATAGAATGCAGAGACACATTCGCTTGTAATTCGCAAGCTTGGCTTTCTGAACATTATAGAATAAGCACAACTCAGAATGCTTTAGTTTGGACAAAATCTCTAGGATATAACAGAAATTAACACTATAGTTGAAGTATACATCACACTATCAGGAGGTTAGAAGGACAAATTCAAGTGATGTGTTCGTGTTCAAGTGCCTTGAACGATCTGTACCACCGTAAATAAACGTTAGATTATCTCATCACGCGACTTTGTCCTCCATATCTACTGATATACAGAAGTCCTCATAGATTGTCTTATTGTACGTAATACTTAAGAAAGTTTGTCCAAAATAAAATGTATTGAATCATGCCTCCTCAGTTAGGCGACACTTGGCACGTGAGTTTGGAGACACTAAGTGTAATGCTGTATAATAATGTAATACATCTCAAAATGACAATGTTATGAAAGAGATGGGGTAAACAATACAGTGAGGATGGTAAGCTTTTATTATCAGATGGCGGTTACAGACAATAAAAAGGAAACTGAAATTCATATGTATTAAAAAGATTTTACACGCAGTATCAACGCTGGAAAGAAAGAGCAGATAAAAATTTCTACCAGAATGTCATGCACGTGTAGGTTATGATCATATGGCCTGTTTTCATATAAAATCAAATATCAAACAATCTTGCCTGAAATCTTAGTTCAGTGACACAATTTTATATATTGGTAAAATAATAATAATAATAGCAATAGAAAAATGAATGTCCTACACATCAGGTGAGGAATATGAATGGTAACTGTGCCGCTTGTAGGATTTATCCAATAAACAAATCATAATCAATTCATTCATGACTTCGGGAATATATTTTCATTGTTTCAGAATAACATATGATACGTATGACTGGATTTTTACTGGCAGAAATGTATGGTGTACTCCAAGCTCACAAACTGAATTTCACCTCTATATCGAGAACTTCGTTTGTGTTTATAATCTATTTGCAAAGACGTAAAACGCACTGGTTAAAATACTCATACAGCTAGTTGACAGTTCTGCATAATTTATTAACACATTATGTTATAACGGTGAACAGCATCTCGAATTTAATATAACGAGCAAGATTTTGTTGCGTGTGAATATGTTTCTGTGTGTGTGTATGAATGAGTGTGTATGCTTGGTGATTTACTTTTACTTCCAGAATGATGTGCAATTTTTTTGTTTCGTCAACTGAATTTATGGAAGAATTCACTTATATTATAGATTTTCTCACAGATTCTAGCTTAATACGGCTACTGTTTTTCAATTTTTCTGGATTTTTAACTTCAAATAACTAGGAACAAAATGGCTCCTTTGTTTAATTTTGCTACTGGAATTAAATTAATGCCAGTAAGAAGATTAATAAAGGAACTCTGATACCAGGCTGAGGATGTGGTAATGATCAATGGTAATCGTAGTATTGCCTTGTCGTAGGTATGGTATAATTACGTTATGAATTGACTTCATGATAACATTTTAACAGAGTTACTTCATTTTACCACTGTGAGCGAATGTAAAATAGATTCAAAATCTATATTATTTCATTTATATACTTATACCGTAATATCAAACATCATCTCTGTAGGGACTGTTAACATATCTTTCAAAAATATTAAAATTATTCAGATATCTTGGCAACAATACAGAAGAGATTCCCTATTTCGATAGCCATGTTTGATTATATTAAGCGACATTTTTACTAGGTTTTGAACAAAGGAAACATCACTCCTTCTTGGTTCAATTACATACAACTAAAGAGTGCTAATTCGTAGTTGAAGTGTAATCAAGTATAACATACCAAGAAAACATTAGAAAAATACCAGAGGGAAAACTTAAATTACTGGAATGTTTAGGAAAAAAATATGAGATGCACATTTGGTCACACATTTAAGAATGATCTGAGTTTTGTCTCTCAAATTCGTAAAATTGTAACATAAATTGGAAGTAACCTGTTCAAATATATATTTGGCACATTGGAATAAATGTAAAGAAAGTAAACTATAAATAACGAGAAGAATAGTTTTCGCTAAAATAGAACATGAATACAGAGCTTTAAGACTTGTTATGAAACGTAGAAACTTAGATAGGCGTCCCAGTTTTTTAAACATCTCTCATGCTTTAGTCATTCGTTTAAAGCTCGCTAGTTGTCGATAGGTTGATGTAAAACGATCACTCTATGATGAATGATAATGTGAATGAATGATTCATGGCAGGTATGAATGAACAATGAGTCTTTTGATTTTGTTACTGTTATTTACAAAATGACAAGATGAGTTTATGATAAGGTCACTCTTCTATGTAGGATCAGGGACAAGGAAAGGCTATTTCAACATACGATACATTTTAGTAAAGCTAAATGTAATATTAAATATTACATCCTCTGTTTTTTCACTACCCCACAAGAAAAACTCTCTCCAAATTTGAGCTATGTTAATCCTTCTGTAACAACATACCATAGGCCCGATCCTTAATTAAAACATGTCAAATAACTTCTACCAGCGTTCCATTTCTTGTGTTGCATTTATTCATTCATCCACTTTCATGATGCATTTACGTTTTCACTAATTCTCTCTCCTTGTGTTTGTTTCATCCTACAGACTTGCTTAAATTGAAGAATTACTCTTCTCAAATATATATATTGTATTTATATAGTAATAGTACTAAAATTAAAACTACCTAGATAATTAGTTTACGTAATGTGCTTAATTCGAAGATTATCAACACTATCTATCGTAACACGATCCCGTAGTTTCTTTACAATAGTTTGATTGTTTCATAAGATAACCATTCTTCATGGCTGTACCTTGTAGGAGTTGCATTATTTTATTTCGAAGGAAAGACATCTTTACAATCACGCACTTCTCTTTGTGTGTATATATATAATATATTTATTTACTTTATCACAATTATTCAGGGGTTAAACAACATCAACAACGTGTAACGGAGAAGTTCGTGTTCACATATCCCACACTGAAAAAACCCTGAAAAATAATAAATTAAGATTTAAAGAAACAAGCAGTATCACTTTTGTTTCTACAGACCTCGTTCTGTTAAAACCGCTCTCATTGTAATGTTCAACATGTAAAATTCTATATCTAATAAGCACACTACTGCAATTTCTTATAAGTTCATTGTGTCGGCACCTTTTGATTCCTCCACCATGCTTTCCGTTGAAAGAATTTCTTATCGACATACATGCGCTTCACTGGTAAAATCCCAAAATATTTCCATTGAAAACTGCATAATTTGTATAGTATTTTGGTGTATAAACGTACTCTTGGAGTCAGGTAATATCTGTGTTTCCTAAATGTAAAATCACTGTATTCAGTTATTTCATCAGTCGAATATTTCACCTGAAACAATGCAACAGTTTGTGTGTGGTGTGTATGTGTTATATGTAGGCGTTGGATGACTGATCTATAAGAACTCTGGCTACAAATAATTACAGGATGATGATCATTTATTTCTGATAAGTAACATTGATGAAGGAGTCCTTTCTTATATTGCTATTGAAGGGGCACATGTTTCGTGTTAAGTACAGTCACTGAGGTTCTGATTATCTACAACAGGTTAATATCAGAAGGATCTATCCACTGATAATTATAATATTTTGCATTAATTAACAAGGGAGACATCCGCTGTCATAGATATAATTTAACAGTTAAATATTTCACTCTTCATAATTTCATCTGTGACGTACCATTAACAGTACAAAATTAGATTACGGACATATCTATCATTATTTTGACAAAAATCCGCGTTTTTTTAATACATATTATCACTACAATTAACTGGTTTCTTTGGTTTTGTTCATTATGAATCACCAAAATTCACTCTATATATTTAAAGCTCCAATCTTTTGGCACCCCACCAAAAGTAATTGACTGAACAGTTTACATTTTGTTCAGCTATACTATAGATTCTATTCTTCAGACTGTTAATATTCATAGTTGATTTTTATGATCTCATGTAGTATCACGAGCATAGTTCTGTTTCCTAATATGTCAGTGATACTGTCATGAATCACAGTAATATTATTGTAGATAATGAAAAATAGGAGATCCTTAGAATTCCGTAAGAGAAAGAATGCACACTGTACACCAAAGTTTTATCAAGAATTTTCGTAATAGATGCAATAATGGATAATACTTTGGTATACATAGGTATAGTTTAACTATACATACATTGTTCATTAATGTAATCAAATATATGTTTAGGTTAATTTTTCTGAAGTATTCATTTATCTGAAATCATATTAACTTATGTAATTCTCTGTTACAGTCACTTTTGAGAAATCGTTATTGGAGCATATACATATAATGGAGGACTAGTACTAACAAACAGAACCAAATGAAGGAAACTTACGTACATTACTTTTCACACTGTGTTCGTATTTTACATATATGTACAAATTCGTGAATATGTGTTTAATGTGTGAGCATTGCATTGTTTTACGATACCATCACATTACAGCAGTTATATATTTCAGTTTCAGTTATCTAAGATCATTTATACAATTCTTTGCCAAGTCCGCTATTCTTTACAATTTTTGCAGCCTTTGTATAGGAATAATAATAATAATAATAATAATAATAATAATAATAATAATAATAATAATAATAATAATAATGCCGCAGCCTTTGAACTCATGCAGTCTTTTTGTTTTCTCCGGTAAGAATATGAACATATATTACGTGGAACTGACATTTTCATGAACTGTTTTCAGTTTCTTCGAGAGAAACTATATGTAGAAATAGGTTAGCTTACCTGGAATGTGGTTATTCCATGAACATTTCATTCTAAACGTTAAATACATTATGTGCAGAGTAAAGGATTCCAAGTATAATCCGGCAAACGAAAGATTTGTGAGACATTTCACTTTCATTATCATTTTTTATTTGCCACTAGAAATAGTATAATACAATATACAACTGAACAGATAATAATTAACCGTAAAGAAACAGTAAAAATAGAACAGTGTATTGTGGGACTGCAAGTAGGGAACGAGAATGAATAGTAGTTGTTTATATTAAATAAAATATATATCTTTATTATTCATCCTGGAATGTTGACTTATTTGTGTTTTATATAAATCGAGTAAAACTATTCAATTATAATTTTTTAAATATCCAAGTCGATAATCAGACTTTGACCTGTAATTACTACAATATACAAAATGACCGAATATACTTCGGGAACACTATTTAATACAGTTGTGTGAAGATATGAGTATATTCGATATATGAGAACATTTATGAGGAAATCCCCTATTAATGACTAATATAATCTGTTGTTGTTGTTGGTTCTTTTATTGGAATTAGTTTTTTAAAGTAAATAAATCATTCGTGTTGATAAGGCCCAGTCTGGTTTTTGGAAACGCTAGTTACTAGAACGGAGTGTGATATAACTCTATAGAATACTCTTTTCACCAGCACATGCATGTATTTAACGAAATATTTTTGTGACAGTTGATAAAAACTGTACAATTCATGAAATCAGATGTTCCAAGGAACAAACCACATGTTTGCATTATTTACCACGTCTTTGGCTGCCTAAGACCAAGTTTATGCAATACTTTCTAATTAGTGAAATAACATATTTCTCTGACATATTATGTTTCGAGGGACATGATTAGTTACAAGGCAGATTCACAAAAATAATAAAAAAGACTCAGATCTGGCAGATCCTACAATACATATTCTTATAAGCGAACAAACATGGACATTGAACACTGCACAGCAGATTATAAAAACTGTACTTATACATAGCATATTATAAATTAGAATCCATTAGACATTTGATTGTAATAATATGAATGTCGATGTATTATTTCGCAGCAACTTGCACTGTTTTGTCAACACAGTCTTAGGTATTATGTGCATGTAATTAAGTAAATAAAATCTTAACCTATTGCTTTGATACTTTTAGAAGTACTAGTACTTTCCTAAGTAGAGCTATGGAATGAAAGGTTTGAGCTAGTATTTTTATGGAATGTGCGCTTTATCTAGGCCCGCTAATTGCTTGTACCCTATTGATTAAGGTAGATCTTCTCGCACACATTGTATCCATTTACTACAACCAGCTACTCAAACTTTCAGTCTTTAAAAATGTCTTCTTCGACAATGGCAGCGTATGTGGCAACATTCCCGCCTGATGTCAATGAACTCAAGAGGTATCGGTATCCCAATCAGCCCTTTCATTCACAGTGAAGTGAGACAAGGAATTAACGTGATATAAAATGAATTGTACACCATATATTTACACACTGAACTCTAAACTCGGAATATATCACTTCAAAATGAATAATGTATTATTCAATATGACACGATAACAGTGTTATTTCAATGACATAATAATATACATCACTTTAATACTAATTACAATAATAGCATTGCACACTAATTATAATATTTTTATTGCAAGTGAGATTATTGCGACATTTGTTCTCAGTGTGTAATTTTAATTAGTATAATTAAATTTTACACCAGTAAATTGTGATTCCATAGCTCAGCTTCACTGACAGAAAGATGGCAGGGTCCACCAGAATTTGCTAGCTACCTATAATATTACTAATTTTAGGAAAGTTTCAAGCACTTGTGAGGATCTGCAAGATACATAGACTGCAGGAATTCTAAGACGGAGCATGTTTTAATACCTGTTTGTTGAATTACTCCCTAAGTACATAATACATACAACGTGGAATTAATCTTGGAGTTTACCTATGTGAGCGCATGAGTTTCTTCATGGTTGCTGAGCGCTGGCCGATGACGAGGTGGAGCCCTCTGGCTTCCGACTGGGGTAGTCATAGACTAAACAACGGTCTCTAGCGAGAGTTTCGGAACAGGAGGAAGTGGAAGAGGATTTGCCCTTGCGGGGGAGAGTAGTAGCTTCGCCTAAACATACCATGTCTCTTGGTTTCCACACTGGTGACCCTACAAGCAGAAAGTCAACCAGTAAAGTAGTTTCAAATGCCATGGAGATTATCAGAAACATGATGAAAACTAATTATGCTAAGTTTTTCTCCATATTTTGATGATAAACTGGAGTTAATACATATAGGATATCTCAGTATGTCTCCTGAACGAAACTTGGACTTAGAAAGAATAGGAAATCGTAGTTAAATATTTCCTTTGACAGTATTTAACCGACACAATTTGACAATACTCTTCAGCGATAGCCCGTAAGAGCAACACTGGTTTCTTTCACTAAACGAGGATTGGGGTATTCAATTAACACGTTTAAACAGCCCTTAACAATTTAATTACCGACATTATATCTTTATTTATGCATTTATGTATTTACATATTTATTTATGTATACAGTTCAATGAAAGGCAAATAGAGTATCATTCATTTATACTTTGAGGTAAACATCGATATATTTCTTTACACCTCCAATATCTGTAAAATAAGTCACTATCAGAATTCTCTTTACGCCGCCGTTAGATCTTGCACGTAAAGTCTAGCCAGAATTACTATTTTTACTTTAGTACGAATAGATTCCAGATAATACTTCAGACAGCAATGATAAATCATTAAAGCTTTATCTTGTTATTTTTTATTGGATATATACCAATATACAGAGAACGTCTTCTTAAACTACAACCCTCTGACATGGAGGTATCATTACCTCACTAGGCGTGGTCAGTTTCTAGGTAATCTTATTTCTGTTGTAGTTAGAATGATTCATAGGGAATATAGAAATCAAGGATTATAACAATGTTGAATACCTATTCCAGGTGATTCAAATTTGCTTTCGCAATGTACAGCTTTTAATAACGAAAATGCTGTTAAGTGTGCTGGGTATCTCTACATTTGAAGTAATACTTTTCGAAATTACCAAATGAAAATGACTTCAGAAAATAATATTTCATGCTACAAGTCGTTTTTCCTATTTAAAATTACGGTTCTTCAATTTCATCGCAAAGTTTACCATTCCGGACATTTTACTTGTCTTAATTTTTTTAAGATCTGAAATTACTCATAGTGCAGTGTTCCACCACTTAATTCTCACGGAAATAAATACTAATAAATACTAATAATATTTGGTTATGTCCCTAAAAATAATTTCGATTTTAAGACGCTTGGAGAACCGAACGTCCGTCCTGAAATGTAGTTGCTTAATGTGTAAGTAATTCTACTGACACAGCTCGCAGATAATTCAGTACCCTGCGGTATCAATCGACTGAACAAGCAGTCACATTTTGACACTTTTGAGCACAGAAGGCAAACGCTAAAGAATCTGCTCTATTCATCCTGCGACGGTTATTGTAATTGCTTAAATGTATTGATAATTATTCAAGTATTTTCATGTAGGAGAATTAATTGTAAAATTAATACGAGAAAGATATTTCAATAATATTTCTAAAACCGACTGAGATAGTATGATGCGATTAGGCGCTGATCATGATCCATAGATTTGAGAGTCAAGGTGATTTGAATTTCACCGTCCGCTATTTTGGAGAGTTTATTTCAGAGTTATCCTTTTATAAAATGTCAAATTCCTCTCAGCGCAGTGTTTTAAAACCAGCCGGTACCACGGCTTGTGATTAATCTTGCTAAGTTTCGCGATGGTCTCACAATGAATTTCAATATTAATCAAGTTTAAAGAAAAAGATGCACAGTGGACTTCGCAAATGCCTGACAATTTCATAAAAAATGGGGATTATATTTATATAACCTCTAGGTGGAAAGGAGAATGGGGCGTACTTGTAAAGAATATCTATTGGTGTTGAGAAATAGTGAACAATGTTGTGTATATTTTACTATGTACGCGATTGATGAAGGTAATACAGCATCTCTCGCAATGTGCGCTCATCCTTCCCCAATGACGTGGTCGGACAGCTGGTCGAAATATCGTCAGACACATAACTGAAGTGTAATTTTAAATCTGCGGCGGAGTACACCTTCTGGATAAAATGAGGAGAGTAATATACAAGATATGCAAAGTCATATTAAAGTGTACTGATACATTCCCAGGGCGGATACAGCACGTGCTCTGTTCTAAGAGATTTCATTAAAACTGATTGTTGATATTTTGGAACTATCAGATTTTTCACCGTGTTAACAATTAGCATAAAACATTGTTTGTGAAGCCTGATCATATTTGCTACAATTTAATTGTCTTTCAAAGATATGACGAGGTTGGATTCACGACCTTGACGTTATGATGTAAACGACCGTCAGGTAGCGTGGGGAGTGCCTGTCTGTATTTCGTTGCGTGTTTTAATATCAACAAAACACTCACTTCGTTAAATATAATCTATATCCTTTTTACGTTTTATTACGAAACGACAGTGCCAGCGCTTGACTGTGCCATGATGCAAGTTGACTGGTACTTTTCTACAAAATAAAGACAGGTACTCCATGCGCTAGACATGTAACGGTCGCTTCACGTCATAGTTTCAAGGTCTAACCTGGTCATCCCTAACCTGCGGTAACATATCCCAAGAATGAGTGAAATCGTCAGCGTATTGATCTTCGGTTCATAAGGTCCCAGGTTCGATTTCCGGCTGGACCGTGGATTTTAGCCGCGTTTGATTAATTTATCTACCGCGGGGGCTGAGTGCTTTTGATGGTATTAATACATATCTTCATTTACACACACCACACTACAATGCCAATAATAATAATAATAATAATAATAATAATAATAATAATAATAATACCGGGCGAATTGGCCGTGCGCGTAGAGGCGCTTAGCTGTGAGCTCGCATCCGGGAGATAGTAGGTTCGAATCCCACTATCGGCAGCCCTGAAGATGGTTTTCCGTGGTTTCCCATTTTCACACCAGGCAAATGCTGGGGCTGTACCTTAATTAAGGCCACGGCCGCTTCCTTCCAACTCCTAGGCCTTTCCTATCCCATCGTCGCCATAAGACCTATCTGTGCCGGTGCGACGTAAAGCCCCTAGCAAAAAAAAAATGCTTTACGCCCCACTAACTACTTTAACGGTTTTCAGAGACGCCGAGGTGCCAGAATATTGTCCCTTGGGAGTTCATTTACGTGCCAGTAAATCTACCAACACGAGGCTGACGTATTTTAGTACCTTAAAAATCACCGGACTGAGCGAGGATCGAACCTGCCAAGAGGGTCAGAAGGCCAGCGCCTCAACCGTCTGAGCCACTCAGCCCAGTGCTACGATACCAACCACCACAAAAATACATAGTAGTGAATACAACCCTCCCTATAGGGTTAGATTCAGGAAGGGTATCCGCCCATAAAACTGGGGTTAATCTATATTAGTGCCGAGGCCAGATAACTGGGAAAAGAATAGGAAAGAAGAAGTTCAGTTAAGTTGCACCTGATTCTACCAGGGTTGATTCTAAGAACCTTTGAGGAAGAAATTACCGGTTTGTGGTCTAATTAAAGTTGAGAAACACTGCCACACACTTCTTTCGGAATTGCATGTCTAATCAATTCTGACCCAGGAAGAGTTCGCATGTGAGACCACCGTTTCCTCATTTTGCCTACGATATTATTTTCAGGAACTGTTCATTGAAGATAGTAAAGGAAAGATTCGTTTCGTAAACTGAGTATGAAACCGAACTGAAAGATAAGATGAATCAGGTTAAATAATATTCTTAATCATTTGCGAGTTTCTCTCGGGAGTATGGAACATATTGGCTGTGCGTACTTGATTGAAGTACCTCTAAACGGAACCACTGTTGTGTGCTATAGAGATTACTCTTAACAGCACAAGCTTCAACTAATTTTCATATGTGACGAAGAAATATACCGATTTCATGAATGACGAGCTAACTTATTATTGTAAAACCTATTATACATACCATATTACAATTCGATAAAGTATAGTAACTTTGCTGAAGTATGAATGATATTAGCGTAGTCAGTTCTTGCATGCGTATTCATGCGTTATTGGTTGGTTGACGAGTGAAAGTTGGTCACAGTTACTACAAAAAATCGGATTAAAACTGACAGTGTTTTGTAGGGAAAATAGATATTCATCTTACGGTGATTACATAGTCTAGAGAACTTGTCATATCGTACTTGAAAGTAAATGATAGATACTGACATTGAAAAGAATTACTTGTGCGAAATCACCCAATATTCCTAACTTCGTATGGATCAAGTACTGACGTACATGACAAGAAAAGTTCTATCTGTGAGCCTGCCATATAATATTACGTACAAGAAAGATAATTAGTCTTATATTTGCCATCATTCTTGTCATTCATGTCCTCTACACAGAGTTCTTATTCAGTTACTACAAAATGTCTGAAAAATAGAAAAGATTTAAATTCATATTTATTGATCTTAAATGATTCTAACTCTATTTATGTCGTTATATTTGCAATATATCATGAATTTTGTGTTTATTATCAAAAAATTATTCTCTATGATAATATTCGCAACAGAAGCTTAATGAGACTTCCTTGTATTTACCAAAAGCCTTTCGAGGTATAGATAAATGAGCCATCTTGTACTTAAAGATATTGTTAAATATGTAGAGAAAAATCTTAGCATTTCAGTAATCCAGCATGTTTTGGTAATGCTCTGTATGTATTACCACAATGTGCATTCATTATTCAAATTTTATGGAGTATAGTCTTAGTGACAATAATGGAAAGTTAAGTGCTGGTCATCGAAATTTGTTTAATTAATACAAGAATTTTGAGAGAATTATTTATAATTATCTTAAATATAACATCAAGGAAGAAGGTTAGGTATATATTACTTTTAAAAATCATAGAGTGTAATTTGGTCCTGATTGTGTCAAGTGGTGCAAATTCTCGTTTTATGAAAACCAACAGACATTTAAAAATATATGAAGCTGGACATCAAAAGCAGGGGGAAGTTACATAAAGCAAGCAAATGGGTTAAAGGGTAAAAAAACTCATTATTGTTACAAAAATGCTTCAAAAATGTTTGAATACAGAGACAAGCTGAAAGGAAAGTGGCCAAACACAGAAAGTGAATACTAACAATAAACTATACAATGAACCATGCCAATTTAACTTGAAGTACAGAAAGTGAAAGATACAGTTATGGAATTCAAACATACATTAAAATATGTGGCATCCTTATGGTAAATTATTTTAAAATTATTTATATTTGGCTTGCACTTAAATAACAAATATTTTCCTTTGGTAATATTTTTCGGTTCCATGAAGAGCTCATTGAAATTTACTGACAAAAGAACATTCTGGCGATTTTTTCCAGATGTGTTAAGAGGCAAAATTGCCGCACATACACTAAACCTCTTGGACTGTAGAGAAATTGGATTAAAACTGACATAATGTATTGTAGGGAAAATGGATATTCACTTTACGGTGATTGCATAGTCTATACCATAGAACTTGTCACGTCTTGCTTGAAAGTAAATTAGGGATACTGGCATGTGAAGAGAATTAGGTACTTGCCTGAAATCACGTAGTATCCTGAACTTCGTATGGGTCAAATAATGACGTACATGACAAGAAATGCTATATCTATGAGCCTACCATGTAATATTACAAATAGGATAATTAGTCTTATAGTTGCCACCATTCATGTCATTCATGTCCTCTTCGTCGAGCTCTTTTCTAATTTGAGCCTAGGAAAGTCGGAACATCAAATGGTTAACTTATAATATTTACGGGAACAGTGCCTATCATAAGAAGGCAAGGTAAGATAAGGTAAGGTAAGACACAGTGATGGAATTCGAACATACATTAAAACATGTGGCATCATTATGTAAAATGATTTTTAGAATTATTTCTGATTGGCTTGAAAAAAAACCCCACATATTTTCCTTTGGGAATGCTATTCGGTTCCACTTCGGTTTTCCTCTATTGCCGCAGCAGTGAACAAACTGAACTGTTTTGTAACGAACATGAATAAAGATCGGTGAAAGAGGTAACCATTCTACCCAAGCCGATAACGATTGCAGATTGTTAACGAATACTGAAACCTCTACAACCTGTATCCTACATATTGTACATAAAATTAGGACATCATCCAACCCAAGCGAAACGCGCAACAATCAGTTTGGCAGACCGTGTAAGTTTCAGTTCGTAGATAGATTTCAGTGTACTGTTGTTCGTGAAAACAATTACATACTAAAATTTAGTCTGTTGATTCTAGAAAAATGTCGAAGCAATTATTTGCAACAATATATAGAATATCACTGTATACCACGCCTAACAGCCTGATACCATGTTCAGGTGGAAAATATACCGTTGTTGAGTGTAATTTATTTCCTCTAGGCAAAACATTTGTACCTATAGGCCTACCTACTGCTTTCTTCAGCTTATCTCAATTATTTCTGGGGTCGTCACCGTAGGTCTTAGGATTTTGATCGGGATTTAAAGCTGGATGGCCTTCCCAATGCCAAATGATTTTTCTCGTTGTTAAATCCAAGATTAAGTCCGTCTGCGAACTACTACTAGGTGTTCAAACTAATTAGAAAGCCTTGATGTGATTATTGCTTTACTTCAGGTGTTAGGGATGTCGTAGCGAAAATAAATAAATAAATAAATAAATAAATAAATAAATAAATAAATAAATAAATAAATAAATAAATAAATAAATAAACCAATCAATCAATCAATCAATCAATCAATCAATCAATCAATCCTGATGTGCAATTAAGGCAGTCGCCCAGGTGGCAGATTCCCTATCTGTTGTTTTCCTAGTCTTTTCTTAAATGATTGCAAAGAAATTGGAAATGTATTGAACATCTCCCTTGGTAAGTTATTCCAATCCCTAACTCTCCCTCCTATAAACGAATATTTGCCCCAATTTGTCCTCTTGAATTCCTACTTTATCTTCATATTGTGATCTTTCCTACTTTTAAGGACACCACTCAAACTTATTCGTCTAGTGTTGTGTGTTTCATTGATATCTCTTCTTGTTACTCTGTTAGTAATCGATCAGACTTTGTAATTATCTCGAATTAGGTTTGGGAATAGTTCCCCAGGGCTTGGCATGCTGTAAGACACCATCCTATTTCTGACTAGACTGCCCGTGCGAAAAGCGCAACAATTAGTTTGTCAGACCGTGTAAGCTTCAATTCATAGACAGATTTCAGTCTACTGTTGTTCGTGAAAAAAATTACATACTAAAATTTAGTCTGTAGATTCTAGAAAAATGTCGAAGCAATTGTTTGCACCAATAGAGACGCCTGACAGGCCTGATGTCCATGCTCAGATGGAAAATATACCGTTGTTGGGTGTAATTCATTTCCTCTAAGGAAAAACATTTGCACGTATATCTACTGTTTTCAATTTACCTCAATTATTTCTGGGGTCGTCACCCTAGATTTTTGGAGAATTTCCTCAGTATGGACAAGGTCAACGCCAACGTCGGCATTCGAATCTTGGTACTTCGGCTGAGAAGCTCCAAATGTGCTAGAGACACATCTGTAGTTTGTTGGAGAGTTGGAAACTTTCTGAAATGTATTGCTACTCCTACGGAATCATACTTGACACATTTACCTACGATTATTTTGTCTTGTATTCAAATACATCTTAGGGCTTATTGACATATTTTTGTTGACAATCAACGAACTTCACTGCAGTCCAAGAGAAGATCAGTTATGTGCGTTTCAAATGTGATGGAATACAAATTACTTAACGTATATATTGACTGATATTTGTGTTATATACTCCAGAAATTAGTTTCTTAAAACAATTTCTTTTAGCCACAACATTACATTAGCACTCTAGAAGACGAACTCATGCAGAGAATTAGAAGGAGACACTCCATGACAGATTCATGCAAGGTTTTCAGGGGTGTGGGATTTACTTGGAGACTTTAAATATAAAATATTCTTATTTATGAATTAACTAACTTATCAGTCACTTAACATACACTATTATTTCTAAATTTGAAATAAAATATCCGTTTAATTTGGAGGGAACTTCGAAGATTGAAGATGTGCTTTAAGGTATTGCTATATTGATCACAAGTATTAAATAGCAGTTCAACAATTAATTGGTGTCTTCATTTCCTTTATATTACAGGTGCTTGCTGTTCTTTCCTTTTTTTTTTTTACTTCTACAGTCACACAAGCCGGGAACTTGTAAATCCACTGGATAAAAAACAATATAGGATGGTGTAAATTCACATGGTCTTGTAGTTTCCCGATAGGTAGCACTGCATGCAAGTTGGTTTCGAGGGCTTGCTCTTACCTAAATCCTTAACCACAGGTGGTTGATAATTCTCAGGTTGATGAGACGACTGTATTAGTCGTGCTTGACTGCCAGTACTGCCGGCAGATAGCGTGGAAGTTGTACTGAGACTCAGGTGGTTGGGCGTACGTCCCAAGGTTGCTTTCCCTTTGGTATGAGAAGACTCCTCCTCTCCTTCAGATTTTGTTCCAGGATCACAGTCTAGTTTATTTTTATCAGCATCGGAATCTATAATGAAAAATAAACCAAATACCCATATCTGTCTCCGAAAATTCGCTAACTTTAAACGAAATCTATAAACAAATCATTGCACAAAATCGTTAGATTTGTATTATTTATACATTATCATTAAACTCTCTAGAAGTTTCATAGTACATCTAATTATTAATGCATAAACTTGGCGCATAAGATGGCCCACGGCTTATTGTGTGAAATGAATTTCAAACTGGTTTCCATTATGATTTAAGTTTTAAAATTTAAATCGTATTGTTACTGAATTTTAAATCAAAACGCTGTAGAATGTCAAGCTACTATTTAAAATATACATTTATATGCGTAATAAGTACATTTATTGATTTGCCTATTACAATGTTACTACAGTTTTGAAATGGTCACTCTGAGTGCCTTTTAAGACGAAATAACTTCCGAGTAGTTGGCACAGTAAGCTTCTCGATCAATTTCAGTTATTAATTTTAGAACGACGGTTTTATTTACTAAAACTATTGTACCTTTGTATCCCTATGAAGGATTTTCTGAATGTTCCTGTTTGGAGACGTAGCTTACACCTGGCATCAAAGAAATTTCTTTGAGTATACTGTTGTATCATTCTATTGTTACTTTTAGACCTGTCAGTTGAAGCTAATGATAACTTTTAAATATTATTTTTGTTATGTTCACTTCACCATGTGCTTATTATTGTTGTCATTAATATTATTGTTATTAATTATTCACACATAACTGAAGACTATTTAGGCGCAGCGGACATGGAAAAGAGTTACGTATAAGCGAGAAATGATAAAGGTGACACAGCTAAATTTTAATTTTCATAGAAGCTTTGTGCCTTGACAATATTTTACAGAATTGTGAAATAAAAGTCCTTGAGTAATATGTGAGCGAATAGCGTCTGCATTCGTCTTTAATGTAAACCATATATTAGTTTACAGCTATACACTCTTGCATTGTGTGATTTTTCTTTCTGAATTAGGCATTTAATGTGGGTAGACATATCTAAATTATCTAAATTATGACGAGAGAAGTAGATGATGTTAAATCTACAGTACCCTTGGATCTTAGAACCAAATTATCCTTGCAGATTAATTTCAATTCATAGTCATTATAGATATTAGAAAAATACTGTAGTGAATTATTGTAATACAGTATATTCATACCTTGATTTTAAGTAAACATTGTGAAAGTCTCTTTATGGTAAAGTGAACGAGTTGGTTACGTGGACACGTCCCTGAACATGATTTTTCGTGGTTCCACATTTTTAGATCAGAAAATGCTGGGGCTGTACCTTAATAAAGCTAGTTTCCCATACCATAGTCGCCAAAATTCTATCTGAATTAATGTGACGTTAATCTCTAGCAAAATAAAGGAAAAAAATACTGAAGGAAAAATACACAATGTATTGGAATGATGTTTCAAAGTGAACATAATTGTATGAGGGTTTGATTTTGTTGATGATAAAAACGAAACTATATTTTGTACACTATTTGGTAATATCCTTACATATCTGTAGATAACACAATCATTTGGACCTGAGCTTAAACTACTAAACAAAACCTTTTAAAAGTGCAGTATATTTATGTTCTTGGTCGAAGTATTAACAATTTCGAAATTTCGTCCAGTGCAATTCGTGTAGTTGCCCTCGTTGCTTTTCAGCACTTCTGTTTCAGGATCCATGGCTAAATGGTTAGCGTGCTGGCCGTTGGTCACATGGGTCTCGGGTTCGATTCTCGACAGAGTCGGGAATTTTAACCATAATTGGTTAATTTTGCTGGCACGGGGACTGGGTATATGTGTCGTCTTCATAATCATTTTTCATCCTCATCACGATGCGCAGATCGCCTACGCAAGTCAAATCAAAAGACCTGCATCTGGTGAGTCGAACATGTCCTCGGACACTCCCGGCACTAAAAGCCATACGCCACTTCAACACTTCTGTAGCGCGCTAAGTGACCACGAGGTGAAACGTGAGTATTGCAAGAGCGAAGTGTTTGTTTTCATGAACATGAGGTAGAAGTACCATGTTACTTGAGTCCAGAGAACTACAGGAGTTATGTTAAATACAAATATACAAAGTACTTCAACAAATCGAACTATGCACAGTATAATACTGTATTATATTATGATATTTTCCAGGAAAAAAATGGAAGAGGTCCAACGCTTCGAATAATGAAGGTATCGACCAAAGAAGCCCACGAAGGGCTGGAAAATGAAAGACTCCCTAGACTTCGAAAGCTATAATACTGTAGGTGTCGAAAAAGAACAAGAGTTGAGCAAGGGAGGTCGTTTAGGAGACATGAAAGTGAGGAGCCCGGCACAAGTAGTTGGAAGCAATGCCAGAACTCTCCTAAGGGCTCCGTGGTGGCTAACCTACGCTCCCTATATTGTACAAGGTACCTGGCATTGGATTATTTTAGGACAGAAGTGCTCTTTAAGATGGTCAATAATGTGTTTTAGTGACATAAGCTCGAAACACTAACACTTCCTGCTGTTATAACCAGGAGAAAACTCCATGACGTAAAAAAAAAAAAAAAAAACAGAACTTGGAAGATGTATGATACAGTACGAATTGCTCTCATGTATTCGTTATGGTACAATCAATTCAGCGCTTCATAGGTGACTTGATTAAAAAACTAACTAAATTCCGTTGATAGGTTTAATGATTCCGCAGACACAGCACTGTAACGCATAACAGTTTCATTACAAAATGCCATCGCTGGACACTATGATTGTTATGAAGAGTCAGTGTGGAAGAACACTGGGAGAAGTGTATTTAGATTGTGCGACTAAGGCCACTCTAGATTTGATCTGAGTAACCCAATTATGCCGCCTGTGGTACTTGCTATAACACAAATGACTGTACAGTACATTTTGTCTTGATCTAGTTCTTTCATATAATTTCTGCAATACTTGAATAATTTTGAAAGTCTAATTTTGGAAGTCCTTGTGAGGTATGTCTCTCTCCATCAAAGATCACTCTACATTCCTGTAAATACCTTGTATTTTATACGAAGGTAATTGTACAAACTTCTTCAATAAGTGTGCATCAGTGACAAGTGTTTTCTCTATAGTTTGTGAGGCATCTCTGGCTTGCTAAATTGAAGTTGGACTTCGTTACAGTAGCAAGGTCTTCTGGAAATATTGCGGCAGTTCTCTGACGATTGTCGGGGAAGTATTATTATAATATCAAAATACTTTTAACTCTCAGTTTCGAGACCACCAGAGGACAAGGAGAGCCACCATTCGGGATGTGTCTCAAGTATCCACCCTTATCCCAGAAGATGCGGTATCCTGAATCTCTAAATGTAACTGTGGGAATCAGCAATATATACGAAGATAGAACAAAATTATATTTGCAATACTCACGAGATCCGATGCAGAATTGAGCAGGCCAGAACTTCTTTTCAGAGACTTAGGAAACTTTTGACAAGCCGTGACCTTTCCATTTCACTACGGACACGACTATTCCGGTGCTACGTTTTCAGCATTTTGTTATACGGCGTTGAGGCATGGACACTAACTGAGACCATGCGTAAGAAATTGCAAGCATTTGAAATGTGGACGTACCGAAGGATGCTGAAGATACCTTGGACAGCTAAAATGACCAATATAGACGTTTTGCACCGTATGAACAAAGAACCAGAAATTCTCACTACCATCAAGAGAAGGAAACTAGAATACTTTGGTCATATGATGCGGAACTCTAAATACCACCTTCTGCAAGTAATACTCCAAGGGAAAATTAATGGAAAACGTGGTCCGGGGAGAAGTAGGACATCATGGCTCGGCAACTTGAGCCAGTGGTTTGGGGTGACAAAGCTTACTCTGTTCAGAACAGCTATGAACAAACAACAGATCATGCTACTGGTCGCCAACGTTCTGCGAGGACATGGCACATAAAGAAGAAGAATAATACGTAGGTGAAAATCATTTTTTACATTTTTCGGACATACTGTGGTTACTGTCATTTTACGTTGTAAAATACAATGCTTTTTTGTAGGGGAATACAATAGCTTAGAACACGCGCTGCGATGCATGGTTTGCTTCTGTATGCTGTGATATTACTCCAACCTCAAGGACAAGCGACATGTTGTAACAAACACAATACACCTGGTCGAATGTCAGAGTAGTAAAGTCAATCACGAGCACATGAACTGGTAATATAACCTGATGTTTACGAACATTCGCTGTGTGTCATAGACAGAGACACTATAGTGCCGTGGTTGTTTGTTACCCGTGTACAGAGAGTACGTGTGTGTTTAGAAATACTCGCCACGCGTGTGACATAAAGCAGAACGGAAAACATCGACTTATGTCCTTCTGGGTAGTAATTGGACGTTAACGGCTGTACCACATCGTAGCAAATGCACTTTCTATACATAACTCCTGTTATCTGTATAACTTTCATTTGAATCCTGTGTAATGATATACGCGCAGTTTGAATGCAAAGACTAAACTATCACACGTGATTTATGACTCCAGTTAATAACAATACTTGAGATGCATGTTTTTGATTTTACTGTCGCGTAGAGGCGTGCGGCTGTGAGATTGCATCCGGGAGATAGTAGGTTCGAATCCCACTATCGGCAGCCCTGGTTTTCCGTGGTTTCCCATTTTCACACCAGGCAAATGCTGGGGCTGTACCTTAATTAAGGCCACGGCCGCTTCCTTCCAAATCCTAGGCCTTTCCTATCCCATCGTCGCCATAAGACCTATCTGTGTCGGTGCGACGTAAAGCCCCTAGCAAAAAAATAATAATAATAAGACGCGAAACTAAACGTCCCTTCACAGGAATATTCTTGAAATGGATCAGTAGGGTACTTGAAAGATTTACATATGTCTTACTGATTGCATCGGTCTGGAGAAGCAGAAATTGAGAAACTGAGGATATTTTTGTTGAAACTAGCAAGATACCCGTGCTTCGCTACGGTATTATAATGAAATTTATAATTGCATGCTTAACGTTTTATATCTAATCTGCCCAAATTCGCGATCTAACTCGTTTTCTGAGAGAACCCGCCAAAATTCGTGATCTGATTCGTTTTCTGAGAGATTACGGCAAAGTTCCTCCCATTTTTCAATCTTCCATTCCATCAATCGATTTCGTACTTTCCGGGCTAGGTCCAGGTATTCCACCCTGCCAGCTGGGTCCCTAAATATTTGCCATATTTTTCTATAAGCATTTTAATTTGGACCAAATCCTTGAGGAAATCCGGTGTGGTGTCGTCTTGGGTAACTTGGCGGTACTGATCCCGCGGCCGGACTCAATCTTAGTCATTACCCAGCCAGGACGCGTTTCCAGCCCGGTCCGCACATTTTTACGACGGTCCAGAACATTATTATTATTATTATTATTATTATTATTATTATTATTATTATTATTATTATTATTATTATTAACGTTATTATTCTTATTATAATTATTATTGATGGTCTGGAACCCACAGCAAGATGCAAGACCGCTACTTGGCGATAAATTACATCCTTTGCCATTGTCATTGCGCGAGATTTCTGGCAACATGAATGATATACTTCCGTGAATTATTGACCTTATTATAGAGGTGAAAAATTGCACGGCCAGTATCATTCATATCGTTTATTTCAAATGGGTTTAAATTGTTATTCATATGCCAGGAGAATCTACTGTAATCTAACTTAATGTACTCCAAAGGAAAAGATGGTTCTTGAAAACGAACCTAGGAAGGATTAAGAGTGATCAGTTTATGATCAGAATAAATACATTATGAACAGTAAAATTAATTGGTCTCAACTCCTTTTTCACCCCACCCCCACCCCACCAAAAAAAAAAAAAGAAAAGAAAAAGAAGGGGTGTTTCCTTGTGTTTAGAGGACATTCCAAATACCAATGTTCACGTCTGTTACCTTCAGTTCTGAGATATAAGTATCCCCATAAAAATAATTCACCTTTTCACTTTCTTTCACACTCCCCCCCCTTTAGTGAATTTCCCGTTAAAAATACTTGTCCCTTTAATAGTAAAGGATCTTCTAAATACCAATTATCATGATTCGAACAACTTCAGTTTTGAGATATGTGTCCACATAAAAGGAATTCAACTCTTTTTCACCCCCGCCCCCCAAAGTGATTTCGCCCCAAAACGTTTTTTTCTTTGTTTTTAAAGAAGATCCAAATATTAGTTTTTACGTCTGTAACAACTTCAATTTTTATTATATGTAAGTATACTTATACAAATAATTTAACTAATTTTTCAATTCCTCTCCTCCCTTTAGGTGGATTTTCCAAAACAAAAAATACGGATTGCTTTATTTTTAAAGGAAAATTCCAAATAGCAAATTTCACGTCTGTAACATCTTCAGTTTCTGAGATATAAGTATCCTCATTAAAGGCATTCAACCCCTTTTTCACCCCTATTCACCCCTCCTATTGGGATTTATCGAAAACAAAGAAATACGCGTTTCTTTATTTTTAATGAAGATTCTAAATACCGGTACCAATTTTTACATCTGTAATCTTTCAAAGTTTTGAGATATAGATACACTCATTTTAAAAATTCACCCCACTTTTGACCCTCCCATTAATTGGATTTTCCAAAAACAAAAAATACGTGTTTCTTTATTTTAAAAAGAAATCAAAAGTACCAATTTTCAGGTCTGTAATATCTTCAGTTTCTGAGATATATAAGTATCCTTATTAAAGGCATTCAACCCATTTTTCACCATTTTTCATCCCTCCTATTGGGATTTTCCGAAAACAAAAAAATACGTATTTCCTTATTTTTAAAAGAAGATTCTAAATACCAATTTTTACATCTGTAAACTTTTAAAGTTTTGAGATATAGATACACTCATTTTAAAATTTCACCCCCCCCTTTTCACCCCCTTAGCGACGGAATATCCAAAAATTCTCTCATAACGGGCACCTACATTTTAATATGAATATATCCTCAAAATTTCATTTCTTTATGTCCAGTAGTTTTGGCTCGGCGATGATGAATCAGTCAGTCAGGACAAGTTATTTTATATATATAGATTAATCTCTTTCATTCATGCTCTATCACTTAAGTATACGTCGAAATGGATTTTGACAACCTTACAGGTGATGAAGCAAACTACAACTGTTTCCTTAATAGTTTGTTAAGGATAAAGTTTTCGCATTATCGTAACCGTGGAGAAATAGAACTGTATCTTCCAAGGTAAACGACTCGACTCGTATTCGTCTCCTGAGGAATCCGAAAAAAAATTTGTTTTAGAGACGACCTCTTGAAGGATTATGAAGTTTACTCCACCATTGATAAAGGTTTCTTAAACGTACGTTGAAGGATTCAAACGCAGATTGCCTCAGTGTGATGGCGAAGCACTAATGGAGAAAATTAATCCATTTTGCCGGTATTTTGTTTGTGACCAGAACACAGCATTGTTTAAATAAGGCGACAGAGTTAAAATCCAACGCCATGACCGCTGAGTAGATTTGACATCATGCCCAACTAGGAAAAGGACGGGATTGACGACCTAGTCCCAGGGAGACTACAATTAACCATTTCTTTTTGTGGATAACTATAAAGTCTATCTCCTAGTGTACGTACGCCTTTTCAACTAACTATATTTAGACTGAGTATAAATATTATCTTGTGGAATGTGTCGTTGCAATCAATTTGAGGCTGACATTAAGTAGAATGTGATACCATCTCACAAAACGAAGACATTACAGACAATATTTGATATTAAGTTAATGTCATAATTGAAATCAGGGTATTCAGAAACAACAGATTTCCTAATGACGTGTTTAGTCTGTCAACTATGTCAAATTTCTCTCCCCACCGGAAGTAAAATGATAGATTTACGCATCATTTATGAAATAATATGTTAAACAAAATTTTATTTGGTTGCTAACCAACAACTATTAAAGTATAGAGAAAGACATCTTTGGCCACTTTCCGGTTGAAATTAAGTAGGACCATAGGATAGGTTAAAATATTCTAACTTGAGTGAGTACCGCGCTAGCACATGCTAACATTCGACATTCGATTAGGCATGCAACCACTCTGTCTTTGTATTGTTACCGCAGAGTTACTTTGTAAGTATGCAAACAAACTGAAAGACGTCTATGCTAAATATCAGATTTGGTTAAAGATGTCAGGCAATCAAAATAAATTCTGAAAATGTTTAGAATTAATGAAACGACTGGTTACCAACAGTGGCGACACATTCAACTTAGCAACGGAGGACTAAAGTGAGATTATGCTATTCCTGAATTAGAGATGTTTCGACACAAGACGACACAACGGGTCACCACTGGGTATGGAGGAGTTATTTTCGATTGTTGTGTGAGCCATCCTATTCTAACAACCACCAATGCTCTTAGAATAGTATTCTATTAAATCGTGTTAGGAAGGATTATCATCGTACATGCGAATGTAACTCACCTACGCCGTCACTAACAGTCTTGCTTCTCGAACGGAAGCCCATGGGTCCAACAGTTCCAACCTGCGGATGGTCGTCCCCGTCCTTTGAAGCGTCCAGGTTGTCGTAGTCAATGTTTCCCGCAGAGTGGCGCTGAATCCCCTTGGGCGCCTTTTTAGGTTTGCCAAGTGTGTGAGAACCGGTGTGGATGACCACACCGCTCTTGGAAGTTGTCTGCTGTTGCTGCTGTTGTTGTTGTTGTGGCTGTTGCTGCTGCTGATGTGACTGTTGAGACTGTTGTTGTGATTGCTGCTGCTGCTGCTGTTGTTGCTGACCAGATGATGTACCTGACGACGTTGTTGCCGTCGTGTTCGGAGAATCGTTGGCCCCGCTAGTGCTACTCTTTGGCGCTGCCGTCGATGATCCTCCTCCCGTCCCAGTCGACGTGCTGGAAGGCGCTGCAGAGGTGGAGGCAGAAGAAATTAACAAGCCCGTTCCAGACCCAGGTTTCGTGGCAGGGATGCTCATATTGCGGACGCTCTCACGGATGATCTGCCGAATGGTCTTCAAGAATGCGTTTCTGAAGTCTGCCGTACTGCAAGGTAAAACACACCTCTTAAATTTCATAGAGTTATTTAACAATACATACATACATACATACATACATACATACATACATACATACATACATACATACATACATACATACATACATACATACATACATACATACATACATACATACATACATACATACATACATACATACATACATACATACATACATACATACATACATACATACTGAAACCGTACAGTGTCCTGTACAGCTCCATGGGAATGATATGGGCCTTTATACTCCATTAAAATTACTCCAAAAGGTCGCGTCATTGGTAGCAGTATGGGCGAAGGGCATCGAGCGGCGGCATGCCAGAATGGAACCCGCGAAAAGAGCACTTGCCAGACAAAGGGAGGACAAAGGAACAGCCAAGCCCTCGCGGAAATACGCTCTCAACGTGCAGAGAGAGATAGAAAGGGGACGCGATGCTGGAGTAGTCAGATACGCCCCGAGGTGGGGCCTAGCTTCCCAGAGTTCCAAACGAACATAAGGAACTTCCGGTTTTTTATGCACATGTCACGGGTGCCAACGTCGCGTAAAACGGGGCGATATTTTAATCCAGACATAGGAAAATTATGTGAGACACACCATTGAATAGAGCGGAATTTTCTGCGTTCTACAGACTAAAAATATGTAATAACTTATGCAGGGGAAGAAATGAGGTCACCAGCTGTCAAGATGTAACATATCGCTAACACATGTGGACATAGCGGCGTCACCCACGCCAAGAATCGCGCTTAGGAGATAGCTCCACCCCCCAGAGGACGCTATGAATTAATCAAAGGCGGGAAGCAAATTACATAAAAACTGCTGATCGGAGATCCGGCACGCCTGGCTCAAATGAAAGAGGAGACAGAGGGCTACAAGATGCAATATTTAAATATCTTCAATTCTTGGTGTGAAAGGAGCTCTGGTTCTTAATGAACCGTGAAGGTTTACACCCCCGAGCTTCCGGCGGGTAAGATAATATAAGCCGGGCAGGCCATTGTAGAGACAGTTGTTCTTTCACGGGTCGTGAGACGGACACTGCGTCCCGCGGTGCTCCGGTTACAGTCAGAAACCCTTGTACAAAAGCCTTTGTGTAGTGAACGGGAGGCCAAACGAGCCTAGGTGAATTGTTTCTGTGCTGCGTGTCAAACTAGTAAAAACCGCGAGCATATTTTACGAACAAGTATTAGAATTCGGCTGATAAACTGCCGGTTTAATGAGTCAGTGAAATTCATAATTAGGTATCACCCAAAGTGTTACTTTGAATCAGGGGCTCGAGTCTCGTGAGCCACCCGATTCTTACTGTGAACGCGCTCGCCGTGGTTTGAAAGGCCGTCTTATTCGTGGGTGTAAACTCTGAAATAGAGGACGTGTGACGAGTGTAAAAGTGTTACCCAATTGGATTACTGTAAGATTTCAGCTGTGACGAGTTCCCCAGGATGTCGGACTTGAATGGACCAGGGATGAAGGACTGCACGCCCGCCACCTACCGAGTGGTCATGGAGTACTAAGAACTTCACCATGGGTCTCCCGTGGCGGAAGAGACAACGGCCACCAAACAGATGAGTGATGTCCAGATTTAATTTCTAAGCATGACATAACCCGGGGATAGGATTAGCGTTCTTTTGTAAATATCAAAATGTTGTAAGTTAATGCATGTCCTATATGGAATTTTTATTGATTTTTATAATGTTGAAGTAAAATTCAAGGGGCTAAATCCCCGGACGACTCATATTTCTTTCTTAATGATTAGCTTATCGTGAGGGTTATATTTTTAGTAAAATGGAGAATGTCCTAGCAAATATGGGAACAAGGTTAGGAGAATATCTGAGTTTCCCGTAGGGGCGGTTGGAAAAATAGTGTTGGCAAGCAGGGAAACATGTCGAAATATTGGTAGTCACTGTCCCACGAGGTTGTCAAATATGCCAGGGAAACTCATGGGTCAGTCAGATAATGCATGCCTAGCTTACAGATATAATCCGTGCATGTACATCAAGAATGAAGAAAATCCCGACCGGGAGAGGTACATACTGTGTGATCTAGATAGGTGTGAGGGACCATGTGCAAGTCTCCCGTGATTTTTGATTAATGGGCCATAATGGTTTGGAGTGTATTTTTTTTATCTATAGCCGGGGTAGACCCAGGGGCATGAGTCCCTAATCTTTGGCCAGAAGGTTTAAATATAAGTGTATTTATGTGGTATGAACGAGGAGCCATGAGAGCCATATGCCCAAGGGAAGAAGATACGCGATATGAGACATAGTGGGACGGCTGAATGCCCGAGTAATTTACGATGAAATGAGTTAGAAATGATTGTGCCTATAGCCGGCGCTCAGCGATAATACTGAGAGAGAATAAAAGAGTATTTTATGGGAATTCCATAATGATATGAATAAACAAATAAAATGGGCCGCGGATGTGTCCCCGAGACGAGAGGGTGACGTTTGAGGGAGAGAAGAATTTGAATGGCCGTGCGAAGTGAATGACCGGCATCCTTGATTTTTTGTGAAGGTCTAGCTCTCGCCCTCGGGACAAAGGGGTCCCGTCTCGCATTGTGTTAGGGCTTGGAGCCTGGTCTGCTCGCGTCTTTTGTTTGGGTTAAATGGCTTAGCTAAGAATACTTGTATAATGATAATATCACGGTAACTTCTTTTAGAAGGTATTTAATAAATGAATAGGGATTCCCCCAGATATCCGGCGAGATGAGATTGTAGCTATTCTCGGTATCTACAGAAACCCACAGTACCTCTCGGTCGGGAGTCTGCCAGTTCGACGCCGGATGATGACGGCGCCCTTGAGCGAGCTGCTTCCAAGCTTGCGCTTTGGGCCGGAGACAGCGATAACCATGCTGTTTTCTTTTCTAGGAATGGTTCTCCTGTGTGCATGAAGTGTATATATCCATATGTTTGTGTATGTTTCGTAATGATGTGCACATATTTTTGAGTTCAAACAGAACCTATGTGCACGCCGTGTGGTCTTGGTGACAGATGAGAAGTCCGGGGTTTAGCAAAAATGGTATTTGTGTTTGTTTGTGCATTATGCAAATGTGTCTTTTAATATGATATTATGTAGCGTAGGCCCCGGTTATGTTCGTGCTTAGAACAGCTAGTAATATTTGTGAATAAGGACATCAGGTCATCCCACGGTGTGATCGACAGAATAATGTACAAATTTCATGAACGGTATGAATTTATGAGGAAAAATGAACGATAGCAAGTCGCAAAACCTCAATCATACCGTTATGCAGACGACGCCCATGGGCGATTCGTATTTTTAAATGATTATTATTTTCTTTTCCTCCCATATGTGGAGAGTCATTGTATAGTGCTGTATCAATTTTTTTTTTAATGGTCATATTTGAATAAATTTGCATTCGTACCCCCTATTTAATGATTCTTGTCATTTGTAGCAGTGTTAAGCAGTATCCAATAGGCATTTGAACCCAGAGATCCTACTTTCATATTATAGACATAAGGCTCCATCTTAAGTATTGTTGTTGTTGTTTTCTTTCGAACGTACCACTTCCCCAAGTGCTCAGGCTGCCGGGCCGGCACAGAAAGTAGGAAGGGGAGCGGTCCGAAGCTCGTTAAGCAATTCGACCCGCTCTTCAATCCAAATCTCATCCGTGGGTGTTTACCCCGTTACGTGGAGGCATTTTTATGCGTGGGTCATCCATTCGAAGCCCGGTAGGGTGTATAATTGGCGCCCTTCGTGGATGGGCATTGTTTATAGTTTACGCTGGAGCATTTTGAGTAATAGATAGGCCGCCCACAGGGAGGATAGTGTGCTATGATGGAGTCAAATTGCCAGGTTCGTGCCACAATCTGATTACATTTGGTATCGAACGGGTTGGCAATTATTTGGAATGGAGTACCCGCCACGTAACCGAACGGATGGAGACGTTAAGCACATGTCCGAAGTGCTAAGATTCAGAATTATAGAGTGGATACTGCAAGGGTTGTTCAGATTGTGTGATACTCAGCAAGACTGTCATGGTCATCGTACGGGTGTGCGTAAGTCACAACTCGTGATGATAACTCACACAAGATCAGCCATGAAAGGGAGCGACGTGAATAATCAATAGGATAGGAAAATGACAAGAACAAAAAAAATCATGTGTCCAGTTTAAGTGGAAATCCGCATGAGTGTCGCTCATAAATTCAAAATGGATACCCGGGACAGACTATGAAGTTGTCAGTTCGTTGGGAGATAATGTTATGGTTCTCTCAGTGTGAGGTTAAAACGGCCGGCAAAATTCTTCAAATTTCGCCAGTTACGGGTATCGGCCAAAGACTGTGCGCTGAGGTAACAACATTTGGCAAATATAAGTATTTTTTTCGAGATTGCTTTAGACGCCGCGGATAGAGCATGGTACCTCAACCCAGGCTCTAATTTTTGCGCAGTGACAGATGCGATGTTGCCAGTTTGAGACGGGTAATTGTCTGCTAACGTCATCTTACCAATCTCAAGGTGATAACATCCATTAGTGACTGGGGTATGCCATGTTTCCGGCATACGTAAAATCGAGCCCACGGTAGGCCGCGCGCGTGACCGGAAAACTTATTCCAGGATAAAAGGGCTAACGTAGAATCAGCATTATTATTGTTATTATTATTGTCAAATGATATGACGAAATTTCCTATACAATGAATTATGACATTAATATGGTAGGGGGCGTGACATAAGCCGTTTGTAGGCCCAGTTTGGATTGATTTGTTGGAATTTCGAGTAAAGTTAGGTCACGCTGAAATTTGTATTAAATATTAGAATGTATCTATGCTTTCTGTCGATCACCGGTGGTCATTTTCTGCCCACGGGAGATCCGCTTTCTCCAAGATTGAATTTAATATGGACATGGAGGCCGTGAGGGATATGATGCGCCAATTATTGGCAGAACATTTCGAGAAGCAGGCAGCAGGCTTTAAGGCGCTGTTCGAGAAGCAGGGGGAACGTTTGAAAGAACAATTAGACACGCAGTCAGAGCTTCGCCAGGCTCAGGCGGTTACGAATAAGGCTTCGTTAGACGAGCTCGCAGAGGATATGAGATTAGGTCGTGAGCGTAGCGACGAAAACGCCGCGAGACTGGAGGCCGAGATGACCGAAGAAATAGGAGTAGGAAGAATCGGTAAAGTTTCTACAGAGCATATAGTGAAGGCAGATGGGAACAACGGAGCAGAGAAGGTGGTTACTAAAAGGGATACCGAGATAGACGCATCCGAAACCCAGGGTGACGTCGAGGTGGATGAAACTGACGTACGGCGACCACCAGGCTTGGAGATGAGTGACATGGCTGGCGGAGTGTACTCAAGAGTGGAAGAGATAATGGAGATAATAGATGACGTCGCGATAAGCCATCTGGAGCCGAGAGAAGAAGTAGAAACTGAATTGGTAAGAGCAGGAACAGCGAGAACGGCTAATGACATAGGAGCGTCAGTTGAAGATACTGGGGAGTCGAACTCAGGACTAGAAGATATGGAGTCACGCGTACATCAGGCAGGGATCGAACCCAAACCAGAAGACTTAGTGGAAAGAGATGCGACCCCAGATGTCGAAAGGAAGTGCGAGATGGAAAGGTCAAAGAATGAAGCCAGGGAGTGTGGCTCGCTAATGGACATAGCAGTAGCCATGGAACAGAGGGACACGAACTGCTGGGAGCAGGTAGTGAACTCCAGAGAAGAAAGGAAGACATTGGGTCGTCGGGGAGCAGAGCTGAAAGAAGGGTGCGAGCTATACTTAAGTACCCAGGCCATTGTGAGTGGGCAAGAGGCGACAGGCGTATCCCTAGCGTATAATGAAAAAAAGGTCGCTAATGTAAAGGTAATGGGAGAAGTAAGTACGAGCGCTAATTCTCGTACGGAGCTCAGTGAACAGGTGATGGAGAACAAACAGTTTCAACCAGCTGGAGAATCGAACTGGGTATCTCAGCCCAGAAGAAGGAAGAAGAATGTATTAGGTCGACGTAAAAGACGATACCGCTACAAGTACGGATGGTTCACTAGACGGAGGAAATTGCTGTCAGGAAGAGAGGAACGACGCTACGGAAGGACCATGAGATCGCGACCCGTGCAGCGTACCTTACGTAATAACAGAGCTCGGAAGAAGGAGGACCGGTGCAGCTACGGGAACGTTAGCGCAGGAAAGAAGGAAGAAGGGAAGAATTGTGAACCTCATCCTAAGAAATGCAGAGGCAGGGGCATCCAATTAGACCCCCACGTCTCAGAGTACGATCCCGGAGGGCGAAGAGAGGATCTACAGGATTAATAGCGAATTGTGGTCGCATGAGAAACTGTATATTATGTAAATAAATTTCACCATAGATGTGGGCAATTTTTTTTCTCGCCACATATTTTTAAGGGGGCACGAATATATTATTGATTATGTATCAGATGAGACCAAGGTGGAGTCAGAGGGAGCCCAGGAGGAGTAAAACTGAACTTGTGTGAAGACAACGGTGCAAGATGTCCAGGCATAGGCCGAGAAGAGTCTGACAGCGAGGAATTATTACCATAGTTTACGGAACCCTACATCAGAACCTAGAGAATAATGCCTACAAAGTACAGTCAATGGATGGGAGAACAGAGGCCACTTACAATGCTGCAAATCTCAAACTGTACCATGCCCCAGGACAACACCCTGAAGAAGGTCCGGAGGAAGAAGAACCAGGAGAAGCCGAGGATGACGAGGACAACCCGGATCCAATGGAAGAAATGGAAGCCGATGAAGAAGATGATGCCGTGAATCACATTGTTTTGGAAGAAGGGAGCGAGTCCGAGGCATCAGCCTGTGAAGATTGTCCAGAATGTTCTGAGAGGACCGGTCTTAGGAATGCTTTAATTAATCTATGCTACCAGATACAACTGGAGAACACAGAGTTGGCCGAGAAGGTCCACCAGTTTCGCGACCAACACCAATGACTACTTTCCGAGACAGTTAAAAGGGAAAGAAAAATCCCGAGTTCGTGATTTTTCTTTGATGAAGTAGGAGGAGAATGAAACCGTACAGTGTCCTGTACAGCTCCATGGGAATGATATGGGCCTTTATACTCCATTAAAATTACTCCAAAAGGTCGCGTCATTGGTAGCAGTATGGGCGAAGGGCATCGAGCGGCGGCATGCCAGAATGGAACCCGCGAAAAGAGCACTTGCCAGACAAAGGGAGGACAAAGGAACAGCCAAGCCCTCGCGGAAATACGCTCTCAACGTGCAGAGAGAGATAGAAAGGGGACGCGATGCTGGAGTAGTCAGATACGCCCCGAGGTGGGGCCTAGCTTCCCAGAGTTCCAAACGAACATAAGGAACTTCCGGTTTTTTATGCACATGTCACGGGTGCCAACGTCGCGTAAAACGGGGCGATATTTTAATCCAGACATAGGAAAATTATGTGAGACACACCATTGAATAGAGCGGAATTTTCTGCGTTCTACAGACTAAAAATATGTAATAACTTATGCAGGGGAAGAAATGAGGTCACCAGCTGTCAAGATGTAACATATCGCTAACACATGTGGACATAGCGGCGTCACCCACGCCAAGAATCGCGCTTAGGAGATAGCTCCACCCCCCAGAGGACGCTATGAATTAATCAAAGGCGGGAAGCAAATTACATAAAAACTGCTGATCGGAGATCCGGCACGCCTGGCTCAAATGAAAGAGGAGACAGAGGGCTACAAGATGCAATATTTAAATATCTTCAATTCTTGGTGTGAAAGGAGCTCTGGTTCTTAATGAACCGTGAAGGTTTACACCCCCGAGCTTCCGGCGGGTAAGATAATATAAGCCGGGCAGGCCATTGTAGAGACAGTTGTTCTTTCACGGGTCGTGAGACGGACACTGCGTCCCGCGGTGCTCCGGTTACAGTCAGAAACCCTTGTACAAAAGCCTTTGTGTAGTGAACGGGAGGCCAAACGAGCCTAGGTGAATTGTTTCTGTGCTGCGTGTCAAACTAGTAAAAACCGCGAGCATATTTTACGAACAAGTATTAGAATTCGGCTGATAAACTGCCGGTTTAATGAGTCAGTGAAATTCATAATTAGGTATCACCCAAAGTGTTACTTTGAATCAGGGGCTCGAGTCTCGTGAGCCACCCGATTCTTACTGTGAACGCGCTCGCCGTGGTTTGAAAGGCCGTCTTATTCGTGGGTGTAAACTCTGAAATAGAGGACGTGTGACGAGTGTAAAAGTGTTACCCAATTGGATTACTGTAAGATTTCAGCTGTGACGAGTTCCCCAGGATGTCGGACTTGAATGGACCAGGGATGAAGGACTGCACGCCCGCCACCTACCGAGTGGTCATGGAGTACTAAGAACTTCACCATGGGTCTCCCGTGGCGGAAGAGACAACGGCCACCAAACAGATGAGTGATGTCCAGATTTAATTTCTAAGCATGACATAACCCGGGGATAGGATTAGCGTTCTTTTGTAAATATCAAAATGTTGTAAGTTAATGCATGTCCTATATGGAATTTTTATTGATTTTTATAATGTTGAAGTAAAATTCAAGGGGCTAAATCCCCGGACGACTCATATTTCTTTCTTAATGATTAGCTTATCGTGAGGGTTATATTTTTAGTAAAATGGAGAATGTCCTAGCAAATATGGGAACAAGGTTAGGAGAATATCTGAGTTTCCCGTAGGGGCGGTTGGAAAAATAGTGTTGGCAAGCAGGGAAACATGTCGAAATATTGGTAGTCACTGTCCCACGAGGTTGTCAAATATGCCAGGGAAACTCATGGGTCAGTCAGATAATGCATGCCTAGCTTACAGATATAATCCGTGCATGTACATCAAGAATGAAGAAAATCCCGACCGGGAGAGGTACATACTGTGTGATCTAGATAGGTGTGAGGGACCATGTGCAAGTCTCCCGTGATTTTTGATTAATGGGCCATAATGGTTTGGAGTGTATTTTTTTTATCTATAGCCGGGGTAGACCCAGGGGCATGAGTCCCTAATCTTTGGCCAGAAGGTTTAAATATAAGTGTATTTATGTGGTATGAACGAGGAGCCATGAGAGCCATATGCCCAAGGGAAGAAGATACGCGATATGAGACATAGTGGGACGGCTGAATGCCCGAGTAATTTACGATGAAATGAGTTAGAAATGATTGTGCCTATAGCCGGCGCTCAGCGATAATACTGAGAGAGAATAAAAGAGTATTTTATGGGAATTCCATAATGATATGAATAAACAAATAAAATGGGCCGCGGATGTGTCCCCGAGACGAGAGGGTGACGTTTGAGGGAGAGAAGAATTTGAATGGCCGTGCGAAGTGAATGACCGGCATCCTTGATTTTTTGTGAAGGTCTAGCTCTCGCCCTCGGGACAAAGGGGTCCCGTCTCGCATTGTGTTAGGGCTTGGAGCCTGGTCTGCTCGCGTCTTTTGTTTGGGTTAAATGGCTTAGCTAAGAATACTTGTATAATGATAATATCACGGTAACTTCTTTTAGAAGGTATTTAATAAATGAATAGGGATTCCCCCAGATATCCGGCGAGATGAGATTGTAGCTATTCTCGGTATCTACAGAAACCCACAGTACCTCTCGGTCGGGAGTCTGCCAGTTCGACGCCGGATGATGACGGCGCCCTTGAGCGAGCTGCTTCCAAGCTTGCGCTTTGGGCCGGAGACAGCGATAACCATGCTGTTTTCTTTTCTAGGAATGGTTCTCCTGTGTGCATGAAGTGTATATATCCATATGTTTGTGTATGTTTCGTAATGATGTGCACATATTTTTGAGTTCAAACAGAACCTATGTGCACGCCGTGTGGTCTTGGTGACAGATGAGAAGTCCGGGGTTTAGCAAAAATGGTATTTGTGTTTGTTTGTGCATTATGCAAATGTGTCTTTTAATATGATATTATGTAGCGTAGGCCCCGGTTATGTTCGTGCTTAGAACAGCTAGTAATATTTGTGAATAAGGACATCAGGTCATCCCACGGTGTGATCGACAGAATAATGTACAAATTTCATGAACGGTATGAATTTATGAGGAAAAATGAACGATAGCAAGTCGCAAAACCTCAATCATACCGTTATGCAGACGACGCCCATGGGCGATTCGTATTTTTAAATGATTATTATTTTCTTTTCCTCCCATATGTGGAGAGTCATTGTATAGTGCTGTATCAATTTTTTTTTTAATGGTCATATTTGAATAAATTTGCATTCGTACCCCCTATTTAATGATTCTTGTCATTTGTAGCAGTGTTAAGCAGTATCCAATAGGCATTTGAACCCAGAGATCCTACTTTCATATTATAGACATAAGGCTCCATCTTAAGTATTGTTGTTGTTGTTTTCTTTCGAACGTACCACTTCCCCAAGTGCTCAGGCTGCCGGGCCGGCACAGAAAGTAGGAAGGGGAGCGGTCCGAAGCTCGTTAAGCAATTCGACCCGCTCTTCAATCCAAATCTCATCCGTGGGTGTTTACCCCGTTACGTGGAGGCATTTTTATGCGTGGGTCATCCATTCGAAGCCCGGTAGGGTGTAATACATACATACATACATACATACATACATACATACATACATACATACATACATACATACATACATACATACATACATACATACATACATACATACATACATACATACATACATACATACATACATACATACATACATACATACATACATACATACATACATACATACATACATACATACATACATACATACATACATACATACATACATACATACATACATACATACATACATACATACATACATACATACATACATACATACATACATACATACATACATACATACATACATACATACATACATACATACATACATACATACATACATACATACATACATACATACATACATACATACATACATACATACATACATACATACATACATACATACATACATACATACATACATACATACATACATACATACATACATACATACATACATACATACATACATACATACATACATACATACATACATACATACATACATACATACATACATACATACATACATACATACATACATACATACATACATACATACATACATACATACATACATACATACATACATACATACAGAAGTTCTACACTATATTTATAATAGTAAAGATGTTAGTCACACAAGTTTGTTATTTTTAAATTTAAAATTAACATAATGTGGAAATGGAGGAGCCTTTAAACAATTTATCACGAATCTCAGTTATTTAGTTTAAATTTTAATGATAATAATAATTATAATAAGAACGGGGCTTTCGGGCTCTGCTCCTATGTAAATAGATTCAAACAGACTATCATTGTGAGAAAACACGCATCGGAACTACCCCAGTCGGTAAAATTCGGGTCTAGAGAGTGTCTAGTCTTAGCAGGTCACTGGATTCTGTGGGCCCTGCACCATCATGTTGGGATCAATTGTAGGATCCCTCAGGCGCTGGCCTTCTAACCCCAACTTGGCAGGTTCGATCCTGGCTCAGTCCGGTGGTATTTGAAGGTGCTCAAATACGACAGCCCCGTGTCAGTAGATTTACTGGCACGTAAAGAACTCCTGCGGGACTAAATTCCGGCACCTCGGCGTCTCCGAAGACCGTAAAAGTAGTTAGTGGGACGTAAAGCAAATAGCATTATTATTATTATTATTATAATTAATAGACTCCACTATCAATACTAAATTCCAATGTTCAGGATTTTTAATTTCTCTTTTGAGTGTAACTAGATAAAATTAGATTATATGATGTGGTTCTGTGATATTTTGTTTTACTCGAGCGGTGGTATAATTAGATGTGCTTTGTACTATTTACTATCCAAACTTTTAGAAATTGATGCTGTAGGATTAGCAATAGATCAAAAAGAAATGTTTAATCTCAACCTAATATTTAGAAAATTAAGAGCAATACAGTTCTTCACGAAGTTCAGTAATTAGGATTAATATTTGACTGAAAGATGGGAAGTTCCATGGAACAAATTGAAAAACAAGTGAGGGTAAAAACAAGAACTAATATAATTTAATTTGTGTTTTATCCTTTGAGTCTAATAATTTTCACACCTCTGTACATACAAGAAACATTTCGAGGGTACTAGCTAAAAATTCGATGGAGTAGGTGCTATACTAGCTTTAATTACACGTAATCTTAGCAGTTTAGGCACCTCGATCGATAATATAATCCTAGCCTCCGAGTACAGAGGGTCAAGACTCGGAATATGTCCGAGGTGCCTACTCATAATCCTTACTAGGCCACTCAGCTGTTGCCAGGACGCGCCTACAGTAACCAATTCCACCAACTATTCTATTTCACGAAGTGGGAATTTAACAGAAGTAAAACTAATGAACGTAGATAATTTGTTGGAGATATTTTGTTTAGTGTCTCTTCAACTGCTATATATTTTAAGAGACGTAGGATTATAGGAATTTTGTCCCGCAGGAGTTATTTAATACGCTGGACTTGGTCATTTTAACCCCTTCAAAATTCCACCTACCTTAGCCGGGGTTGAACATATATCTTCTGACGATTGATGCTGAGAAGAACTACATATTTGTTACATATACGGTGTTAGTTTAACACAAAAAAACGAAACCCCATGGCACGACAGCCCTTGAAGAGCCTTGGCCTACCAAGCGACCGCTGCTCAATTCGAAGGCCTGCAGATTACGAGGTGTCGTGTGATCAGCACGACGAATCCTCTCGGCCGTTACTCTCGGCTTTCTAGACCGGGGCCGCTATCTCACCGTCAGATAGCTCCTCAATTCTAATCACGTAGGTTGAGTGGACCTCGAACCAGCCCTCAGGTCCAGGTAAAAATCCCTGAGCTGGCCAGGAATCGAACCCGGGGCCTCCGGGTGAGAGGCGGGCACGCTACCCCTACACCACGGGGCCGGCTGTTAGTTTAACACACTAGGCGTATTTTAACAAGGCCTGTGCTGTATGAGAAACACATTTTGCCTCTTACCAGTAAGCTATGGATTAGATTCCTGGCTCATCTAAGAATCTTTATCTTCACCGAATGTAGTCATGAAAGCCAAGTCGTTCAGCTGAGGAGTAGTTATGCTGATCACGTGACATCCCAAAAACAAAACTTAAAGCTTGCAGATATCGTGATTATAACCACGGGTACATGGAGTCCGACATGCATTTTCATTTCAGGAATACCACATACGGTAGCAGGGAATCGAACCACATCCGCGTTGGTGAGAAGCCAGTGACGTCCAGACTTCACCCTACAATATTTGTATATCATTTAGCTGAGATGTTCATCCCTTAGCAGTGTTCAGTGCGGCTTGCTGCGGGGAGCTAGGGTTCGCTTCCCAAAAGGGGTCGTGGGATCTTCTTAACCGTGGTAAGTTAATTCTCTTGACCCGTGGGCTGAATGCTTGTGCTGTTGTTTTCATATCTGCTCCATACAACAACACATTACACTATCTCCACCCCACTTTCATTCGGTTAGAAGCCTTTCACACAGCAGATGACACTCACCGTGCCTGAAGTTCTGTTCTACAAAAAAACAAATCCCAACCCTCATGGGCCTTGGCCTACCAAGCGACCGCTGGTCATCCCGACGGCCTTCAGATAACGAGGTGGTGCATAGCCGTTATTTTTGGTTTTCTAGACATCTCGCCGTCAGATATCTCCTCAATTATAATCGCGTAGGCTGTGTGGACCTCGGACTAACCGTCAGGTCCAGGTAAAAATCCCTGATCTGATCGGGAATCGAACCCAGGTGAGAGGGAAGCATGCTAACCCTAGAAAGTACGTAAAACCATCTTCAGGGCTTCTGACAGTGGGACTTGAACCCACTATTTTCCGGATGCAAGCTCACGGCTGCGCGCCCCTCACCACATGGCCAACTCGCCCAGTATTCGAAGAGTTTGGGGGCCCCTTAAAAGGCGCGTGCCCGCCTGCATTGCAAGCCCCAACGTTATGCCCCTGGTGAGAGAGATCAAGTATGGGGGTGCGTGATATATGGAAGATATCGTGTTCGAGGTGAAGAGTATACAGGAGAGTTACCTACTAACATGATTTGAAGTAATGCTTTATGGTGCCGGCAAAGTACATTGAAAGTTTGAAGATGAATTACTACGGAGTTGAACTCACTGTCTATCTAATGGTCTTTGAAAGTTTAATGGTTCTCAAAAAGGAAATTAGAACATCTTCTAGAGCTCTGGGAAACTAGATAAATGGAGAACTCACGAAACCACTCCGTAAGGTATTTGCCATCAAGAATTGAAGTAGAAGATCCACTTCTACAATTCATTACAGAAACTTCTCCAAGACAAATATACCCTGGTCGAGTGCGGATAAACGAAGATTACTCATGACTGAAGACAATATATCTACTTCTCACGAGGTAAGGAAGCTGCAGAAGTTCTACACTATATTTATAATAGTAAAGATGTTAGTCACACAAGTTTGTTATTTTTAAATTTAAAATTAACATAATGTGGAAATGGAGGAGCCTTTAAACAATTTATCATGAATCTCAATTATTTAGTTTAAATTTTAATGATAATAATAATAATTATAATAAGAACGGGGCTTTCGGGCTCTGCTCCTATGTAAATAGATTCAAACAGACTATCATTGTGAGAAAACACGCATCGGAACTACCCCAGTCGGTAAAATTCGGGTCTAGAGAGTGTCTAGTCTTAGCAGGTCACTGGATTCTGTGGGCCCTGCACCATCATGTTGGGATCAATTGTAGGATCCCTCATCCTGCAAGATCACAACCAAGGGGAAATATTTCTTTAGAACAAAGAATATGAACACCATCCTAAGAGTTGGTAAACAGATAGAGCTTATCAGGGAACTAAATAAATACAGAGGAACCTCGATATATCGAATCAACTCGGGAGCTGTTTTACTTCGAGATATCAAAATTTCGAGATATAGAGAATACCGTTTTTGAGCATGTATAGCATGAATCATATGTATCTACGGGCTTATGCTGAATACACTATTTTTAACAGTATTTACAAATATAGGCCTACAAACAAACTATATTTTACGACATTACTTCAGTTATAACACTTATTTTAGTAACTTTTTAGAAGACAGGATACAGCAGTGAAACAAGAAACATACCTCCGTTGACATCTTTGGAAAAAATCCTTCAGTCTCTTCTGTTTGTTACTGTTAACCTTTCCACCCTTCACGTTGAAACTTCTCGTCAATACCACGCAGCCGAGATTCGTAAATGGAGCTTGTCATCCGCGACTTCGGGGATTGATTTCCTACGTGACCAGTAATTAATTCACAACCGAGAAACCGCGATGCTTCGCCGAGTTTCCGATCACTAGAAGTTTTAGTTTTTCCGTTCTTGTCATATTAGCTCCTAGCATCACTGTAACCCTTTACTTGTTAACTGTTCCTCACAAACAACAGTTGCCGTATTGCACAGTTAATGATTTTGCGCAAAACTGGAGTTACAGAGTATTTTTTGCTTCAAGGGAGGAAAAGTTAGCTCCGAGAAATCGAGAAATTCGTATAACCAAATCTCGAGTAATAGAGAAATAAATTATTATTATTATTATTTCGTATGGCAAAACAAGGATACATTATAAATACATATACATACATATTTCTTAAATGAGTGTGTAATTTACAGGCCAGCATTCAAAACTTAATGTCCAGACTTTTCAGCCAGTCCACTGGTTCTGTAGAGGCACTATGTAATTCTTGAACAGATTCACTGAATCTTCTTTTTGGGCAGTCCATAACAACATGCTGGATGGTCTGAGGCAGATTATCACAGTCGCAGAATGGGTCTTCAGATTTTCCCCACTTGTGAAGCCAGAATTTACACCTTCCATAGTTTGTCCTGATTCTGTTTAGAGATGTCCATTCCCTTCTCGGTAAATTGAAATCAGGAGGAGCTCTACAAGGATGGTGGATTAAACCCAGGTGGTCAGGATTTGAGGAGGTCCATTCATCATGCCAGATCTCATCAGCATCAAAATGTGTTTCCAGGAGCTTCTCGCCTAACTTCTATTTTAGAGAAATAAATGCACGTGAAGAACAGGACAAATGGCCGGGAAATTTCAGTTACTTCGAGATACCGAAAATTCGAGCAATGGAAGTTCCAGATATCGAAGTTCGTCTGTATCAAATCAAGCTACTCGCGGTACAAGAAAGAAGATTCCCCTCAAATGAAGTACCTACGATGGGCAACTATAGTGCAATAAAGGGGGCAACCAATAACGAAAATAAAACGAGCAATAGAAGAAGATCACCATCAGTTCTGGGAACAGCTCTCTTTGCCCATAATTCAATCCTTGATTTTAGAACAGCATCTCCAAGTCTATCAGTCTTAACGCTGAAGAGTGGAAAACATACACGACATTCAATGGGCATGTCTCAATAAACGCAGATAACAAGAAAAATTCAGGTAAGTTCGAGGAATTCTGGTCCCTGCTGGAGGAAGAGATGCTCGAAACGCCAGATCATTTGCTTAAAATACCAATAGGCAATTTTAATGCCCCGCTTGGGAAGGAAAGAAAACCTAGGAAAATATGTGGCAGCTATCCTGTGCATATGATAATTAACAGAAATGGAGAAATTATTATTGAAGTATATGATGCATTCAGTCTCAAGCTGATGTCCACTCGATTCAAGAGAGAAAGGATACGTTATTGACGCGGCGTTCTCCAAATCCAATGTTAGGAGAATTTAAAATAGATCACGCAGCCTCATCAAGCCTGTTGAGACAGAGGGACTGATGTAGATTACGGCCCTACCTGATTAAAGCTAAGATAAAGTTTATTCCAAAGTCCACCAAGAAATCACCCAAAGTTAAGAGATAAAGAATTGACGAACTTAAGATAAACTAGGAGATCGTTGAGAAGAATCGGCGAGAGCTTTGGGTCTTGGAATCTTCGAATTGAGACGAAATGGCCAGAACAATTCAAGAAGCAACTGAAAAGACTATAATGCTTGTCAGAAAGAAGAAACCCTTGGTGGAACGGCGATCGTGAAGTAGACCTGCAGAGACGTTCCGAGCCATAGAATAAGTGGTATTCTAGCCAGAGCAAATCTGAAAAATTCAAAGAACGAACGAGACTCACGGCAAAAATCCTACACAAAAATAAGGTACGAGAAAGAACAGCTACTCCACATAGAGGAAAATTTAAAGAAAAAACACGTGAGATTCCTACCGAATGCTCAAAAACAAAAGCAAAGGGTTCACCCTCGGAAGCTGTATTTAAAAAAAAAATACGGGAAACTCATACTTGGTCACAGGGAAACTATAAATACTTGGCTTACTATTTCCAGAAACTTTTGAACTGTGAAACTCCTGAGGAAGGATTGTTCTCGGGAAAACTCCTGTTTAAACTGAGTGATTCGCTCCCAGCAAACAAAGAGATACTACGTTTAATCAATTACTAGAATGTTGTCTATGCTGATTCAAAATGAAAGTAAATTTTCTACTTTTGAAATCTGAAGGTTTAATGAAGTAAAACATTCTTAGAATATTACACATACCTTTGGTGAAGTGTTACTCCCCAATAAATTATTTCTTATTGAAATCAGATTATGACTTTTCACACACTCGGATTCCAGACCTAAGTCTTTTAATTTCCGCAATTTGGTATCGATGAATGTCAGAATAGCGAGTTATACGGTAGCTCAGGGTGTAATTTTACAAGTATGTAGAATAATCTGGGAATTGACGAAATAATTGTGAACTTCGATACACTATCCTCGACACATGCAGACTTCTTAAAAATATGTGATTGGATTTACGAAATAGTTTTGAGTTTACCAAATAAGATAGCTGAATATGTTTGGCATCTCTGGAACAGGAATTCGATTTTCTGGATTGATTCACTCATTTTTCAAAATTTTTAGTTGAATACTAATTACAAATCAGCATCTGGGCGCTACGAACGGTATTTCCTGTCGAGTATTTGGGAGGATTTCCGTTCGATTTCGGGGAAGCGAAACATTTTCAACGCGGTTATCTGTGGACCGTTTGTATTGCTTGCTGTTACAAGCAAGGGTTATAACATTCTCGGGAAATCATCAGTAGGACTGAGTTTAACTCAGTATGTACTGCACCCATAAGGCGAATAGCCTCATGGATAAATTAATCAATTTATCTTATTGTGATATGTGAAACTGCACACACAGCGAATTCAGTAAGGTATTTCCCTGGGCAGCAAAAGGGACCTCTCATAGAGAATGTACATCTCCAAGACTTGCTTATAGGCACGTTCCGGTAACACCCAAAATCGTAAAATGCCTCCAATAAAATCTAACAAGCCGACTTGGGGCATCCCAGTGACATCTTCCCACGCAAAAGCAAAATGAGATTGTTGCTGGAATGAAAGATGACAGGGAAAACCGGAGTACCCGGAGAAAAACCTGTCCCGCCTCCGTTTTGTCCAGCACAAATCTCACATGTGACCGGGATTTGAACCACGGAAACCGGCGGTGAGAGGCCGACGCGATGCCGCCTGAGCCACGGAGGTTCACAGGTAATACGACATAACTGGTGTCAATTTCAAATGTTGAAAAGTTCTTACTTTTTTAATATCTATGTAAAAGGCACAGCGAAATAGAGATGATATTGTATATTATATAGTAAAAATGGTGAAATTTGGTTGTTTCATGGATACTCTTTGGAAAAATTTACACACAATATGCCTCTATAAACTGGAATATTATTGACATCTACGTTAATTAACGTATCTCGATCTAAGAATGCAGTGTATATCAATGATGTGGAATGCAAATATTGCTAATATATTTTGTAAAAGGTGTGCGACATTTCCTGAAAATCCAGTAAAAAGGTTTTGAAAAATCAAATTCAAACTAATTAAAATTGAATAGTTTCTCATGCCCAGGTTTTTATACTAGTAATGTATAGAGACACTTACCTATTTGACAACACGTACACCTTCTCCGAACGTCGCTGTAACTGACTGCGAAGGTGAATGAGTTCCCACAGGAAATGCGAGTCCATATCCTTGGCAGAACTGGCCCGTACCTGCACCTCCGTGACGGGAATGAGGACTTGGTAGCGGATGATCTCAACCTCACTGGAGCTGCCTTTACTCGACACACCCTGCGACAGCAACCAGCAACACGACATTGTAGTAAGCAGCAAATGAGTGAAAACCCCATGTAAATGTTTTTTTCATCTACCTGTTTATTCTATACGTTCTGATATCCATGTGAGGTCAATGAAGAAATGAAGAGAAGCAAAGGAACACTATTATTTTATACGACGGAATATATCGTTTCTGCGGGAGTTATACCGCGATCTGACAATGCATTTCCCCTTCATTATTTTCCTTAAGACTAGTCACGCTGTCCAGCCACTTATGGATACGCATTCCATTAGAACAATTTTCGTTATGTTCATTGTGCTATGCTAGTGAGTAAACGAAAATTAACCTTAAGTACATCATATTGTAGGAGTGCTTAAATACGTCATGCAAACATACATTTCTACAATATGGTACACTATTGTAGATATGTACTTAACTGTATTTAAAAAACCGGGTATAGAAAACCAAGAATAACAGCCAAGAGGATTCGTCGTGCTGACCACACGACACCTCGTAATCTGCAGGCCTTCGGGCTGAACAGCGGTCGCTTGGTAGGTCAAGGCCCTTCAAGGGCTGTAGTGCCATGGGGTTGGGGGCAACAAACCAGAATATAGCAGATCCAAACACTGCCAGTGGTCTATTGTAAGAATAGATTCTTCTCTGAGTTTGTATTCATCACCTTCACCTAGCTATGCTAATAAATTTGGCATTTCCTATCAGCAATGATAGATCAATTATAAGTCATGGTGACTTTTAAGAATGTTTCTAAATGTAGAGAAGTATACAAATTTTAATCAATACTGACAAGGGAGCACATACAGGTGGTTGAAATTGGGTAGGAATATTCGTGGGAGGCTGTAGAATGCTAAGGTCAAACCTGCATGTGCCCAGAGCAAGTTTCAACGCCAACAATGAACAAATAAATAGTCGTAAAATTAAAAGTGGCGCGGGAGTATCGGGATGTGGCGGAGAGGTAGGGAGGAGCGAAGCAGTGCACGTGAGCCAGCCGGGCTGTGTCGAGCCGTGTCAGCAGCCAGGCAGCTGCTCGCTCGAGTCGATTGAATGACCATCCCCCCTCCTTCCCGGCCACTCTTCTTTACTGCACCGCAGTTCGCACATACCTCGTATCTTCCCGATTAGAACGTCAAAGCAGATAAAGAGGTGCACATTGATTAGTCGTCCGATGAGACAACGTTCTTACAATGACAGGTCAAATCTGACGTTCTTAATAGTCGTTTTTATGAATGGTGACTCTATATTTACTTTAACCTTGACCGAGCTCGATAGCTGCAGTCGCTTAAGTGCGGCCAGTATCCAGTAATCGGGAGATAGTGGGTTCGAGCCCCACTGTCGGCAGCCCTGAAGATGGTTTTCTGTGGTTTCTCATTTTCACACCAGGCAAATGCCGAGGCTGTACCTTAGTTAAGGCCACGGCCGCTTCATTCCAATTCCTAGGCCTTACCTATCCCATCGTCGCCATAAGCCATATCTGTGTCGGTGCGACGTAAAGCAAATGGCAAAAACACAAAAAGAACTGTAACCTTGTATGGTAATAATTGATTTTTTACACCTAGATACAACAAAACGCCCACTACAGAAGTCATTCAGTCCGTGGAATGTAGTAGTGTGCCTTCAGAATTGTTTTGCAGAGTGTGACAAAAAAGACACCCCATTTTCTGAAGATGAAAGGGATTTGGGGGGTTAGAATTATATCGTAAGTAGATCAATCTATTCATATATATTTTCTTTTCAGAGAAAAACAAGCGTTCACAGGAATTGCGGTCTCGTCTCCGTTTTACAGGTCTAAACTTTCGACAGGGTTTTGGATACCGATGTGACAGTCGAACTGGATGGCACATTGGATATGTCAGATGATGATTTTGTTTTCGAGGAAGACAATATTGAAACACCGATATTTGAACTCGTCTCCGAAAATATTTCTCCTAAACCTGCATCCACAACAACGGCTGAACGATGCCTAATCGCTATAACTTATAAGTAGAAGGTCGTCGAATATTGGCGAAACAAAGGTGGGAAATAGAGGAGCTTCGCATCAGTGAAACACAGGTTTCGTAAATTAAAGTGCCGGGAAGAGCTTCACACGTGGGAGCAACAATTAGAAAACGGTGGCACAATGGGAAGAAAAAATAATTTGTTACGAAGAAGACTTATCAAAAGTTCAAAGAAAGTAGACAACGAAACAAAAATGCTCACTATATAAATATAAAAAAATGGACCTTCAAGTACGCTCGTCTAGTTACCTACGACACGTTTCGAGCGTCTCATTTCTGAGTAATGAGTTTTAAAAAGAAATTTAAAATTGGATCAAGAAATACTTGCAAATTCGTATCTAAAAATACCAATTTAAACAAGAAGATACTAATTTTAATGTGACACTGTGGAAGAAGTGTCGCAATTAATAGAAAGTCACGGCCCAGAGTGCGTGTTTAATACTGATCAGTCTGGTTTTCATGAAGAGTTCCATTCTGGCAGGACCCATAATGAACGAGGAGAAAGAGTCGTATTAGCGGAAGCACAATCTATGAATTCGCTAACTCATAGCTACACAAGACAGCCAATAATTTTGGCAGATGGACAACTCCTGCCGAAGTTGCTAGTGGTGTTGAAAGAAAAAATTTGCAAATTTGGTCCAAATATAGAAAAAACTACTTCGTATTTACCGCACCAAATGTGTACACTTTGCCTTCAAAGTCTGGAAAACTGGCCAAAAAGAACTTGTATAAAAATAGTTACGGGATGTTTATTGTCAGCTAGTACCAGAGTACAGTGTTTTAGTTCTCGATTCGCGGACCGGACAAAAAGAAGAAAATATTTTAAATGCTAAAACTGGGAGTAAGAACATCATTAATATTCAAACAATTCCGAAAGGAGCCACTGAACTTATCCAGGTGTTAGATGTTTTGGGCTTCCGCATTTGGAAGCAATTTATTCGTATGTTGTAGGATTTAATTTTGTTAAACTCGTTAGACATCAACATACATTTAAGGAACAATCTTTTAAAAGTGCAATCTTTGACGCACAACCAGTTCTCCTCTCCGAAGCATGTGGCAGTTCAGTTGGTACAAATGTGGCTATGTTAAAAAGAAACCTTCATAATTTCTTAATCCAGTCGAGTATTGTTTCAAAGAAGAGCCTTCCGATAATCAATGTAATACTTGTAAAAGCGACAGCGCTGTATAATGTGCATGGTGCACACATTATCTGTGCCTTGTCCACTTTTTTTTTGTAAACAATCACTATTGCACTAATTACAACGAGTAACAAGAACTCGGGCGTGAATTTTTCAAACCTTATTGGCATCGTTGTTTAAACATAATCCTTTGTACACTTGTTTCATGTGCTGTTTTCATATTTATGTTTTGCACATCTGATCGGGAAGTTAAGGGGAACGCGCTAACTATACGCTGCCTGGCTGCTGGCGCAGCTCGACACAGCCTGGTTGGCTCATGTCCGCTGCTTCGCTCCTCTCTACCTCTCCGCCACATCCTGATACTCCCGCGGCACTTTTAATTTTACGACTATTTATTTGTTATATTTTGGCGTTTAAACTTGAGCTGCGGACATGCAGTTTTCACCTTAGCATTCTACTGCCTCTCACGAATATTCCTACCAAATTTCAACCAGATTCGCGTGTAGCACATTAATGTGTTCCCTTGTGAGTAGAGTGGCCGCGCGTGTTGAGCCGTGTATACACTTGAGCATTCGCCCCGAACGAGCATGCGTTGCCGATGCGGGAGCGCACAAGCACGACCCGCATGCCAATCTGTTGAGCAAGTTTCCACTGTGTTCGGACCTCGTGCGGACCGAGAACACCGTCTGTGTGTAGGTGTAGTGTAGTGTTTTGCCTGACCTGAGGCTACAATCGTGAATCGAAAATTGATCGTCGCCAGTTATTGTTATATGTATTTATTGCATTCCTTTAAAACACAAAGGCGAATGCGGTGGTGGCAAAGAAAACTGTATTAAGAGAGATGCAATGCTCAATTAAAAACGATCGGACATGAAACAGATGACAATTTTAAAATTTTTACGAGAATGTCATCCGAGGATTTTGAATGGATATTGCATAGTATCAGGGCTACGATTGAGAGAGAGGACACAGCATTTAGGAAAGCCATATCTGCCGAGGAACGTCTAGCTGTGACACTGCGATTTCTGGCTACAGGAGACTCTTATACGAGTTTGCAGTACCTCTTCAAAATTTCGAAACAAGCCATTGGCAGAATCATACCTGAAGTGTGCCAAGCCATCGCAGCCTGCTTAAAGGATTATGGGAAGGTATGGAATGGCGTATGGCTTTTAGTATCGGGAATGTCCGAGGACATGTTCGGCTCGCCAAGTGCAGGTCTTTTGATGGGACACCCGTAGGCGACCTGCACGTCGTGATGAGGACGAAATGATGATGAAGACGACATATACACACCCAGTCCGCGTGTCAGCGAAATTAACCAATGATGGTTAAAATTCCCGACCCTGGCGGTCGAACCTGCGACCCTTGTGACCGAAGGCCAGCACGCTTACCATTTAGCCATGGAGCCGGACTATGTGAATGTATTGTAATAGAACTCGACCTTGGGGTTCCAAAGAACGGGGTACTTGTGGTTGTATCCCAGGAGGATAAGAGAATTATCCTAGGACAATTCCATTTCAACTTGAAATTCTCTTTCACACTCTTCCTTCACTTCACTTGCACGAGCGAGATCGCATATTTATAGCGGAAGCAGTCGGCTCATACTGTTCGGGCGACCCCACTCGTCCACACTGGGCACGAACAGAGCACGTGCTCACTTTGAGGTATCGACAACTTTCGGATCGGGCTGAGGCATGCGGATCCATTCGGTTCGCCCTGTACTCATCTGAGCAAAACTGGGCAAACGCATGCTCATTCGGGGAGAATGCTCGAGTGTATATGCGGCTTTAATGAGCTGCGGCTATGGAACCAAGCTCTGTATTCCAGCGATGAGTAGGATCGAACCCCACCGTCGACTGTCCTGAGAATGGTTTGCTGTGGCTTCCCATTTTCACTTCCAGGCAAATACCGTAAGAGTTCCTATTCATAGGCCACAGCCGATTCCTTCCACCTTCTTTCACCACCATTTATTTCATCTTCGTTAGCTCCTCAACCAAGGTTGGCGCCAGGAAGGGCATCCGTCCGTAAAACATGCCAAATATTTAATCTCATCTTATCTCATTCCCGGCCTTGTATCAGGAAACGGGACTAAGGCGTAGCAATTTATATGAATTTTAATCTACATTTAAGCATTAGCAGTTTATTATTTATGGGAGAGACTCTCTTCCCGAGTGTACTGAGTTTGATTCCCGGTATTTCCAATATATAGGCTAGTCTGTAGGTGGGTCATCGAATGGTCAGGATCTTACACAGCACCACACTTGCACTGAACGCCCGCATCAGCTGGTAGGAGGCAACATCTCTGCATATTGGATGTGTTGGTCTTCAATGTGGCACACCCACTCTCATTCGGTTCGAGGTCTTCCACAGTGTGTGGGGTTGATCACTGCTAGGACCAAGTTGTTCTTTATCCAGGATGTTCTGGTGGCCCAATTCGTTCCTCCACTTGATGATGCGGTGCCTTTCTGGCGTTCCTTCCAAAACCTGTGTTCTAGACGAGAAACTCTTCCTAAACGCAAGTCGCCGAGTTAGGGGTTGGTGTACATAAAGAGGATAGAGGAGGCCCGTTTGCTGTTTCCTCCTCTCCAGATCAGCAGAAAATTCTCTCCGGTTGTGGGGTGGCACTATTATTATCAGCGGATATAATTTCTGAACAAGAGTTGGTATCAGACATCCAGATACAATGCTGGGCTGAGTGGCTCAGACGGTTGAGGCGCTGGCCTTCTGGCCCCAACATTTGTCAGGTTCCATCATGACTCAGTCCGGTGGTATTTGAAGGTGCTCAAATATTTCAGCTTCGTGTCGGTAGATTTACTAGCACGTAAAAAAAAACTGCGGGACTAAATTACGGCACCTCGGCGTCTCCTAAAAGAGTTAAAGTAGTTAGTGGGACGTACAGCAAATAACATTCTTATCCAGACACAACCGTTGCAGTTTCATTTACTGCGACATCAACCTCTTTCTAATGTGCAGAGCCATCTCATATTAGCGCAGCCTATTCTGTAGCACCGGGCGAGTTGGGCGTACGATTAGGAGCGCGCAGCTGTGGGCTCGCATCCGGGAGATAGTGGGTTCGAACCCCACTGTCGGCAGCCCTGAAGATGGTTTTCTGTGGTTTCCCATTTTCAGACCAGGCAAATGCTGGGGCTGTACCTTAATTAAGGCCACGGCCGTTTCCTTCCCATTCCTAGGCTTTTCCTGTTCCATCATCGCCATAAGACCTATCAGTGTCGGTGCTACGTAAAGCAACTAGCAAAAAAATAATATATATATATTCTGTAGCACAAACACACATAATGTTAAATGTCAGGGCTGTGGGTTTCCACGTATGGGGGGTTGGCACCTCTGTTTCTATTTGTGAGCTTCCTAATAATGTTATTTCGAGCTCCTACCTTCCACTTTGTACTGGCACTATGCTGTTAAGATCTCAGAGTACGATCTTGTGTGATACCCAGATATTTTTGTGTTTGACTGTGTTGAAGATGGTTGCCTCGCCACATGGCTTCCAGTTTTTGAGGTGGAAGGTAGTGACTTGTGTTTTATAAGTAGTTGAATTTGGCCTGAGGTGCTTAGCATCACAGTAGAGGGAGCGTTCTCAGAGCTTGCCCTAGTTTCTTCTCGACTTCTGGAAAACCTGAACCCTGAACAATTACTGCAGTGTCATCTGCATATTGTAGATGAGCTGTCTGGTATGTTTTGGTAGTGGTTAGTCATTGGTGCATATGTCGTAAAGAGCTGGTGCAAGGGAACTTATCTGAGGTAAACTAGTCTTGTCATTTCTCCATCTACCATTTTTCCTCCAAACTGACAAAGATTCTTCTTTACACATAAAAGTACCAATCAGTGAAATCAGTTGATGGTCTTTCGTGAGTTCGTACACGTTTTTTCAATTATTATCTGTGGTTTACAGTGTTATGGGTAGCCGTAGAATATACAAAAGCAACTTTGATAATCTTCTTCTGCTCAAAACTGTCTTCAGTATGTTGTATGAGGTTTAAGATGTGACAAGCACATGATTTTTCAGGTATAAATCCTGCTTCTTAAAGTACATTTAAGGTTTCATTGAGTACCATGGGTTCCAGAAGTTCGATAGTTTGGCAGATTAAAGACACTGGACAATAGCTTTTAGGGCCATTTGGCTCCTTATCATATTTCAGTAAAGCGACCATTCTAGCTTTCCTCTACATTTTCTGGAATTGAATGTTGGCGATACACATATTTAGTGGGTTTAACAGCCATTCAAATATTGGGGCGTGGCGACAAGTCTCAAACAGAACCTGGCTGCTCGACAGCGAGTGAAGTTGGTATTGAAAAGCAAAGCAGTTTAAATTCATTGTTCATATTTGAAAGGAAGGAAGAATATCTAGCCTTAAATCCTGGTCAAAATCCTGAATGTAAAATAGTGCCAGTGATCACAGAAAAGAAAATGCCTAGCGTAAGATGAAGTCGCAATATATTCAACGTGTTATCATGCTTTAGAGGTAGGAGTTTGTAACCTTATTTAAATAAAATTGAAATGCAGAGAGAAACAAACAAACAAACAAACAAACAAACAAACAAAAACAAACAAACAAACAAACAAACAAACAAACAAACAAACAAACAAACAAACTTTTTACATACCATGAGTTTCTTCTTCTGACGCAGTCGCTCCTTGCAGAGGAAGACGACGGCGGACTTGAAGACGAAGCACATGGCGTGAAGCTCCAGTCCCTTCTTGATCTTGCCGAGGAAGTCAGAGATGTTGAGCCACTCCACACCTCCGTAGTAGAGCAGGTCTCCTGGACTGAGATCTATGGGCTGTGGAGCGGGAAGAGGTTGAACAACTCATACTCAATATCTACATTACAATATAATGAAGCATCGTAAACTAAAGTTTCCCCTCTATATACTGTTGCTGTTTGGGTCATCAGTTCAAGGACTGGTTTGATGTCTCCTTATTCTGTGCTAATCTCTTCATTTCTATGTAAACACTCATCTTACATCTACTCTAATCTGTTTGTCATTTGTCAAACTTTACCATTCTCAACCTCTACAGTCCTCTCAAAAATTATCTGAACATGTCCCGCATGCCTCAAGCAGAGTTCCTATCAATCTATCACTTCTAGCCTCACCGAGCTCGATAGCTGCAGTCACTTAAGTGCGGCCAGTATCCAGTATTCGGGAGATAGTAGGTTCGAACCCCACTGTCGGAAGCCCTGAAAATGGTTTCCCGTGGTTTCCCATTTTCACACCAGGCAAATGCTGGGGCTGTACCTTAATTAAGGCCACGGCCGCTTCCTTCCCACTCCTAGCTCTTTCCTGTCCCATCGTCGCCGTAAGACCTATCTGTGTGGGTGCGACGTAAAACAACTAGCAAAAAACAAAATTTCTAGTTTCCTCGGGCCCCGCGTAACCTATAGGTTACATAGCTTACCAATTCACCAAGCAATGTAGCCCGCTGCTAATGATTCTAATACCATTTCAGAGAGTGCGGCATTGGCTATGCTGATTTTCAGAAATTTATCTCGCCACACTTGGTCACAATGAATGTTTATAAAATGAAGTCCTCTGGTTATTGGCGGAAGTCACATTGCAGTGAAAATAAGTACAATTTTCCAATAATAATAATAATAATAATAATAATAATAATAATAATAATAATAATAATAATAATAATAATAGTAATGATTCTAGATCACAAATACGTAATCTATATAAATAAAGTTATAGGGGGTCCGCTGCCTGTAAGTTCGTTTGTCTTGCCAATTTTTCGGATATTTATCACTTTTAGGTCAACTCAAGACCGTATGAATGGTTTTTATTTTTCGTGTCTGTTTCTTCCACCATCGTGGCGAAACGGCTAGATAGATCTCAACCAAACTTCATATTCAGAGTATACTCATCCCGGAAAAGATTTTGATATGTATATGATTTTAAAATGTCTGAATAGACGGGTGATTTATAGGAAAACACGAACAGTTTTCTTCCATTTTCTCTTATACTATTGATTTTCTGTAAAATTCGTGGACTAGATGTGAAACGTTCCTTCCTTATAAACAACGTTTGTTATGTACATAATTTCGCTTACTTTTCAAATGACGGAGAAAATTACTATTTTCTGCGGGTGTAATGCTCCGCATTGAGTGACCGACAGACCGACAACTAACCTACAGGTTACCATGGCAGGTATGCCAGCAGGTATGTCAGCAGGTATGTTACGTATTGCCATTTTCGTCATCATTACCGTAAACTCGTGGTTGTTCCTTGGGCAGAAAGAAAGAGAGACGTCAATTGGCCATTCTGCGGGATATTGGTGGAAATCCGTTGGAGGTTACAATCGTCCACGAATATCACTAACAGTAAGGGGCGTTATTAATATTTGAACAATCCCTCGGAGTGCAGCCCAATATTTCACACCGTAAGGTGTTTTCCGGCATTTGCCATACTGTTTACTGTATTTCTATTCTACTTTTGTTTTCCGTTTTAATTTCTTGCCTACCGGGCGAGTTGGCCGTGCGGTCAGGGGCACGCGGCTGTGATCTTGCATCCGGGAATCTCACTGTCGGCAGCCCTGAAGATGGTTTTCTGTGGTTTCCCATTTTCATACTAGGCAAATGCTGGGGCTGTACCTTAATTAAGGCCACGGCCGCTTCCTTCCAACTCATAGGACTTTCCTATCCCATCGTAGCCATAAGATCTATCTGTGTCGGTGCGAGGTAAAGCAACCAGAAAAAAAAAAATTCTTGCCTCTGGCTTGCCTCTTTAGGCTTAAGTAATAACACCATAAGTCATCTTCTTATCTGTTTACCTTCCTCTGTTACCGCCTTCTTACATCCGTAACTTATACCATCAGAATTTATTGAGGGGCATTTAATTTTCCAATACATCCACTTGGTATTTACATATTTGTCCTATACGGATGTCCTTAGTTATAATCCTATTTTCAGTTAATTTCAACTTCCTTAACTGTAGTACTTTCTTCCTTAATTACTCCGTATGTATGCGAGTGCTAATCCCTAAACCTGAACCATCTTTTCTTGAGGAATAATTCCAAGCTGTTCAGATGTCTAACTTTTGGCCCCGAAAAATATCGAAATATAGATGCAATTTTAATGACAGTGCAGACCTTCGTTTCGGTGTAGTTGGTGACTAAACGGTAAGTCGAATGACAAAACGGATAGCACAATCGCGTTTCAATTTGGAGAGATCTACAACGTTGGTCCTACGACTTATTGTCGTGTCTCGATTGTTGATACGTTTGACAGCGCTGCATTTCTGAATTATAATCAAATCTCTCCAACTCGAGTGCATTAGGAAAAGGGGCCTGTCTTTATGATGAAAACTCTCCATTTCTATTGTGAATGGCAGTTACCAAGTGAGCCTGCCGTTATAGTAGATACTCCGAACTCAGTTGTGATTGACAGTAGGAAATGTGGCCTGCCATTAACAACAAAACTTTCCCAATGCTTGCCTTACATCGGAAATAACTTATGGCGTACTCCCTGCTTTGTTTCTGGGATAGCGCTGAGAGATATGCAATTTAATATAATGTTACTGACTGCCTTTACAGTAATTTACGGAGAAATCCGTATACAATGTAGAATACCGTAGCGAAGCTCGGGTACATTTGCTAGTTTATGAATAATTTTGTAGGCGTCGGCAAAGCGTAACGAAAAGTGGTGTTAATGTTGTAACCTATAGGATAAAGTGTGTCTTGTATGTATGTTCAGTCCCCAGCCCTAAGGCTGGTTGGATCCTCAACAGATCCGCCATCAGCTGTCATAGATGGCCTAAGCATCACTGAAGAGGCGTACTAGGGAAATGAGGAGTGAGGTAGTTTCCCGTTGCTTTCCTCACCGAACCAGAAGTTGGTATTACATATCAATCTGCAAAGCCCACTGAAATGCATGCATCAACCGACCCTATGAGCTAAATGTTCACACCATTCATAGCAGGGAATGGCTGCATAAGGAATGGCATTACTAGTATCACTCATACCTCAGTCACTTTCATTTTGTCAAAGCCAAGGATGAGACTGAGACAGGTCAGTGAAAGAAACAATTTTTTTTTGCTAGGGGCTTTACGTCGCACCGACACAGATAGGTCTTATGGCGACGATGGGAGAGGAAAGGCCTAGGAGTTGGAAGGAAGCGGCCGTGGCCTTAATTGAGGTACAACCCCAGCATTTGCCTGGTGTGAAAATGGGAAACCACGGAAAACCATCTTCAGGGCTGCCGATAGTGGGATTCGAACCTACTATCTCCCGGATGCAAGCTCACAGCCGCGCGCCTCTACGCGCACGGCCAACTCGCCCGGTAGAAACAAATTTGTTCTAACACATTTGGATTAGGTCCCGCCAGCAAAGGCATAAGTGTGTCTTAGCTGATGCAATACTTTAATGCATGTTTGCTTTTTCTCTGTTGTTTTAGGCCTTGTTTCTGGAAATTGTTAATGAAAACGTGTCTGATGTTTCAGAGCTTTCTGATAACGACCGTTAACTTGACTAAGTAACTAACTACAAAAGTTAAGGGTAACTTAGAGGGTAACGCCCACTCACAGTCCAGGAAGATTTGAAGCAGTGAAGGCGATATGTGGAGAAGGTGAGGGTGTTGGCGATGCTGGCGAAATATCCCGGTATTCGCCTTAGTTCAGGAGAATGGAACACTACGAGAAACCATTCTCAGGACAGCCTCTCTTCGTCTCTCGAATACTGAGTCGTGGCTTTCTGCTCCACTACACTCACTAATTGAGATGGAACCGGAAGGTGACGATACAAACAAAAGGACATTTGGAACGGTGCCCCGAAAATGGAAGGCAACAGTATCCCTGCAACCTGACAGTCTCTGCAAAAATAACGTTGATCATCTGCCGGAAATCCCTGAAAATGTGAAAACTTCCCGCTTCCACCTACCAGTATATGGCAATCCAAAATGCATGGTCTTGTGTTCCACTTGTAAGGCGTTTCTCTGTATGAACACAAATCAGAACTGCTACAAACTTTTCTATGAGTTATGATTTGTTGTATTCGGTCTGTGTTCTTTTAGTGCGTTGTCAACTCATTTTACCTAAATCTGTACCACTTTGTGTGAAATTATCTTTTTAATCTATTTATTTTGAGGTGTAAATATAGTGAACTGATGTTTAACTTCAGTGTATTTTGAAGTAACCAACAGCATTTCAAAGAAAATAGCCCATACTTTTCCATCATAAACATTAAGATCCACTGTATGGTATTCGGGCAGTCAGTAGCTTCAAACTAGAAGTCATAATTTTTTTCATAAAACTGATATGTCTTGCATCCTGAAAACCTAAAAATTGTATTCAAAACACATTTACTTGAACCGTGGGCCCTAGAAGGCTAGATAATTTCCACCAAATCATTCCCCTCTCACCAACTTGATTTATACATTTGTGATTCGATCATACTTTCAGCATTCTTCTGTAACACTACATTTCAAAAGCTTCTATTCTCATACTTTATGCACTAGTTATAATTCATATTTCATTTCCATACAAAAATATTTCTAATATGCATGTAAAATGTATAAAATAAATTCGTCGGTGACTCTGAAGACAGGCTAATACAGCCAACTTATGTGTAAGCAGGATAGAAAGAGACGTTCATCCTTCTTTCGTGTGTTGTGGCTGGCTCGTCATTGGTCAGATATCTGTTCCCTCACAGCTTGGAAATAGTTCAAGACTGATCTTGGCGATTGTAGGGCCACTATGTCTTCAGTTTGTCTTGTAAAGTCGTGCCATATACATACATGTGCTGTCAGACATCCACATCTCTTAAGGAAATATTCTACCTCAAACATCCCTTTCGGGATCACTGATGTAAGTTTAGGCTTTCTTTATTACTGCTCTAAAATGTTTATTTTTCGTTGTTCTTATTGATATAATTATTACGTAACCGTCAAATTATTTTTTAAAAATTTCTCATGGAGTTGCAAATTTTCGGACCTACCGTAGGCATGGTCATTGCTATTATCTTATAATTCACTAAAATGATGTACTTATAAATCTATGTTGGCCGTTTTCCTAAAATCATCATACTATTATTCGGCTCTTAAAAACCATTCGTGATGGTCACACTTGTAGGTTAAACAACGATAGCCTACTTTCTTGGTTTCTGTGCCTATCTGCCTTTCTTTAATGATTTTCTCTGAATCAAAGATAAGTAAGTTCTTCTATCAAGTAAAATACTGAAATCAAGAACTCACCATCTTGAGAAACTTCTTTATCAATAAGTTGACATCTGGAACCCAGGTTCACGGGTTCAAGCCCGGCAGAGGTAGTCGGATTTTTGAAGGGCCGAATAAAGTCCATTCGACGCTCCATGCAAGAGATTGCTAATTATACGTGGATGTTCATCCGATGAAATTAATTAAAACTCAGTCATAGTTAACTCAGTCTTTCACCTTTGCTGTTCGTAGTTTACATGGATCATCTGCTGAAAGGTATAAAATGGCAGGGAGAGATTCAGTTAGGTGGAAATGTAGTAAGCAGCCTGGCCTATGCTGACGGCTTGGTCTTAATGGCAGACTGTGCCGAAAGCCTGCAGACTAATATCTTGGAACTTGAAAATAGGTGCAATGAGTAGGCCTATGGTATGAAAATTAGCCTCTCGAAGATAAATTGATGTCAGTAGGTAAGAAATTCAATAGAATGGAATGTCAGATTGGTGATACAAAGCTAGAACAGGTCGATAATTTTAAGTATTTAGGTTGTGTGTTCTCCAAGGATGGCAATATAGTAAGTAAGATTGAATCAAGGTGTAGTAAAGCTAATGCAGTGAGCTCGCAGTTGCGATCAGTAGTATTCTGTAAGAAGGAAGTCAGCTCCCAGACGAAACTATCTTTACATCGGTCTGTTTTCAGACCAACTTAGCTTTACGGGAGCGAAAGCTGGGTGGACTCAGGATATCTTATTCATAAGTTAGAAGTAACAGACATGAAAGTAGCAAGAATGATTGCTGGTATAACAGGTGGGAACAATGGCAGGAGGGTACTCGGAAAGAGGAGATAAAGGCTAATTTAGGAATGAACTCGATGGATGAAGCTGTACGCATAAACCGGCTTCGGTGGTGGGGTCATGTGAGGCGAATGGAGGAGGATAGGTTACCTAGGAGAATAATGGGCTCTGCTATGGAGGGTAAGAGAAGTAGAGGGAGACCAAGACGACGATGGTTAGACTCGGTTTCTAACGATTTAAAGATAAGAGGTATATAACTAAATGAGGCCGTAACACAAGTTGCAAATCGAGGATTGTGGCGATGTTTAGTAAATCCACAGAGGCTTGCAGACTGAACGCTGAAAGGCATAACAGTCTATAATGATTATGTATGTATGTATGTATGTATGTATGTATGTATGTATGTATGTATGTCAGTCATAGATCGCCGAGAGACGAGGTTTACTTCGCCATCTGGTACAGTTAATAGGAACGTTGAAATTGACGAGCAGGCAATCTAGATGGCTTCAAATTAAGATGCTTCCGCACAGTAGCTGGGCCCGTAGAATCTTCTTCTTATTATTAATGACAGTGAGTCGCTGTACGCTTGCATGAAACTGTTTCAATACACAAGAGCTCTTTTACTGTAAAATAGGAGACGTAAAATGACGTGCTATTTATCTTCATTCAAAAGATTCCAAAAGATTACAAAAGCCTTGAAAATAAATATTTTACAACTTTTTCATGTTTCTTTCGATACAGAGTATCGAGTGCACTAGAACGGCATTCGTTTTATTGATGGATCGACAAAACGTATTTTCCTCAAATTTGTACAAAATATTTATCTTAAAACATATCCATAGCTATATGATTGCTTAATAGTATAGGGCCTAATACAAACGAATGAAACGGGAATATATTTGGATCGTGCTCATGAAGATATGAATATTTCGGAAGAAGAAGATAATTAAACTTAAGTGACATGCAACCATTAACTGAATACTGAACTTCGTAAAGGAACAACGTTATTTTTCTTTTAAAAAGTATAATAATTGCGGTTATACTTTGTATAGTATCTATGTTCATTTCAGCATGTGACTGTAACAGTACTACTTTGCGCTCTGTGTGGAAATACAGTAAATCTATGTACGAAGTAGGTAACAATCGAGCTTTCTTTACACAATATGAATGTTTGCATGAACTACTTATACGTTGATTTAACATATTCCTTTCTCTGTAACTGTGATACTGAATCCTATAGTTCTACTTTTATCTAGGGGTAATAAGACGCTATAATCTAAATACACAATTTTTGGCAACATTTTGGAATTTGTTTTAGGTACTTAGCTCCTTTAGAAGGGGTTTTACCTTACACGGTGTCTTATTCGTTTAATTAGGTATATAACAGGCTGAAATGGTTTACTCACCTGCTTACAAGACTTCTGGTGTTGTCGGAAGAGATGGTCGAAGATGGCACCATATTCTTCGTGAATCCGTTGCATTTCGTTGATGTGTTCCGCCACCTTCTCCATACCTTTAAGGGCCTCTATAAACACAAGCAGATATTTTCTACGCTGTATTTATGTTAAGTAATGCAAATAAGTATTCAATCCATTTCTTTCCGTCTTGCAAGTTTACTGGTTTATTATAACCCGTGCTCTTTCTTTAGGGCGTCAAGTACTGTACAGTAGTTAGCTGTGAGACATACAAGTGATTTCAAAATTTACCGAATACTCCTGGGATAAGCTATATGGTGATTAGCCGATCGCTTTAGAACTGGCAACGTCCATCTCGAAGAAAACATTACAGCGCTGTGTAGCATCGAAATGCTTGTAGACGAAGGAAGATGCAAGATTGCAGGTTTATGTAACTGTAAGTTTATCAGGCATACATATATGAAGGTGTTGCCAATCAGTGTAATTATCTCCTTGTATGTAGATAGACTATGCTCGCTGCACAAGAAACAGTATGAAAATAAGTATTTCTCCGGTCGAATGCTTCGTAACCTCACCGGGCGTCGATTCCCTACTTAAAACTGATCAATGTGCTGAACTATATTTTAGACGCAATAGGTACTTTTTTTGTTCTACATCTCCCCATTACTTTTCCCCGATATACATTGTCAATTGAAAAGTGATCAGCTACCACCTTATACCACGCATACTAATTATCAAGTTTATGCTGTCTATTTGAGCTGGCAATCATTTCCCTCTTGCTTGCCTATTACGTCCAGCATATGCAAGATATAAATTAATCCATTCAGCTCTCACTTCTGTACGGAAAAATCATCCTGGAAACAGAACGAGTCTGTGCAGTCACTTTCTTCTTATAAATACCATTGATCTAAACCGGGAACTCGTGGTGTTAATTTTATAACACCTTGATTAGATTTCTCTAACTATACTTCTACCTTAGTAAATATACGTCGTATTCCAAATTACTCGTATATTCTTTGATACGACATCTAACTTGAAATCAAAATATAAGCAGAGTAATATAGGCTGTGTTTTGAAAATTAATATTTCAGAGACAGTAGTAAAATGGATACCAGAAGAAATTTACCGGAGATGTGTGACCAGTAGTAAAAATAAATTAGGAACAAGAGGTCAATAGCATTTAAGTGTGTAAAGGTAATGCATGTATTATGATCTCGAAATAAACTTTTAACAATATTAGGTCGTGTTCAGTACACAGGGTGGTCACAAACAACGTTAATCGCGTATATGAGCGTTAGAGGGTTGGCCATACTGAGCCGTTGTCATTTTATCAGCGCTGAAGTTAGCGAATCAGATCGCTTCGCGGGATAATTCAAGTGCGCTTTGAAATGCTCACTATAGTTTTCCAAAAAAAAATTAAAAAGAAGCCTACAAAAAATTCCGTTTTATTAAAGAACAGGCTATACCTGTCAACATTAAGTATATCTGATTTTATTTTATAGAACTGCATAAATGAGGAAATTAAAGTTAAAGATCGAAGTTTATTTTCAGATGGCAGTCAGTCACATCAATGTTTTATGCATGCAGATTGTAGTTTCATGTGACCATTGACATCGTGTTCATAGCCACGGGATTGGAATCTTGAATATTATCAAAACATAAGGTAGGCTAATGACGAGCTTGTGTAAAACAAAAATATGGAAAGAAAAATGTCTTTAGCCCATCCACATTTGATTTGATAAATTCGAGTGTTTCGTATGTACTCATACCGGTTATCAGCAACAGTCGTTAAAATTGTCATAACTGCCACATATTTTGTGATAATAATGATTATATCACTAGGATATTGATTTTACAATGGCTTTATTCATGCAGGTCCCACGTTCTAGGCCCAGCGAGCCTGCCTCTCACCACGAGGCCACGCGTTCGGTTCTCGGCCCGTTCAGGAATTTTTACTTGAATCTGAGGGATGGTTCGAGGTCTATTCAGCCTACCTGAGGAAAATAGAGGATCTATCTTAAGGCGACATAGTGCCCTAGTTCTAGAAAGCCAAGAATAACGGCCGAGACGATTCGTCACACTGACCACTAGTCACTTCATCATCTGCAGGCCTTCGGGATGAGCAGCGGTCATTTCATAGGCTAAGGCCCACTAGTGCTGTTGTACTATGGTTTTTTTTTTACTTAATACAATTCCATATTTTTGGGTTTGTAACTATTCTTTATGTTACCAGGTTCTACTCCTTAATTTAAGAAAATGCATTTTATGCAATATCGTTTGTACACTTGTGGATACGTTATTTGTCAGATAATGAAAGTACTTTAAGTGAATGAAAACTTGGAACATGCCCAGGAAATACACAGACACAGCTGTGAAGGCAGCAGAAGAATTGTCGGTTTACTTGAAGACGATTTGTTTTAATGTTCAATGAGTAGGATTCAAAATGCTTGGTTGCGGAATATGCTAATGCTAATTAAAATACCCATAGACAATCGTGTGGTCATCTTCTACGTTCTCTAACAAGGTTAGGTTTTCAAGACTCGACGCACGCGAGGCGCGAGTTGTGAACTCTACGCTGCGTACAACCTTTGCAATGACGTTCCGAGGGTTTCTGGTTTCTCACATTGCAAAGCCACGTACCGTCCAATAGATCTCGCCGTCTGTAAGCTACTTTTGGAAGAGGACGTAAATGATGAAGAGGAAAATCGACATTGCGCCTGAGAAAACTGCTGTGTGAATTTTTTTCCGGAGAATTGCTGACCCACAGCACGTACAGCGGTATTATGAAGAGTTGGAATTCTTTGACAATATTCGCACAATACCGCACTTTAGACGACAGAACGTTACCGGCCAAAGTTACGAGCTAAAATATTTCACATAGTGATTTTTGCAGGTACAACGACTATATGTTCCTGCACTCTTTTGGTGGAAAAAGAAGTGATTTCTTCAATAGAAACTAAATTCAAAAGTTACTTTCGAGTCTCAAGAGATCTTTTACATAGAATTTTGCATTTCATTAAAGAAGACATTAGAAAGTAGATCAGTAATAGATATGAAGGAACCATCTCATTGGATGGTATCTGACTTCTCCGTATGGACGTGCACAAATTGAAATTAACGAAAATAGGAAAAATGGAGAAGAAATAACGTTAAAATAGATTATATGTATACAAAAAGAATGTTTAAATTGCGAACGCGCGGATATGGAAGTTGTGACTAGGCGACAGCGAGAGATTTAGTAACCTGTCTGAGGTGCGTGTATCATTTTGAATGGAGTGCGTAGAAATTTGGTGACAATGGCCCGGTCTTATTACTATGACAATCCTCATCGCGAGTCATCGGTGATTGGACGACCTGCGACGGGTGCACCAAGAAGGCCTACACCCTCCTGCTAGCAATAACAGGTACCCCGATGTGCGTATGTGCGTGTCATTTGGTCGTTAATATTAAGAGCTGAACTATCATGAAGCGCCACTCATCTACAACAGCTAACTCTTCAGTACTGGATCTTTACACTAACAACCGTTGCGACCGTTGCAACCAACAATGTGAGAGAGATCACGTTCTAAAATGTTCCAAAAGTGGGACTTTCATAACGAAATTCCGCCTGGAGGAGTAATTTTAGTCTAACATGGAATCTAAGTCCAAAAGAAAAATTCCTTATGGATTATTGTAAAATTAAAATAATGTTATATAGGTGGTGATTATTTACAACAGCTTAGCGGAACTTGTATATGGCCATATGGCTGCATTACAATTATTTACTTAGAATGAGAACAGCACAAATGAAGCAGGTGAGTGAGACTGAACAATTTTTACGTGTTTTGGTAATTGGATCATTCAAGTAATGTGTCCACTTTGACGAGCTGTAGCGGCTAAATGCTTCACTAATCAATACTTTGGACGTCAGTTGGAGTCTTCAACTTTTAATCTTATATAATTGTGTTCCTGTGCACTTTTGCTATGTATCCCTCTGGTTGTAACTATGAATGGAAACGTTTGGTTTTACAATTGTCCTTGACATTTTTTGGACCGAATTTCTCACTATCCAGTCAAGAGTGTCGAAACAATGCTAGAAACACGAGTTTCACTAAGTTACGGTATTAAATATTTAAGTGGCTGGAGTACAGCCACGGAAAGGATGCTGCGTTTTTCCTTCTCTTGGTGCTGTTTTGTGATGAATTATAATTCATCTACCGGTTCAGCGAGGATACTTTCAACAAATATAGATGTTATTGGTAGCGTAAGGCAGTAGAAAAATTTAAAAAGCACGAAACAAGCAAATACTGTACTTCAAGTGTTCTCGGTTGGAAGTGTTTTGACGGTAAGTCCAATTAGACGACGCAAAAGAAGTTGAAGTTAAAAGAAAATATGTTTGAAAAATGGAGTCCATGACTCGTCTTATTGACGTGGTTAGCACTTTAGCTAAAGGACGTAATACACTTAGAGGACATGACGAAATTGAAGAGAGCGTAGAAAGAGGTCTATTTATGGAGACTGTTGGTCTACTTTTAATGATCCATTTTTAGGATATATCAAGAAGGTGCCAAGAATTGTAGGTACCCAAGTAATCGCATCCAAAACGATATACTACAAGCAACGAAAACCGTTATATTAAGAAAAATCACGGATGAGTTGAGAGTTGCTGTGATCGCTGATGAATATCGTATGTGAGTCATCACGAACATATGACTGTTATAGCACTATAAATTCCTGCGGGAAAGGATCTTCCAATAGAGAGATATGTTTCCTTCAAGATTAAGGAAGATTTTCAGTGTTCTGATTGAAGTTTCGGAATAAATTGGCGTCATTTGGACAAACGTTGCGTCCATATGCTTATAGGGAGCGTCATCCTTGTTAGGCGGATTTAATGTACAAGCAAGATGTAAGTGGAGCAATCCACTGATCTTGTGCATTCATTATTTGAGCTTGAATTTGGCCAGTGAATGTTCCAACCCTAACTCTAATCCTTTGATATCCAAGTTTTATTGTGTTGTGCAGTTTAATTTCAAAGAAGGAAGTTCTAAAAGACAGGGTTTTCTTGAAGACCTAGTAAAATGTACCGATTTAAAAACGGTGAAGTTGCTTTCAGAAACTTCTTGGGCGTGCCGGTCGGAGGCTATGTCTGCAGTACTTGATTCTGTTTGAGAAGATCACAAAACCAATAGATGAAATCATTGAAGGTAAAGCTTATTCAAAAGCAAGAGCGAAAGGAAAGTAATTTTATTCCGAACGAAATCGTTTAAGATTCTGTGTTTGCATACCACACAACCAATTCTTCAAAACACCTCGAAGGGCAACAAAACTCTAAGCCAATATACTTAGATATTTGAGAAGAAATTAAAGCTATAGAATATGTAGTTTTGGTGTTAGTTGAAATGAGAAATGACGATGAGCAGTTGGAAAAAATGAAATGTCGTATGGCTTTTAGTGCCGGGATATCCCAGGACGGGTTCGGCTCGCCAGATGCAGGTCTTTCTATTTGACACCCGTAGGTGACCTGCGCGTCGTGATGAGGATGAAATGATGATGAAGACAACACATACACCCAGCCCCCGTGCCATTGGAATTAACCAATTAAGGTTAAAATCCCCGACCCGGCCGGGAATCGAACCCGGGACCCTCTGAACCGAAGGCCAGGACGCTGACCGTTCAGCCAACGAGTCGGACAGCAGTTGGAAAGAATGTACGAAAAAGGAACAAGTAAAACGAAACTGAGGACTTGAGTGAGAAACGAACAATTGAAATACCAATGCCACGAAAATGTGAAGTATCAGTCCTATTAAATGATGATCCAATTCCAGACAACACTTTTTATATTAAAAAAAAACAACTTCGTCTTCTTACTTGTTATTCAGTTCTTGAAGTCTTAGTCGAGAGTAAAAACGATCGATTCAACCACGAAACCAAACATATATTTCTACTATTGGAAAAATTCTGCGTTTGAATCTGGGTCCAAACAAGTGGAAGTGTGAAAATTTAGATACTCTCAGCAGACACTTTCGTATGAATAAAGAAGCACACATCGTACAGCTAAAGATTTTGAAAACAAGAAAAAGTAAAGATTTCTCTCTGAAGAATGTTCAGGAATCGATTTCCTGGCTCTAAGAATTTCAAAGGGTAGAAACTTACAACAATTTGCGGATAATACTCAGCACTTTTCTACGGTTCGAAAAACCCAACTGTTCTTTAGAGAAGATTCTCTAAGCTTCACTCATTAAAAGCTAAATTAAATCTACTATCAGTCAAGAATGCAAGGAGAACTTATTACTATCATTCGTGGAACAGAAACTCAAAATAGAGTTCAATAGGATGGTCCCTTTGAAGAAGATTGTCGCTTGAAGCCGGTATACAGATATTTTCCTAGTCTCAATGTCAGTTATTTTAAACTTTCGATCACCGGGCGAGTTGGCCGTGCGGTTAGGAGCACGCAGCTCTGAATTTGTATCCGGGAGATAGTGGGTTCGAATCCCACTTGCGGCAGCCCTGAAAATGGTTTTCCGTGGTTTCACATTTTCTCACCAGGCAAATGCTGGGGCTGTACCTTAGTTAAGGCCACGGCCGCTTCCTTCCAACTCCTAGCCCTTTCCTATCCCATCGTCGCCATATGACCTATCTGTGTCGGTGCGACGTAAAGCCACTAGAAAAAAAAATTCGATTTCGTAAAACCTGTAAATATTTCTTCAATTCAACTGTAACTTTAAACCAACAATATTCAAACAGAATATATTAACAATTATTTAAGGCTTTTCATTATTTTATTTCATTCCTTCTCACTGTTAGTGTTTAGGTCTTGAAAACTTTATTTTTATTATTTTGAAAACCACAGTCTTGGAACACAAGAGAGGCATTGGAAGACCCCAGAAGTGATGGCTCGATGACAGAAAGCTGTTGGCTGGAACACGCTAGTTACAAGTGGCTCAAGACCGAAGACAATGGAAGCATATGGAAGAGGCTTATATCTAGCAGTGGATTAAAATAGGCTAGAAAAGAAAAATAACAATAAGAAGAATACAGTCTTTGAAAGTATGCTTAGAATATGATTTTAAGTGGTGAAAATTTCAAGAATTTTCAGCGAAGGCCTCCGACACCGGCAGAATGAGCTATTGTAATAATTCTATGCTTGCTTATAATTGTTCAATCAGTTACTCATATCAGTAAAATACATCTTGGTGCTCGATATAGACCACTTGCCGTAGTCTCGAACTTCGCACAAGTCTAGTGGAACGAATTTGTCCGAGGTGACGCAGCGAAGTTATCTGTGAGAAGCTGCGTGGACCGCTCACTGCGCTACTTTAAAATTTACCCTCCGTAACTCCTGTATTTCGAGTACGTGCGAGGCGGCTATGCACCTCCGCCTAGCGTGTGTCGAGTCTTAAAAATAAAACCTTAAGGCTTCTAGACTGAACCATGGGAGGATAACAGCCTACAATGAGAATAGAAGGAATTGTGATTTAAAACATTCAAAATGCTGTTGTTCTGGTAGGAAATATATGGCGAGAAACTTACCGACGAGATGTTGGTGTTCATCTGCCTGTGGATCGGTCAGGTTACGCAGCTGCTGCAGCAGCAGGGGGTACTTGAGGATACGTTGGATGGGTTTGATGAGGTACGACTCGAGCGTTGACGAGTGTTGCTGGCGGGGATTGCGGGCCGCCAGGAACTCCTGCAACGCCTGGTTGCCCTCATCTGAAACAAAATACACGTGAATTATTTTTCTCCCAGAAACAAGACTCAGAAATATGACCGAAAAAGACACCCACTGTGAAGAGAGTAGGAAATTCTTGTAATAGATTATAACAAGTCTCTGAGCATCTTTAACCAAACTAATTAGGCTTACATGAAAATGTATTCACACTAATCACAGATAAACATACAGACCTGCGTGGCAACCACGGGGTCTGTCATTGCTTGCAAGTACTTGAGTCAGGCTATTAATTTTCATCTTTGTTCAACCTCCCCGTGAATACTGCCCTTCTCTTTCAAGCCATACGGTATTCGGTTTGGGAGATCTAGATCACCGTTCTTGCGTTTTATGGCCATTTCTCTTACGGTGGTTCTCTAATTTTTTTGGAAGACTAGAACTCTTCGTATTTCTCTTAATGCTAAGCAGCGACAGTAGTCTAAATACACGAAATACAGAGAATTTTCAATTTAAGTCAGGGCCAAAAATAGTATGTACAGGTGCAGCAATCTCAGTGTAGGTACTTTTCAGGAAGTACTCCGTCGTCGTTTTGGGCCGTTCGGTATGCAAGACAGAGTCCATTGTTTAATAACTATATTAAATACAAAATAACTAAAATAATAAGTCTTCCCTCTATTGCGGGGTTTCCTCAAGAAGAGCGGGACGTACAGTGAACATTAGAGAACAGGAAGTATGTTATCAAAGTGTAGATAAATCGTCCTGAGTAGTTTACTATAATGAAGGAGTTCACTTTTGATTTAGATAAGAGTGAAATTTTGTAATCGGTACCATGACTCATTCTTCATTCACTGTTTATGGAGTAAGTTAAATTCTGCTCTGATAATTTTGTGAATTCTGTCGTTGGCCACTTTGCGGAATGCAACTCCTACCATCTGCAAATCATTTTTCCACCTAGAGGCAGATACTTTTACCACCACTCAGTGATATACATGATGTCCCAAAAACACCAACAACGCTTAGTATGTTGTGCGGGAAGGCAAACTGATCCGTTTTAAAGAAGGAACCCATATCCAGAAACGCACCGCTTGGACGCTGTAGCGCTTCGAAGTGTGCGTTCCACATATCGTCAATAAATCCAACATGAGTAGCACATCGGGCTCATTACAAACAGCGTTCGAACTTGTGTACCTCCTACGTCATTGCAGAGCCTACATCTGCGGTACTGAGCCTCACGCACATGACCCAATACGTGCGGTTGTCTTTGAAGAATTTCAATCGTTCCGTGCACTCCAGCAATAAGGTCCTCCGCTAACGTTTCAGGAGTGTCATACACCATACTCTTCATACTACATACGTGGAATTGTCCGGTTTCTCTTAGTTGTCTCTCGATGGCCGCGAACGTGGAATGATGTGGGCTACGTCCGTTTGGAAAACGTTCCGCATACAATCTTGCAGTAGCTCTACGACCAAACCGTGCACTTCCAGACAGGGGCTCCTTGAAAACAGACCAGTCCGCCATCGCACACAACATACTAAGCCTTGTCGGTGTTTTTTGGGGACAACCTGTATCTTCCACTGTTCTCCTGTGGACAAGGTTTTACATTGCTAGCTGATGTTGAGCTATGTTGTGTTTCCCTGACCTCGAAGTAGGATGGGTTCCTCATCAGTCTTGTTTATGGCTATGATAGTGGATAAGCGGCTGAGGTATGGGTGGACCTTTGCCTCAAGGTCTCACTCACAGGATCATGAGTGCTTCAGTACTACTTCTTGGCACAATGGAGAAATCAATGGTAAGTTACCTCACTTCTAGCCTAGCCGAGTATGCTTCTTTGTAGCACTATCGTATTCCTTTGGGGTTACTTTGTAAAAATGATTCTCAAATAATTTTGATTGCGGATCCCTTTGAACTTGAAAAAATTGACATCCTCAAATGAATCCTGTTATAATACATGATGTGAATATTACTAAGTTAACATCGACAACAGGTCTTCTATCCAGAGCCAACATGATTCAACATATTGCCATTTTTGGGGGGTTGATTTACCGATTTTTAAATTAGCAGCACTAGGATGTAATACATGACACGGTGATCGATTGGTTCCTGAATGTGTAGAATTGCCACCTTTACAGTCCTTAATTAGCCACCGATCCACACAGAAGGTACTTATACAGTATGGAAATTAAAATTATTCGCAATATGAAATTTACGGATCTAAAAGAACAACGTTATTAAAACACAGTTTAACACGAGCTCCTGAGATAAGCATGTTCATACAGAATGAATATTAATAAGTAACATCACCATCGACAGCCCTGAAGATGGTTTTCCGTTGCTTTCCATTTTCACACCAGGTAAATGCTGGAGCTGTACCTTAATTAAAGCAAAGGTCGCTTCCTTCCCTTTTCTATCTCATCGTCTCCATAAGACCTATTTGCATCGGTCGGACGTAATACGAACTACATACATACATACATACATACATACATACATACATACATACATACATACATACATACATACATACATACATACATACATACATACTGAACCCATGACCTTTGTGCCCTAAGAACATTATGCATAATGTAACAATTAAATTAAAAGTTGGATTCTTGATAGCATGACACGTGACGAGGGGGTGATTACCTTCGGTCCCACGCTCTGGGGTACGTGACGTCAACCACACGTGTCGACGGCGGAAGAATCTCAAGTCATTTTTATGAACTATTTCAAAGCGCGTGTACATGGCGTGACTACGCCAAGTCAAAAAATATAGTGCCTATCAAAGGAGGTCAATCATCTCACAAATCGAACCCGTAAAAATTTTAAATGTCCATGAACACTACCGCCAGAAATGTAGCAAGCATGTAGTCACTTTCAAAACTCTTGAAATTACAGTTTAGGTAAGTCAGAAAATTTATAAAAATTTTCTTGGCGGCAAAGGGAGAGATCCGAAGAGAGGGGGTAACTGCTATAAATATGAAGGGACGCCATGACGAAGCTTCCTTCTCCGGCATTTGTGATACAAAGCGGACGAAAAATTGTTGAGCTGCTCTGCGAAATCAAACCAACGAAAGTAGACTGAGTTCAACTGCAGATTTTAGCCATTGCGGCTAAGTCTTGACTCCATGACGAGATAGTTTTCTTGAGTGAAATAATTGTAACAGATAGGACGGTCAAAGTACTGAATAAATTCTAATGTGATTGAGTAATTCGTGTGCGGAAATAATTGTAGTCCATCGTGTGCGTTCAAGCAAACGAGTGAAGGGTATTTTCCTTTTTTTATGCTTTATTCCAGGAAACCTGAAGAAACACAATGATATGTACAGCCATGAATGTAAAAATGGCTAAATAAAATGCCAGGGTCGCAGGTGAGCCCTAAGACGAATACTGGCATGAAGACATGAGGTAGGTGATTTTCCATCTTGCTACCTCTTATATCCTGTCTCGTGATTTCTTAAAGTGTATTTGAATGGGGATATACGACGCAGTGGTCACCCTACTAAGTTTTGTAAATGTGAGTGTACTGCCTATATTTTGTGATGTCAAAGTAAGATGTTCATTCGACGTAAAATTCTTCTGTCTGCAATTTGACGTTAATAATAATAATCCATGGTCACTCATTTTCAATCGAGTGGAAGCGCGCTGTCGGGTGAGGACATAGGGAGATGAATTTGGTCACGGAGAGAAACGTTTTTATTTAATGCCCATTTTTAAACTGTGTCTGACTGACAATAAAAGATCTAGTAGAATGTTTCAGTCATTTCTCGTAAAAATCAAGTTATTAAATACGATATCATTTATGCGAAGTTATTCATGATTAATGCATTGTGCGATATTAGACGTTGGGATTTCTAGTGGGGATTTTATTCCAGTTCTTGGTCGATGATAATTGTGGAGCTGGGAAACAGAGGTTAGTTTTGTGATCAGGTTGGACCTGTCATTGAAGCCGGGACACGGAAGCCCGAGGAGTGTTTTATATGAGTTGAGATGAGATGTGCGAATCAGGTTAGAGTCCTGTCATTGAAGCCGGGATATGATAGCCCGAGGAATATTTTATAATGTTGAGAATGGAAAGGAATTCATAGAAATCCATAGCGGTATAATTGGCGACGCGTATAATTAGTGTGGGCATCTTGAAGCATATCTGTGCATTTTGTTGGTTAGAATATCGTATTTGTTTAATCATGTCGGCAGAGTTTAAAGGGAGCATTTTGAGAAGTCAGTCAGGTAGAACGAACCGGGTGGTTTATGTAACTGCCAAGCGAGCATGGGGTGAGAGACCTCAGCTATGATAACGCGAAAAAGAGTGGAGTTGAGATTGTACTGTAATTCTCGGCCAGGGGAAACGTTAAAATGCTGGATTTAGTTGAAAATTCATAGCCGGTAATGATCTAAGTATTGTGAAATACTGTAAATGGGGACGTAGTGAACATTTGAAATCACGAACTTTGAGTATAAGGAACAGAGTAACCCAATTTCAGGGTTGTCCAAAATATAGAGCGATGGTCGTGACGATCGGTTTGTCTGCGAGGGGTGTGCAAAATTCAGTCATGACGAGATATGACATCGTAATTATATGGCGAGTTGTTTGGTTTGTACGTAGATTATTATGATATCCAAGTGTTAATAACGGTTAGGACTAGATTAGATTTTTAAGCATGATATCACGAGATAGGATATATGTAGCTGGACATGAATTATGTAAAAATTCTTTTCCAGCCAGATAAACATCGCAATATTGAACTCACATCACAGCTGCGTAGGAATTTGTGAAGAAACCAGAGTCCGCGGAGATAAAATTTACTGATCTTTAACATTTCGTTAAATCATTTAAATTTATTTAATTATTAAATTCAGTGAAACCGCATTTTGAAATAACTTTAATCAAGCGAATAACTTGGAGATGCATTCTGGAAATTTTAGTTTGTTTTCTGGGGAATATTAACATGTAAAGTAACGATTAAGGGGACATATCCGAAGGAAATGGATTTTACTGCCACAAAGTTTGTGAGCATTGCTATTGTTGTAATTATTGAACTTTGGTTGGTTGAGCAGTGAATGTGCTGGGGATAGTAAAGTGGAACTTTGGTCATCAACCGATGTAACTTAATTGTGTTTAGCCTTCAGCCTAGAAACTTGGATGGTCAGGGGGTCATCAACCTCAGTGACTTAGATTAGGGCCATATGCTATTGTAGCATCATTTCTTTGCGGTCATCATCCACAATGACTTTAAAGTAACTTAGAAGATTAGATGTCGGTCCATGACATAGACGCAGGTCACATCGATTCAATTAAGGGTCCATGCCGTAGAACCACTGTGTGGCACACACCAATTGGACTGCCTTAATTATACCCAGAGTCCAGAGTTCGTGTTACGAGGGCTGGACCATAACGAATCACTATGATGGTACATGTGGTCTCACATGGAAGCCGAATTTAAGGATTTCCAGACTTTCCTTTCTTAAATGATTAATAATTGAGATAATGGTTTCTAGTAAGAATGCCCATCAGGCAGTTACGTTAAAGTCTCACACCAGTGTTCTGACGTTTATGTAAAAATGATTGTGGTGTCCAGTGGACACAATTGACTATGACACCGTTGACATAGTAAATTACTTCAGAATTTTCCTGAATAAATAGGAATCTTTTAAACAGACCTTTCATTCCAGTAGATAGATTAGAATTAATGAACCCTACCTTTACCTCAGCAAGTGACGAAGAACCCGAAACGACCCAAGAGACAGATCTCATGAACTTTGCTGATAGGTAAGGAAGGTAGGTATCCCTCAATATGGACCTAAAGGGTTCATTAAAATGGCTTCCAACGTGGTGGCATCAGTCACTTAACGATGGGGCATATGTCACGATAACGATGAGGGAACCTAAGTCACGATAACGATAAGGATATTTTGAAAAAAATCGTGTACTAGGGGAAAAGAGAAATAATGTTGAGGCTATGCCACATTATGTATGATAAAATCGTGCGCCAGAGTTGTTAGTGAACTCGAAGAAATAGATAAGCGCCCGATGAGTAAGGCTAGGAGATACCACTATGAGAATAATTTATCTACTGAATGAAAGGTATAATTTAAGTGTGTTAGTGTAATTTCCCAAATTTTTGAATACTGGTTTGAGTGTTTTGGCTGATCACTTTGATCGAGTGAACATTGCATTTCACGTTTTATTAAATAAAATTTTTAGAGAATGTTGCATTAACAGTGTGATGTGTTAGATAGGAGGATGTTGTGATGTTTATCGTTGTAGTCTTGTTATACGCCGTTGAAGTCTCGGGCTCACCGATGACCTATCGTTTTCTGTTAAATACAGTATGTTTATGCAGGAGGGAGAATTGGCCCAAGGGCAGGTGGCCCAAATGATCAAGGACTTAATGGAGAGGATGGAAAATAATAAGAAGGACTTTATGGAGAGAATGGATGCCGATAGAAAGGACTTAAGTGAGAGTATTAAATCTATGGGTGTAAGGTTGGATAATAAGCTGGAGACAGTGGACAATAAATTAGATAGTGCAGATGTAGAATTAAAAGGTATGAAGGAAGTTGTTCAAAATGTTGACATTAAAGTGCAGGACACTCAGGATAGTTGTAAGGAAGCTAGCGTTGATATTAGGAAGGACATTGGTGACTTAAATGTGAAGGTGGAGCAGAACACTAAAGCACAGGTTGACTTTAAACATGAAATAAATCAGCAGTTTATAGAAACTCGCGAGCTACATCGTGTTCTTAGTGAAAATCAGGACATAATTAGAGGAGACCTCGATAGGCACGTCAACGGAAGTAGGGAACTACATCAGCAGTTGATGTCAGATCAAGCTGAGCTTAAGGCCGATTTGAAGACAGAGGTAGAGAAGTTCAACATCATACGTGAAGACGATAAGTCAAAGGTCTTCACAGCAATGAATGAACATAAGGAAATGTTGTGTAAAGTGATAGCCGTCGTAAATGACAAAGTAGACCAAGTAGCCGAAGACGTCAAGGCAACTGTAGACCAGCGTATTGAGGCCATTGACTTGAAATTAATCCAGACGAATAAAGAGGATATAAGAAATTTAGGTATGACTCGGGAAGAAACGCCTAGGAGTATTGAGGAGGTACAGGCAGACTTGAAGGAACCAAGTGAAAATATAAAGGCGGATGCGAAAGACTCGAACAAGAAGTTAGAAACAGTAGAGGTTATACTGGCCCGTCTACTTGAATATTTTACTAACATGAAGTCTCCTAAATCAGCGTCACAAGTAGTTACGCATGTGGAAAACCAAGTGAATGTCGTAAACCATATCCAAGAGAGTAGACCGGATAGGGATGTTTCGCAGGCAGTCATACAAGAGAATGATGGGCAAGGGTTTGAAACCATACTAAACCAGGATAGTAAGAACGTGGAACAGCCTAGCTACCTGTACGTAAAGTGGAATAGACGCCGTGATCCATGTAGGAGGAACCAGAGTCGATGTCGGGAAAATTCTTACCAAAGACGCAGACGCCATCGTAGAAATGAAGCCGATAGAAGGTGGAATAATTACAAATCCAGACATTCTGATCTATGGCATGGGTCTGAAGAGGAAAAAGCAAAACCTAAACGATTTGGTACCAATAAGAAGAAGAGGCCTAAGATAAGTAGAATTGATGAACGTTCAGACGAGGATGCCAGTGATGAGGATTATAGTCCGTCAAGAAAGGCTAAAGCAAATGCGAAGAAGTGTAAGCCAGCTGCTAAAATGAAGAAGATGAGGATGGTGATGAAGAAGAAGGGTAAACCAGCTGCTAAAATGAAGATGAGGATGATGATGAAGAGGAAGGGTCAGCCAGCTGCTAAAATGAAGAAGATGAGGAGAATGATGAGGAAGAAGAACGGTAAACCACCTGCAAAAATGAAGAAAGTCAGTGACAACGATAGTAATGAGGACAGGGATTTGAACCCAGAAACTTCGCATTTTGAGGTGAATGCAAGTTTGTCGAGAAGTTGGAAGGACAAACCACCTAACTTCCAATAAGTCAACTACAATTCACTGGAGATCTACCCCGCAACCCCGAACTCCCCGAGTAACCGAGAACTACCAGGAAGCTGAAGGCATCAACTAACATCCGCACACCAGAAGATGACCAACTGCATAAGAGAGAGGAAAGGAATTCACATTCAAAGGTCATGTTTCAACAGACGTCAAAATTATAAATTTTGCCATCTGGAGTATTTAAAGGAAATTCCTTGTCACTGTGCGAAAGGAATTCGTGTCTTGGGGGAAATATGAACCCATGACCTTTGTGCCCTAAGAACATTATGCATAATGTAACAATTAAATTAAAAGTTGGATTCTTGATAGCATGGATTTGACACGTGACGAGGGGGTGATTACCTTCGGTCCCACGCTCTGGGGTACGTGACGTCAACCACACGTGTCGACGGCGGAAGAATCTCAAGTCATTTTTATGAACTATTTCAAAGCGCGTGTACATGGCGTGACCACGCCAAGTCAAAAAAATATAGTGCCTATCAAAGGAGGTCAATCATCTCACAAATCGAACCCGTAAAAATTTTAAATGTCCATGAACACTACCGCCAGAAATGTAGCAAGCATGTAGTCACTTTCAAAACTCTTGAAATTACAGTTTAGGTAAGTCAGAAAATTTATAAAAATTTTCTTGGCGGCAAAGGGAGAGATCCGAAGAGAGGGGGTAACTGCTATAAATATGAAGGGACGCCATGACGAAGCTTCCTTCTCCGGCATTTGTGATACAAAGCGGACGAAAAATTGTTGAGCTGCTCTGCGAAATCAAACCAACGAAAGTAGACTGAGTTCAACTGCAGATTTTAGCCATTGCGGCTAAGTCTTGACTCCATGACGAGATAGTTTTCTTGAGTGAAATAATTGTAACAGATAGGACGGTCAAAGTACTGAATAAATTCTAATGTGATTGAGTAATTCGTGTGCGGAAATAATTGTAGTCCATCGTGTGCGTTCAAGCAAACGAGTGAAGGGTATTTTCCTTTTTTTTATGCTTTATTCCAGGAAACCTGAAGAAACACAATGATATGTACAGCCATGAATGTAAAAATGGCTAAATAAAATGCCAGGGTCGCAGGTGAGCCCTAAGACGAATACTGGCATGAAGACATGAGGTAGGTGATTTTCCATCTTGCTACCTCTTATATCCTGTCTCGTGATTTCTTAAAGTGTATTTGAATGGGGATATACGACGCAGTGGTCACCCTACTAAGTTTTGTAAATGTGAGTGTACTGCCTATATTTTGTGATGTCAAAGTAAGATGTTCATTCGACGTAAAATTCTTCTGTCTGCAATTTGACGTTAATAATAATAATAATCCATGGTCACTCATTTTCAATCGAGTGGAAGCGCGCTGTCGGGTGAGGCCATAGGGAGATGAATTTGGTCACGGAGAGAAACGTTTTTATTTAATGCCCATTTTTAAACTGTGTCTGACTGACAATAAAAGATCTAGTAGAATGTTTCAGTCATTTCTCGTAAAAATCAAGTTATTAAATACGATATCATTTATGCGAAGTTATTCATGATTAATGCATTGTGCGATATTAGACGTTGGGATTTCTAGTGGGGATTTTATTCCAGTTCTTGGTCGATGATAATTGTGGAGCTGGGAAACAGAGGTTAGTTTTGTGATCAGGTTGGACCTGTCATTGAAGCCGGGACACGGAAGCCCGAGGAGTGTTTTATATGAGTTGAGATGAGATGTGCGAATCAGGTTAGAGTCCTGTCATTGAAGCCGGGATATGATAGCCCGAGGAATATTTTATAATGTTGAGAATGGAAAGGAATTCATAGAAATCCATAGCGGTATAATTGGCGACGCGTATAATTAGTGTGGGCATCTTGAAGCATATCTGTGCATTTTGTTGGTTAGAATATCGTATTTGTTTAATCATGTCGGCAGAGTTTAAAGGGAGCATTTTGAGAAGTCAGTCAGGTAGAACGAACCGGGTGGTTTATGTAACTGCCAAGCGAGCATGGGGTGAGAGACCTCAGCTATGATAACGCGAAAAAGAGTGGAGTTGAGATTGTACTGTAATTCTCGGCCAGGGGAAACGTTAAAATGCTGGATTTAGTTGAAAATTCATAGCCGGTAATGATCTAAGTATTGTGAAATACTGTAAATGGGGACGTAGTGAACATTTGAAATCACGAACTTTGAGTATAAGGAACAGAGTAACCCAATTTCAGGGTTGTCCAAAATATAGAGCGATGGTCGTGACGATCGGTTTGTCTGCGAGGGGTGTGCAAAATTCAGTCATGACGAGATATGACATCGTAATTATATGGCGAGTTGTTTGGTTTGTACGTAGATTATTATGATATCCAAGTGTTAATAACGGTTAGGACTAGATTAGATTTTTAAGCATGATATCACGAGATAGGATATATGTAGCTGGACATGAATTATGTAAAAATTCTTTTCCAGCCAGATAAACATCGCAATATTGAACTCACATCACAGCTGCGTAGGAATTTGTGAAGAAACCAGAGTCCGCGGAGATAAAATTTACTGATCTTTAACATTTCGTTAAATCATTTAAATTTATTTAATTATTAAATTCAGTGAAACCGCATTATGAAATAACTTTAATCAAGCGAATAACTTGGAGATGCATTCTGGAAATTTTAGTTTGTTTTCTGGGGAATATTAACATGTAAAGTAACGATTAAGGGGACATATCCGAAGGAAATGGATTTTACTGCCACAAAGTTTGTGAGCATTGCTATTGTTGTAATTATTGAACTTTGGTTGGTTGAGCAGTGAATGTGCTGGGGATAGTAAAGTGGAACTTTGGTCATCAACCGATGTAACTTAATTGTGTTTAGCCTTCAGCCTAGAAACTTGGATGGTCAGGGGGTCATCAACCTCAGTGACTTAGATTAGGGCCATATGCCATTGTAGCATCATTTCTTTGCGGTCATCATCCACAATGACTTTAAAGTAACTTAGAAGATTAGATGTCGGTCCATGACATAGACGCAGGTCACATCGATTCAATTAAGGGTCCATGCCGTAGAACCACTGTGTGGCACACACCAATTGGACTGCCTTAATTATACTCAGAGTCCAGAGTTCGTGTTACGAGGGCTGGACCATAACGAATCACTATGATGGTACATGTGGTCTCACATGGAAGCCGAATTTAAGGATTTCCAGACTTTCCTTTCTTAAATGATTAATAATTGAGATAATGGTTTCTAGTAAGAATGCCCATCAGGCAGTTACGTTAAAGTCTCACACCAGTGTTCTGACGTTTATGTAAAAATGATTGTGGTGTCCAGTGGACACAATTGACTATGACACCGTTGACATAGTAAATTACTTCAGAATTTTCCTGAATAAATAGGAATCTTTTAAACAGACCTTTCATTCCAGTAGATAGATTAGAATTAATGAAACCTACCTTTACCTCAGCAAGTGACGAAGAACCCGAAACGACCCAAGAGACAGATCTCATGAACTTTGCTGATAGGTAAGGAAGGTAGGTATCCCTCAATATGGACCTAAAGGGTTCATTAAATACATACATACATACATACACACATACATACATACATACATACATACATACATACATCTGATAAACTACCCTTGTCCATGTACTTTCACCCGTATAGCCACGCACGGTATTTAAATAATGACCAATCCGTGGATCTCCTGGTAATTTGTTAGCGGGTACTTGGGGGTCTGTGGACCAGATATTGAGAACCACTGCCCCTTAAAGTATGCAACACTGTTGTTGCTTTTTGGGGATATGCACGTCTCTGGGTAATGACTTAACATAATAATTTACTACTACAAGGAGAACTAGAATAAACATGGAATGAATAGGTGCTTAATATGTTCTTTACTTACTCGGATGGAGAACCTTCTGTGCTTTGGAGTGACTGGCGCAGAACGAGCTGTACAGCTTGAAGTGGTTCACGTAGTACAGGAATGCGCTTCCCACGGAGAAAAGCACGTTCTGAAATATATATTGTTTCATTAGCAATTGGCTATCCAAATAAATCTTATATCAGCCCTAAGGGTGATCTCCGAATCTGCTCGTTACAGTAGTCTCACAAACTCGACCTAATGTGGACTGAGAGGGTATCGAATTGTACGAGCTCGTGCAAGAGCTACACAAAACTAATTTAAGGTTATATAAAAATACAGAAAGCTTTTAACACATAGAGGCAGAAAAAATGTACAATTTATTTAAAATGTAATAAAACAGCTTACATGTGCATAAAACTGTTAGTCTTTAACGCACCCAGTTTCATTTCCATAGTCATATTGTTTTCTTTCCCCTTCTTCTCATTCAATCTGAAAATTTCCCGCCCTTAGAAATGGCAAGTCGTTCCACATGAAGTTTAACTGAAAGAAATTCGTGCAGGTACTCTATGCCATTCCACCTTTACAATTCATTTTTCGGTGGCCCGCCCCATATAATGTCCAGCAAAAATAAAAAGGAAAGCACTGAGTGAGGAGTAATTTAAGCGAATAATAGGTAGACATTTCCCACACAAGTCACACTTGTCACCAGAACTTTCAAGAAAAGTATCACATACCCTCCAGTTACTGGGAGGTGATTGGGTTTCTTTTCGGTGCACGAGGATCTGTCACAAAATTTTCGGTTCATTTCTTCCTTCGTTTTAGCATTCCTGTTTCGTTTCTGAAAGATGTTTGCTGACATGTTTTACGTAATTCATTGTCAATGGTAAATCACCATTTTTACGGTATATGTAAAGCAAAATAAAGTTTTCCTGATCGGGGATAGCTGTACAACAGTGGAATTTCAAAATAAAAACAATATATAAGCTCATTTTATCTCAAGGTAAATAGTGTGAAAATTATTATAAATTTGATGTTATTACCGTTCTTCTAGGGCAGATTCGCCTCCGTAGCGTAACGGTTAGTGTTATTAGCTGCCGTCTTCGGGGGCCCGGGTTCGATTCCCGGTACTGCCAGAAATTTAAAAATGGCAGGAGGACTGGTATGTGGTTGAAATGGTACATGCAGCTCACCTCCATTGGGGGTGTGCCTGAAAAGAGCTGCACCACCTCGGTATGAGGACACGAGTTTACCTTTACCTAGGGCAGATATCCCTTGTGGCGATGATGACATAGGAAAAGGCTAGGGGCGAGAGGGAATTAAGCCCCAGAATTTGCCTATGTGAAAATGGGAAACCATGGAAAAATCTTCAGGGCTGCCGACAGTGGGGTTCAAACCCTCTATCTCGCGAATGCAAGCTCACAGCTGCACGACCCTAACCACACGGCCAGCTCGCTCGGTATTGGTATATGTGACTATCCCATATTGGTACCACATTTTCACATATGTTGTTTATAATGCTATAATCAATATTAATCAGTGTTTCAGATACCAAGAAGAATTCAAACAGGAGAGTAAATGTCTAAGAAATAATTTCAACCAGTAAGTTGCTGCATACCATCCATCTGTCTGGATTCATTTTTTTTGCTAGGGGCTTTACGTCGCACCGACACAGATAGGTCTTATGGCGACGATGGGATAGGAAAGGCCTAGGAGTTGGAAGGAAGCGGCCGTGGCCTTAATTAAGGTACAGCCCCAGCATTTGCCTGGTGTGTAAATGGGAAACCACGGAAAACCATTTTCAGGGCTGCCGATAGTGGGATTCGAACCTACTATCTCCCGGATGCAAGCTCACAGCCGCGCGCCTCTACGCGCACGGCCAACTCGCCCGGTGTCTGGATTCAAGCAACGATCTTTGTAAAATGGCTTAAACACTTCATAAATTTCGTCCAACCTTCAAAAGAATCTCCTGCCTTGTTGATTCTGGATGGCATTACAGCCACAGAAGCAATATTGAAGTATCTGAGTCACAAAATTATTTCTGGCTAACTCACACCACCACATTCGACCTTCAAACTGCAGCCTCCAGGGAAGACAAAAAAAATCGTGGTACCGTTGGAAACACGCCGTAGTGAGGAGATTCGGCAATCACTGAGTAAACGGTTCTACGACTACAAAGCGGGGGCATAAAGTAGTAGGTTCTATAGTGATATAATCGCTGTACAAAAACTGCTTGCTTAGCAATACTGCGAGGCATCCTGCAGGCCTCTAGACCAGAAAAATAAACAGAGTAAATTGATATAGCGAGAAAGAGGTGATTAATCGAATCACACAACTGTGTCGGTTCGATCAATGGGTAGTCAGTTGATGACGAGCTTTACGAATTTGGGCAGTACGGAACAAGATCTACATGCTTATTCTGTGACTCTAAGTTTTCAAATGACTCAAGGGTAAATTTTGCGTTCAGTGCATCCTGTGCGAAAGTGTGAGCCCACGATGATTGTGTAGGTCAAGATAATACAGTCTACGTTTGTGATTATTCTCAAACTGAATATATCTTCAAGTGTGTTGGTACTCATTGTATGAAGTTTAGGTCAATAAAACATATTTTTCAACACTTGATAGCACATTCCACATAATAATTACTATGCAATTTCTTTTCATAAGTATCGCATATTCAAACTCCCTCATTATTATTATTATTATTATTATTATTATTATTATTATTATTATTATGCTAGCGGTTTAATGTCGCTCTAACTCAGGTTTCTGGTGACGATTGGATAAGAAAGGGTCAGGATTCGGAACAAGTGACAGTGGCCTTAATTAAGGCACGGTCCCAGCATTTGCCTGGTGCGAAATTAGGAAATGATAGTAAATCTTCAGCGTTGCGATAGGGTTCGAACCCACCATCTTCCGAATGCAAACTTCTACGTGACTCGTGCTACGCACCCAACTCACTGGGCATTATTATTATTATTTCATAAGGTTCTATCCGAAAACGTGAATTTACATATGTGCATTCTATAATTTGTAACGTAACTGATTAAGTCTGAATTAGTGAGGTAGATGTCTTGGTCTGACTAAAGAACTCTTTTAGGGTATCAATTTAAAATTGGAGAAATGACGAAAAGCACAGATGATTGCCGGTGTTTGGAGTATTCACCAAACTGACCAGTGTCTTAACACGTACAGGAAGCGTGGTTGCTCATTCGAAAAGTCTCGAAGTAGTTTCTTAGAGGCAAAAAAAAAAGCAAAGTCATCTCCGTACAGGCTATGAAGGCCCTTGGAGGGGTGGATGGCTTCCACCATTCGTAACCTTGGCACGTAATGGGGTAGAGTGGTTAGCTCTACGCCCGGCCGGCTTTGCCCCCAGGAATTAACCTGGTACTCATTTTTGGTGTAGGATGAGTGAACCTCAGGGCCATATGCACCTCCGGAAGTGGAAACCTCTTTTCTTAAATTTTACGACTTCCTGACTGGGATTCGAACCCATGCCCTTCCGGGCGAACCGAGCACGCCTTTACCGCCTCGGCCAGGCAGCCCCTGTTTCTTAGAGGGCCTTTCATTATTCATTACAAAGTTCGTTAGTTCTGCGCCCTGGATGAGTTCACTTGATGGTATGTAAATATATTCATGGCCCACACAAGTCAGTGTGGCGCACTAAAGTGTTTTGATTAATGTGCGCTCCTGGTCATTAAATTAATCTGAAGCAATTAGTTGAGGCAATCAGTTTGGGGAGAAGAGAGATTACAGTATGGCCTCAAGTAACCAGACATCTCTCTAATAACAGAATTTCTTAAGACAACAGCCCGGGGCGTCGTTAGATTAAAGCCTAGGCTATGTTCTGCGAACCCAGGCATCTGGATCCGAATCTTGGCATTCAGCCACTGGGAATGAATTAACAGTCCAAATACTAGCGAAGGTAAATAATTTATTGTACCACGTAGGAATAAAATAATTGTATCATGTAAGATGCGGAACAATGATTTATTATATTGTACGTGAATGTGTAATATAGGTGTTCCGTCCTTAAAACATCAAATAATGAAAATGCACTAAAAAGATAAGGTAAAACATGAATGGGAGCGCTTATAGGTACGTCCAATAAATCATTTTAATAGAGAAATAAAGATGTGTTGCCCACACCAATATAAAAATAAAACACAGTCTACTAACTCTAAACAATAAATTATCCTCAATATACCGGTATCGAGTTTTCTATCTTTATAGAAATGCTGGTCTATTTTATATACCTGGCGTGTCGGAACTGATATGAGCAGCTATGGCATGAGTTATAATACTGCGAGTTAGACGGTCGATACATTGGGTGTAACACTCGATTTACCAACCTAAACTAAGTTTCGACTCTTTCAGTAACGGAGTTTGTTAGGCGCTAGCCTGCTGTGCTCAAGATTATTGGTTGACTTTCAAAGGTCCTCAAGTGGGAGGGATCATGACCAGAAGACTTACTCGCAAATAAAACAGCTCCTTCCACGGTAAAACTGTGGTAGTCTTATGTGTAATCGATTGGAGTCATCTTGTGTAGACGAATTTATTCTTATACGTCCGGCTCCGTGGTCTGAGATTCGATTACCGGTCAGGAATTTTAACCTTCATTGGTTAACTCCTTTGGCTAGGGGACTGGGTATTCGAAGCGTCTTCAACATCGGATATCATCCTATAGGGCGCAATTATCACAGAGGCGCAGGTCATTCATGAGCTTCAACTTGAAATACCTGCACTGGGCCACTCTGGAAGACATTATTATTATTATTATTATTATTATTATTATTATTATTATTATTATTATTATTATTATTATTATTTTTGACAGGCTGAATGGCTCAGACGGTTGATGCGCTGGCCTTCTGAGCTCAACTTGGCAGGTTCGATCCTGGCTCAGTCCGCTTGTATTTGAAGGTGCTCAAATACATAAGATTTACTGGCATTATAAGAATTCCTGCGGGACTAAATTTCGGCACCTCCGCATCTCTGAATACCGCAGAAGCAGTTAGTGGGACGTAAAGAAAATTATATTATTATTATTATTATTATTATTATTATTATTATTATTATTATTATTATTATTATTGACAGGCTGAATGGATTAGACGGTTGATGCTTTGGCCTTCTGAGTTCAACATGGTAGGTTATATCCTGGCTCAATCCGCTTGTATTTGAAGGTGCTCAAATACATCAGAAATACTGGCATTAAAAGAACTTCTGCTGGACTAAATTTCGGCACCTCCGCATCTCTGAATACCGCAGAAGTAGTTAGTGGGAGGTAAAGAAAATTACATTATTATTATTATTATTATTATTATTATTATTTTCTTTTTTTGCTAGTTGCTTTACGTCGCACCGACACAGATAGGTCTTATGGCGACGATGGAACAGGGAAGGGCTAGGAGTGGAAAGGAAGCGGCCGGGGCCTTAATTAAGGCCCCAGCATTTGCCTAGTGTGAAAATGGGAAACCACGGAAAACCATATTCAGGGCTGCCGACAGTGGGGTTCGAACCTACTATCTCCCGAATACTGGATACTGGCCGCACTTAAGCGACTGCAGCTATCAAGCTCGGTAAAAACATTATTATTATTATTATTATTATTATTATTATTATTATTATTATTATTATTATTATTAAATATTATTGGTATTGCTATATTAAAAAAGGGTGATTAGACATTAGAGTATCATTTCTATGCGTGTACAAAGTGCTTACTAATATATGCTATTGATTTCACGTTCCACTAACTACTTTTACGGTTTTCATATACATCAAGGAGCTGGAATTTCATTATTCAGGAGTTCTTTTACGTGACGTAAAATCTTCCGACACCAGGCTTACGTATTTCAGCATCTTCATATACCACAGGACTCAGCTGGGATGGAACTAAACAACTTGGCCCCAAAGCGTCTGACCGAGTCTGCCGGCCTTCTTCTTCTTCTTCTTCTTCTTCTTCTTCTTCTTCTTACTGGCCTTTATTCATGTCCTTTAGGTCGACAATACATATTAATTTATCCCATTTTTTCGAAGGGATGCCATTCGTGGAACTCAATACTCATTCGTTATTGATCTGTATTTAGGGCAGTCGTCCAGGGGGCAGATTCCACATTTGTTGTTTTCCTAGCCTCTTGTTAAATGATTGCAAAGGAATTGGAAATTTATTGAACATCTCCCTTGGTAAGTTATTCCAATCCCTAACTTCCCTTCCTACAAACGACTATTTGCCTCAATTTTTTCCTCTTGAATACCAACTTTATCTTCATATTGTTATCTGTCCTGCTTTTAAAGACACCACTCAAACGTATTCGTGTACTAATAACATTCCACGCCAACTCTCCACTGACAGCTCGGAAAATACCACTTAGTTGAGCAGATCGTATCCTTTGTCCCAAGTCTTCCCAGCGCGAACTTTTCAACATCTTTGTAACGCTACTCTTCTGTCGGAAATCACCCAGAACAAATCGCGCTGCTTACCAGTTCTTCAATCAAGTAATCCTGGTGAGGATCTCACACACTGGAACCCCACTCTAGTTGAGGTCTTAATAGAGATACGCCCTCTCCTTACTACGACCCCTCAATACACTCATAACCATGTGCAGAGTTATGTACCCTTTATTTACAATCCCGTTTATGCGATTACCTCAATGAAGTAATACGTAGGTAATTACAGTGATCCCCATAAGGAACTTTCACCTCATCAACGCAGAAATTACAGCTGAGAGGACTTTCCTTTTTTACCGAAATCATAACCTGACATGTAATCCCTTTTATCATCTTGCTGTCAATCTCACTAAATTGTTGAGGTTTTTAGTTGCCCACAATCTTATAACTTATTCATTACTCTATACAGTATAACATCACCCGAAAAAAGCCTTATCTCTGATTCCAATTCTTTACTAATATCATTTATATACCGAGTGGTTCACCAGCCCCTTATTTTTTTGGATAGAGGCAACCCAAATAACGCGTATAACTTGAAGATCCTTGCGCCAAATAACTTGAAATTTCTCCTTATGGTCAAAAACGCTTTTCCCTACCTGTGTGTCATCACTGTAAATTGATCCATTAACCTAGCAAAGCAAAAACTACTATGCACAATTCCGCGCCAAATACTGAGGACCATTATGCAAACATGTGATTCAGTGCGCCTTGAAATAACACAGGTACCCATAATACGATGGAATTAATAGGTTATGACACGTGCTCTGTAACGTAAGGAAGTTAAATGAACACTGTAAACCTCCAGTGAAGACTTTAAAACGTTTGTTTATTTTCAAGGTGGAACGGCCATATTTAAGTAATAAACCTCTAGCAAGCATCATGTATGTTGACTTCGTGGCTGAATCGGTTAAAGTGTGTAGCAGACGATGTGTGGGTATCGGCAGCGTAGTGATTAGAATCCAGCATAAGGCAAATTTTTTGAACTACAGAGGTGCTCGATGTCAGCGGGGATACATTAATAATCAATATTTTTTGCTGTTGGTTTTAAGGGGTGCGCTTTGATTTGGCGTCCTTCCCCTAAGTATGGGTGGGGGAAGGACTGGGAAGGAAATCGGCCTTGGTCTTTTATTAAGGTACCGTCCCGGCATTCACCTGGTGGTGAAAATGGGAAACCGAGGAAAACCGTTTTTAGGATGGCCAGCATGGCCGATCCACAACTTACCGAATCCAACGCACACAAATAATAATCCACACCTACCAGGTCACATCACAGCACTTATTCATTTCCTCACGATATATTTCTGTAAATAGTACGTTGAATTGTTGCTAATTTATGGAGGAAGTACGGTCGAAGTAAAATGTATTGCACGTGCTTCGTGTTCATTTAACATTTTACCATTGTAAAAAGTTAAATGAATACTGTAAAACGGTCAACATTTTGAACAATTGTTACTCTGATTATGCATGGTACTCTGCTTCCTACCTACACACCATCACGTCGTAGTCCATCCTGGTTACGTAATATCGGATAAAAAAGGTAATTTTCAGGACCAAAGAATATTTCATTCTTTGGAAAAGGATGACATGCGGCCATATTACAGTCACTGTAAACGGCGTTAATCGAAAAAAAGTGTACTAGCCTGTCCCTTCGTACCTACTAACATACAGCTTGGCTGACGCAACAGCAATGACGCGCGTGTTTTATCCACCTTAGCTACCACAAGCATCGGTGCATTTCTAGCACGTTGTAGTCCTTATAGATATTTCCTGTCCGAACGTAAGATAGTATTATTCGAAGCGGTTATCGTTTTGCACATTCATTATAGTTATTAGAAACAACACTGCCGTTAATGATTTCTACCATATTCGCGAGGATTTTATAGACGGTATGGTTGTACTAAGGTCATAAAAGAGCTAGTAGTTTTCGGATGACTATGTTACACGCGTTAGTTGGGTTATCTACCTCCGAGATAAGTAAGGGGCTGGTGAACCACTCGGTATATAAGAAAACAAACGTCCAATTATACTGACTTGAAGAATTCCCCTCTTAATGATATGTCTAATAAAATCAGAAAGAATGCTTTCCCAAAGCTTACATGCAATTCTTGTCAAACGGACTGGCCTGTAATTTTCAGCCTTATGTCTATCACCCATTCCTTTATAAACTATAGCAACTTTCCATTCATTTGGTGTAGCTCCTTCATGCAAACAATAATCAAATAAGTACTTCAGATATGGTGCTAAATCCCAACCCATTATCTTTAGTATATTCCCAGAAATTTCATCAATTCCAGCTGCTTTTCTAGTTTTCACTTTTGTATCTTATTGTAAATGTCGTTACCATAGGTAAATTTTAATACTTCTTTAGAATTTTTCACCTCCTCTACCTAGACATCATCCTTGTAACCTAAAATCTTTACATACTGCTGACTGAATATTTCTGCCTTCTGAAGATTCTCGCATACACTCCCCTTGTTCATTAATGATTCCTGGAATGTTCTTCTTGGAACCTGTTTCTGCCTTAAGGAACCCATACACACCCTTACAATTTTTACTAAAAACAACCCTATGTGGAGGGATTTATTTAGTGATACGTGTCTCCCAAGTGTGTTGTTTACATGAAGAAGTGTGGATTACGGGGATTAGCCGGTCCCAAGTTAGATGAATTCACCATGTATGGCTAGGAATCCCCGATCCGACCAGGAACCGAACTAGGACCCTTTGAATCGACGGATGAATTATGAGGGCTAGAGTCGAGTGTTTACCGTAGGCCTGTGCTGGTGGCAAAGGGAGGACTTTCTGTTAGCCACTCAGCATTTTCAAGGTATGTTTCGCGTTGCAAGAACAGAAAACAACCAATTTATTTTATTCTATATCATTTGTCACCGATATGTCAAGTAAGGAATTAGATCCAGTTAATAATGATAAGAAGGATTACGATTCTTAGATAACGCCTTTTTAGATAGGTTTTCAGGTACCTTCCATGACAGTAAGGAGAATGCCGGTTCGATTCCCAGGCAGACACACTATTTCCCCCTGCAGTACAGTGGCATATCTTTAGTGTTTTTCTTTGTATATTTCTCACCAAGGAAATTATGTGTGTACAGTTGTTTGTTATTGTTTTGTGTCTCAGTTCAGATATAAGCTCCGTCCTCTGGTCGTCTTTGTCTTCTCGTTTGTTGAGTTTTGTTTCGAGTCCAGGGCCTGAATTCGTGTTTTATTGTGTTGGATGTGTTTTTCTGTCATTTGTTTAGGTGATTTTTTCTTTTGGCGGAATAGTCAGCCACTTGCGGTGCGTTTCATAGAATTTGTGTTTTGTGTGCAATGTTTTGTCGCATTATTTGAAATTGGCGTAATTAAGCACTAGTTTTTTTGTGCGCGCATTCGCTGATCATTACAAGATAGTTTTGAAGTTATTAATGTGGTCGTTGATGCTAGACGACTTATGCGGCGAAACCTAAAAGAGAAAATATATTAAAACGGTAAATTTTTCTTGAAGCGGAATTTCACCGTAAAACTTGAAGACGTTGTGACTTATTTCTGTACAAGGTTTTGTCCACTATGTTCATGATTAGTGTTTGTTTATTGTTGATAATTTTTCCGTAACGAGGTCAATTAAAGATTAAAATGGATGCCTATTTGATTTGCCGTAATATGGCATTTTTATCTATCTTCCGCTTATTGACCTTTAAGGTAGATTGCAAGTTTATTTTAGACGAGAACGTAACTGCGATCTGATGCGCCGGAATCTACAAGAACTGCAGCGGACGAAAGTGCGTTTCGGAACCCGCACGGTCGATAGGGGCCATTGCTTGCCCCTCTATTCAGGTTTTCTGGGCTTTGGAATGGGGTAGCTATGAACCCCTGACTAAAAGAGTCCCACTAATTTGAACAGAACTTGCATGTATTTAACACTTGTATAAAACACGGTTGTACAACATAAATCATACAGTACATATCTTATTTCTCACATCATTCAGCATCGTGCAATAAAAAAGAGATAATTGCTGTAAATGTGCAAATGAAAATGTAATTGTTTTAAACTATGTGAAAATTTCAACTTGATTATGATTTCTAAGTACAATGCACGACAGACGTTACACGTAAGTAACTCTAGTGCTTACCACATCTTGTTTTACATTTTTGTTACCAGTTTAACATTACAGTAATGTTTGAAGGCTTTCGGCGACAGAGTCTGTGACTGGGAAGGAAGCAGCCGTGGCCCTCAATAAGGTAGAAAATCAACTTTTCCAGAGTGAAATAATACTGGTCCCCCTCTGTGGTGTAGTGGTTAGTGTGATTAGCTGCCACCCCCGAAGGCCCGGGTTCGATTCCCGGCTCTGCCACGAAATTTGAAAAGTGGTACGAGGGCTGGAACGGAGTCCACTCAGCCTCGGGAGGTCAACTGAGTAGATGTGGGTTCGATTCCCACCTCAGCCATCCCAGAAGTGGTTTTCCGTGGTTTCCCACTTCTCCTCCTGGCAAATGGTACCTAACTTAAGGCCACGGCCGCTTCCTTCCCTCTTCCTTGTCTATCCCTTCCAATCTTCCCATCCCCCCAAAGGCTCCTGTTCAGCATAGCAGGTGAGGCCGCCTGGGCGAGGTACTGGTCATTCTCTCCAGTTGTATCCCCAACCCAATGTCTCACGCTCCAGGACACTGCCCTTGAGGCGGTAGAGGTGGGATCCCTCGCTGAGTCCGAGGAAAAAGCCAATCCTGGAGGGTAAACAGATTAAGAAGAAGGAAAAGAAGAAGAAGAAGAGATAATACTGGAAGAAAACCTACATTCAGGACATGTAAATAAAAATTGAGGAGTGTCTGTTTACAAGGTGTTATTTCCACTTTAAGAATAGTATTTCGTCCACATGCACTGAAGACCGAAACTGTGTAACTTCTTGTGTAAGCATACCCCTCACAACATGATCCGGGTCAAAATGTCCTATATGTATCGTGAACATGGGTGTGCCGTTCGGAATCACCGAATGAAAGTCGGGAACAAATAAGACTATTTTCTTCGCATTAAGGGTGGTAGGAAAGATATGTCCATTCAAAAGGGCATCTTTTTGTGGGTTTTCTTTGACGTACTGTATTTAAAGTATGAGAGCTATATCGGACACGGATACTTGTTAGCTGGAAGGTGCACCTTCGGTCGCAAAGACACCGTATGACACAATGCACTCGTAGTTTGGATGCACCTTGCTGTGATCACTGCACGTCCATACATGTGTGATGGTAGAGTAATACCATTGCGTACTAATGGTGAGGTAGACGTCTCTGTTGATATTTTTTGGCAAGCTAATTTAATGCGTTAGTTTACCTATGTAACAGTCAATATGCAATGATCATACGCAAACATTGTGGAGTTACTGATTGTGATTGATTATAATAAGCTGTGGTGACGTTGTGGAGGAAAGGACTGTGATTACATTGTGGCGGTCGAGTTAATTAGTGTAAAACTTATCCCAAATGGTTATAAAAGTAGGTAAATCTATGATTTATTTGTTCTGTTTTGTTATGTGCTATTTTCTCATTCACATTCAAAACGGGTTATTTCCGATATGTCTAAACGAAGAAGCTTTTTATGTGGTTCCCAATCAAAAGGAGCTATTTCTATTTTGTTTATATTTATACTAGTCCGCCTCTGTGGTGTAGTGGTTAGCGTGATTAGCTGCCACCCCCGGAGGCCCGGATTCGATTCCCGGCTCTGCCACGAAATTTGAAAAGTGGTACGAGGGCTGGAACGGGGTTCACTCAGCCTCGGGAGGTCAACTGAGTAGAGGTGGGTTCGATTCCCACCTCAGCCATCCTGGAAGTGGTTTTCCGTGGTTTCCCACTTCTCCTCCAGGCGAATGCCGGGATGGTACCTAACTTAAGGCCACGGCCGCTTCCTTCCCTCTTCCTTGCCTATCCCTTCCAATCTTCCCATCCCCCCACAAGGACCCTGTTCAGCATAGCAGGTGAGGCCGCCTGGGCGAGGTACTGGTCATACTCCCCAGTTGTATCCCCCGACCAAGAGTCTGAAGCTCCAGGACACTGCCCTTGAGGCGGTAGAGGCGGGATCCCTCGCTAAGTCCGAGGGAAAAACCGAACCTGGAGGGTAAACAGATGATGATGATGATGATGATTATATTTATACTGACGTTAATATTAGTGATAGAACACCCAGCAAGTACATTTGGGATCGAGCATAGTTCCTAACAGTTGTACCATACCCGATATGGATGTACCCAATGTGCCGTTTATTACACGTTTCTTGCGTTTTCCCACAACATTCTTTTGGTGGAAATAGGAACCTTTCAACATACGCTCCTTAATTATGGATCCCGGAATCGAATATCTCACTTCTGGATTCCCATACCTCTTATGAAATTTATCTTCATATTCTATGGAAAACAACTTCTCTTCGACTGTCAGGGACCAGTACCGGTGGTAGAGCGTCGGCCTCCGTTCCCAAGATAGCAGGGATATACATTGCAAAGGTAGTCAGATATTAGAAGGAAGAAAGTTGATTCAATATTCCATGTGGTTCGATATTAGCATTAACATGCAAACGATCTCTCTCGACACTTTTGGTATTTACACGAGAAAAATAATAACGTAATTCGATCATGGCTTACACTCAGAATTTCTTATATACTCATCGTGACGCCGAGCGTGAAAGTCTAATGTGATAAATTAATTAAATCTCAACAATATGTCACTCAATAGATTTCCGACTTTTCCACCATCTGTTAGAGTTAAATTAAACGTCGAAATAGACACACAAACAGCCTGATTGGCAATCATATTGTCTGCACGTGATAACCGAAGGCACAAAATGTGTATAATAATATTAATAATAATAATAATAATAATAATAATAATAATAATAATAATAATAATAATAATAATAATGAGGATGATGATGATGATGCTTGTTGTTTAAAGGGGCCTAACATCGAAGGTCATCGGCCCAATAATAATAATAATAATAATAATAATAATAATAATAATAATAATAATAATAATAATAATAATAATAATAATAATAATAATAATAATAATAATAATTACTTTAGCAGACTTCAGAGTGGCTGGATTCTTTCCTTTTCCTTGAAGGAGTCCTTTAACGTGTCGGAACCAAATTACACCGAGCTGGCCATGCGTTCAGGGACGCGCAGCTGTGCCCTTGGGTGGGTTCGAACCCCGCTGTCAGCAGCCCCGAAAATGGTTTTCCATGGTTTCCCCATTTTTACACCAGGCAAATGCTGGGACTGTACCTTAATTAAGGACACGGCCGCTTCCTTCCCACTTCTAGGCTTTTCTTATCCCATCGTCACCATAATACCTATCTGTATCGGTGTGACGTAAAGCCAATTGTAGAAAAATATACCGAATTGTCTCTTTTATACATCCTTAAATACCGTTGACCTTAGCGAGGGTTGGGAACAAAGGCCAACGATAACCGACTGCGACGAAGTTAGCTGCAAATAAAACTATCGAAGTAGATGACATGAATGCGGAGTACGAGCCATACAGATTCAGTTCCATGCCGTGCAGATGACAGTGTGTGTGTATGTGTGTGTGTGTTCGCCACTAACTTAGACTTGAAATTAAATTCCTCTCTTACAGTAGCTTCGCTTCAACACACCCAGAGTGAAGTATATCAACATGAAAGTGAGGTGGGGAATATCTAATCCCATTCAGTAGGCGGGGAGGCTCTAAGGTAAAACCAAGAGCACTCGAAACTACGGAGTTCTTCTTACATTCAGATATTTCGAGTTTCAAAGCGCATTCTACTTGGCTTTCAAGTGTTCATTATAAAAGCTTTACGTGTAGAGTTCACTCGGTGTGTATGAAGAGACTTCCAGGAATCTTGTATTTCCATTAGCCTGTCTCCTGTCATAATAGAAAATAATCATGGATTAGTAAAGCACATCTGACAGTAATGAACAGAGGTGGGGGTGGTTTTAATTTAGGTTAATATAACAAGGGTTGCGATAGTCCGTGGTGAAGACGAACTCTTTACAGGAATCTGAAAATATCGCCGTACGTAATACAGAACATGGGGAGAAGGGAGGGATTTCAATGCATAACAATGAGACCTCAACGGACCACCAAAGCTGTGAACTGGAACGAGGGTTAGATCTGGAAATATCGCAGGCGCAGAGTAACCAGTTTTTGCTTCCCGCGTTGATGATAATACTTTCCAGTTCTACTGGTACGGATACATTTATTGTCACCAGAAATGTTTCGAACGGATAGACTGGGCTCAGGCCGTATTGTAGGAAGAGATCCTTCACTTCAACTGTAGCGAGAGATAGTAACTGGAAACTGGGCCAACTAGACGGGAGTCTACTATATTAACACTTCCAGACAACTTGCGAAAGAGGTCGTTTCTAGCTGACACTTTCCGCTTGATTTTCATGCAGTGTGCTTTGTAGGCGAGAGCACTATCTAATGTTACACCTAGATAGGTGTTAGGCAGTGTTCTAGTTGAGTATCTTCCAATACTACCTGCAATTTCCGTGATGCCTGCCTGTTCTTTAAATGGAAGGCACATACCGGACCTTTAGATGGGTTAGGCTTTAATTGGTTTCCTCTGCAGTAGTAGGATAGTTCAGAAAGAGCCTCTGATAACTTTTCTTTTATAATCTCAAAGAAGTTTGCTTGAATAGCAATAGGTCGATCATCCCAATATATGAAACTTCTGGTGCCAGTTGGAAGAGGTTAGTCATTCATATAGATATTGAAGAGCATAGGGGCGAGAAGACTGCCTTGTGGCAAACCACTCTTTTGTTTCCTCCATCGACTATTCTGATCTTAAAATTCGACGAAGAACCTAGGTTTTTGGAGAAGATTGCTAATGACTTGAGTCATCTTGTAATCCTTTGTCATGTTGTATAGTTTGCGCAACAGTATACGGCGATTAACTGTATCATATGCAACAGATAAACCGATAGAAGTCACCTCTGTGATTTTATGATTTTCATATCGATCCTTGATATACTCTGTCAGATGGAGGACCTGTGAAGTACAACTTTTCCCTTTTCAGAACCCTGCTTGCTCTGGGATGAGAAGTGGTTCAATGATCACTGTAAGTCTTTCAAGGATCATCCGTTCTAGGATCTTGTACAGATGACAACAGTGAAATAGGTCTGTAATTTTTAGGACCGTTTGGGTCTTTTCCTGGCTTGAGAATTGCGATTATTCTGGCTTTACTCCATACACGTGGTAATTTTCAGGATTTATACAGTTCTTGTATAGTTCTAGTAACCATTGTTTAGCAACACGTCCAAATTGCTTAATTTGCTCAATACATATTTCATCTCGGCCGACAGCCTTACCATTCTTACACTATTCTATCCAGAAGTATCATCGATTCGTATAGGTGATGATTATATATTTAGGAGGTAGCCATTCTCCCTTAACACTAAGCAGAAGGAAAATGAAAGAGGTCCGTCACTTCGGATAATGAAGGTATCGGCAATAAAGAGAAGGGCCATGAGTGAAAATGAAAGACTCCCTAGACCTCACCAACTAATTCCGTCGGGGTTGAAAGAGAACAAGAGTTGACTGAGGAAGGTCGCGTAATAGATGAAAGTAAAGAGTCTGGCACAAGTAATTGGATGTACTACCACAGACAACTGGGAAGCCAACCCACGCTCCCAAGTTGTGAGTCTCTGAGCTCTGCTTTCAGTCGCCTCTTACGACAGGTAGGGGATACAGTATATGTAGTCTATCCACAGGGGGTTCATCCATTTTAGGTTCGCTGCTTACAAATACTTCTTATTTCATACTTTCAGACATTTTTGTTAAAATTATTATTATTATTATTATTATTATTATTATTATTATTATTATTATTATTATTATTATTATTATACCGGGGGTACACCTTCTCCGTCCAGTTGAACTGCGCGCTTTCTAGAAGGTCATCTGTGCTGGGAATCCTAAACTGTGTATCAGAAGATTCTTGGACCTTTAATCTTTAGATGTCTCTACTATTGGCCTATGTGCCCCCTCTGGCAGGAGGATGGGCAATTCATTTTAAAGAGAATTTTCAAGTTTCAATATTGGTAAATCTCATGCGTTTGTAGATTGTTTATTTTATGTGTTAAGGTCACTAGCACTACTTCGGCTTCCTCCTTCCTTAAGTTATTAACCGATCAGGAATTTTTGTGTATATTTTTCTAGCCAATTAAAATTGGGGGTGTGTACAGGCATTCTGCCTAGGTCAAGAGAGTTCTGGAACTTCCTCCTCTGAGATGCTATAAAAGCTGGGCGCCTTAGGAACGTATTGTCATCTTCATCACTCCGGTCTAGAGTGTGTGTATGTATGGCTGGACTTAGGTAAAATTTTGGAGTTCAGTCTCCTAGAAAGCAAATGTGTGGAGCGAATATGCTCCTGTAAAATAGTGTACCTTTGAGCTACAATGCTCATTTCTTGTAAAATATTGTGTCTATGATCTTCTCATTGTGTATGGCGTAATAGGAGGCAGGGGCAGCCTTGCTGTCGTCAGAAGACCCAGCAACTCAAGGTGATAGCAGACATCTCTCAACATGCAATAGCTCCAGGGAGTTATCTTGAGGGGAAGGTTTCAAACTCCTTTTCTTATTGTGAAATTCTAAAGTTTCTGTTAAATGTAAATTTTCGGCAAGTCTAAGGACTCTGTTCAGATCCCTGTTGGGAAATATGTAAATTTTGGGAATAAAGAGTGTTCACCCTCTATTAATCCTCACTCAACTTGATATGTGGGTGACTAAGTTTTCTAGAACTCTAGGAATTCTGAAAACAATTTTGATACTTAATATTTCGCATCTAGTCACCCCTCTGTTGCCTCTGCAACTTTGGGCCATAAGCTCATGTAGGATTTTAAGTGTCTTTCAAAAGGAGTGCAAGTGTTTCGCCTTCTAGCATTTTGTTAATGATCGATCGTTTTAAACCTTTTATTTTGTACTTTAAGGCCATTTAGAATGGGCACTCATTGTCCCTGCTTAAATTGTCATTATTTATGGACGAGTGTCTAACAGACCGCCAAGTAGAAATGGCAGTAAATACAGTGTTTGAAGTGTAAATTTGGCAAGAAGTGTGTGCCTCTGAGAGGCTGGACTTTAGTAAAATTTTGGAGCTCAGTCTTCTAGAATGCAAATGTGTGGAGCGAATATGCTCCTGTAAAATAGTGTACCTTTCGAGCTACAATGCTCAATTTTTGTAAACTATTGTGTCTATGATCTTCTCCATTGAATCTGATTTTTTACTTTAAGTCATTGTTATTGTGGAAGCTGACGAGCTCATACTTAACTGTTATTTGTTGTTGTTGTTGTTGGTTCAGATTTTCTAACTATCGAATTAAAAAAATGGAAAGAAATAGTATTTCAAAATGTTTTAACTATGCTCTGATATTTTTTCTGTCCACCCATTCACACCAGCAGCTTCTTACACCTATGTAAACAACAGAAATCCCGTAACAATTATTATTATTATTATTATTATTATTATTATTATTATTATTATTATTATTATTATTATTATTATTATTATTACTATTATTCCATGCCTCTGCTCCATGTCGATTAGTTCGAATTATTAACGCGACAGTAACACTTAACGTAATGGAAAACAAAATTTTGACACTGACAGACCTTTAAAGTGAAGGACGGTTAAGTCAACCCTACATAAACCATTTAATGCCACGTATTATACTTCTACAATGCGTTACGTTACATTGCGTTAAGTGCGTCGTAATCCTGTCTTAAATCGCAACATTTGTTGAGCAGTTACAGTGGTGACGTCGTTGCCAACGGAGCTATTAAGAGCCACAGCGGGTAAGACTTTCTTCAAAGACGGCGTAACAACATTCAGAAATTATTAGTTGGAAGGAAGAAAACAAGGTATCTCAGATATCTGAAAAACTTACCTTGAACTGACTGGGGTGTTCGAACTTGTGGAAGTCTGGCTCCAGTTCCAGAGCCTCGTCTAGGTTCTGTAGGAACTGGCGCTGGAAGGCCACTATCTCCTGGATGTTGCCGAACAAGGCGTTGATCTCTGCGTTGGAGAGGAACGTCTCCTTCTTGAGTGGCTCCAGGTAGTTTTCCAGCAAGTTGTTGAGGTGCTGGAGAAAATACTCATTAGCATAGGATCACAAAGACATTTCAATATTATTATACCTCGTATCTAGAAATATAGAGGACTAATGCGTTCAAATGGTTAGCATGTGAAAGAGGATTTACTGTCTAGGTCTATCCTTCATGAGTTCACTGAGAAGCTGCAAGCGAGCGTCATGTAAATTAACACGATCCAATATTAGATACCAAAATCGGAAAAATAAGCAATTCTCAAGGAAATGAGTAAGCGTTTTCTATTTTTAGGAGTAGTTTCAGCGTTATTTAGGATTACATTCTGAACTGCCTTAATATATGGAGTGTACGAAATACACCGTCCAATTATCACCGTCCGTGCTAAAAGGAGAATAGCACAATTACAATGAGGTTAGGAACAGACCCTGTAAGTCCCAATTTTCATCCAGAGTTAGTTGGAGAATGTAGTGTAATTTAGTTAGAGTTTTAACTATAATTTACAAGATGAAAGTATCCGCAGTCATTCTGCTTGATACTACAGGGTGTAGCATAAACAACTGTTAAGTGTTATATGCAAACAACAATGCAACGCTAGAAGTTATTCAATAATGTATTTCACAGTTTGAAAGAGCATTGTTTGCCATTTACTTCACAAACTTTGCGGCTTTCTGAACACATATCTGGTACATTATTTAAAATGACCATTCTAACATTTGGCATGTGTTATTTCTTCGCAGATGCCGAGAAAATGCCACGAACAGTGAATCTGATTTTCTCAGAAACTTTCCAGGTGTTTGTAGTAAGAAGGCTTAATATATAGAATACTTGTAAGTAAAATTACCCTGTGATGCAGATATGCCTTCTTCTGAGTTAATTGGACCGTTGTTTCACTTGTAATGTTCTGTACTTGCTCCATTCCCAGTGTTACCCTGGAAGCTATAGGTATATTTTAGCCGGAGGAATGTTTGAACCCAATATGACAATACTTTACATTGCTCTACTTTCTAGTATAGAACAGAAAATACCAGTATTCATTGCTATGCTTACTGGGAGTACATTATTTTGATGTTTTCATTATACATTTACGAATATAGAACGTTCACTTTCATAGTATGGCTTCTATTTCAGGCGGAATATTAAAATTATTCCTTAAAGTAGGGAAGTCACTCCGGTTCAAGAAGGGTTTATTTTGGTAAATTATATTTTAACTAGCTTCGCTACGGAATTCTTCATTGTATACAGAATTCTAGGTGAAGTATTGTATACGTTGCGCGTATCATATTATTACATTGCATATCTCACAAAATTTCAGCAGAAACACGACGGAGAGGTCGCCATACGTCGTTTCTCATGTGAAAGCCGGGAATTTTCACTGTAATTGCAGGCCCTTTTCCCTACTGCCTGGTCACAATCGAGTTGGGCAGTTTTCATTATAATGACAGTCACTCACTCTCTACCTGTTGTTATATTCCTAGAAAGACTGTCTATGTGGTTTACGGAAAGTCTAAAGGTATATCGTATGGGATAATTGGCCTGCGTAACGTTCCCCTCGAGAACAGCATGTTCTCAAGACATATCGCTAAAATTTGTCGTAACTCGGAGAACGTTAAAAATTGCGAAAGCTGTGACTGAGTGAAAGGCAAAACGATGTCTGTTATGTTATGTTTTATTAGTGCAGTATCTTGCAGTGAACTTCCATGCCGTGATAGCTGACCGAGTGTTTTTCTGTTTTCGTTTTGTCATTTGTGTAATCCATTCACCTTCCTTGCCGATCAAAGGTATTTGGACTTATGCGGCGCTTGAGTACGGTCTACACATTAAAGCTGGGTCAGTTGTACATGGTTTGTACTTGGTTACTGCGAAAAGTAAAGAAAAGGCGAGAGCGTCAGTGGGTACTGTGAATCACTGTGTATAACAGGTATATATGGTGCAGCTCCGCAATTTTGTAGTTTTTCTTATTCGTTCAAAGTGAGGACATCACACTCCAACCCTCAAAAGCATACACATAAACACAGAAAGGCATTCCTTTCTCAGAAATTATTAGTTACGAAGAAAATTCATATAAACTTTCTTCTGGCAAACCGAATTGTATGTACACTTGTTCTGCTTCAACGTTCAATAGCTCTAACCGTTCAGGAAACCTTCAATTTGAAAAGCCCCAGGCGAACACTTTCCTCTGACGTGCTTTACATTTTCTTTCGCTACAGTGGTAATGCGATAATAAAAGACAGAAAAGCATATTTTTTTGGAATATTGTTAGAATTACAAAGGAAATGCTTACAAAGGTTTTAACTTTTTCTTTCACTACATAGCCCACTTAAAGTAACTTATATCGTGACAGTAAATAGCCTATGTGGTAACCAAAAGTATCAGCTGTACGTTTGCCAAATTTGTGATCCATTAGTCAAGTGAGATTTATTATTGCTGCAATTTCTTTCCTTCAATCAAGGTTCTCGCGGGAACTCTTCGTTATTCAAGGATGACACATAGCCTATGTTACCCGGAATTATATTATCTTTCAAATGGTGAAATACATTTCAACAGTGGTCCAGTGGTTTCTGAAATTACCCGTTATATACAAACAAACTCACAGTCTCTCTTTGGTATATTAGTATAGATTACTTTTGTAACATTTAGTTCGTTGGAATATCGTTTGTGTTTTGAATCATATGTAATACTAAAGATTACAGTAAATTAATATTTTCTCCTCAGTTAGTCATCCATGACTAGGAGAGGATAATTATATAATATTCCATTCCTAATCCCTTCGATTTTAAAATCTTGTTTTTGACAAGACTAAATAGTCAGTCGATTGTACCACCTGGGATGACTATGCCTCCAGTGAATCCTACCATCTTTTTAGAAGATATTAGTCATGCTTAAGACACAAGACAGTCACTGCAAATATTAGATGGGAGATTTGCATTTCAATTCTCAATGATATTGTCCCACAGTTCCAATAGTGAATTCAATATAGGTGTAATTAAAATTTTACTTACCTTCACGTAGGTACGCTCTGTATCCACCAGTTCGAGAATCACCTTGCGTAGCTTCTCGGCGTCAGTCAGCTGTCTGCTGGGAGTGAGCAGCGCCTGCGACTGGCTACTGGCGACACTGCCTGTGGGACTGGACTTGCGGGTCTCCACGGGCGAGCGACAGAAGCCTGTCACCTGCTCCGCCGTCTGCGACAGGGTACAGTACATTTAGACATGAAATATCACCAATAGAGTATGTAGCAAACACCCTAAAAAACTACAAGAGGGAAAGCTTTGGTCGCATTACACACTTGGTTATGGCAAATTAACTAAAACAATACTTCATTGGCAGGGCTGGATGGCAATACTCTATATCGTATTGAGCAGTAGTAGCCATGTTTACAATTGGTGGAGGGAACAGGCGAAGATCCATGGGAAGATTCAGAAACTATGCAAATTGATGAAAATAAGAACAATGATTTTCTGTGTGACTACAGGGTTCTGAGTTAAAAATGATATTATTTGACCTACTTGTGTTGTTATAATAAATGATAAATGAATTGATAACTCCTCATTTAGATGGAAGTCGTAGAAAATATCCAAGGTATCTCTTACTAGTCGTAAGAAACTACTACGTGGGGTAAATTACCAAGAGCATTCAACTTAGAAGTGTGGATTGGCATTGCTTTCACTTACTAATGTTAGGCCCCTCACTTCATATCCGACCTCTCTTGGCCAACTTTTCTTTTCTTCCGACCCGACGGTTTTAGGTTTGCGAATTTTTCACTTTCACGCCCTTCATGGTTCTTACCTTTCTTTTGCTGACGCCCTCATTTTGCAAAGGTCAAATCTCTACCATTTCTCATCTGAATAGTGTTAAAATGGTTGCCTAGTTGCACTTCACTTAAAATAATTTTCAGCACAACCACACTTCCCTTTAAATTCAGAATATTTTAAAATAATGGTGAATAATTTTGTGTAGAAACTGAGCTACTTAAACAAGAATATATACGGGGATACCTTATAGACCTTATGGAATCAACAGCTGAGTGACATCATCACAGGATTCTCTCCAAGGTGGCTGTGGTTCGGTTCCCGGCCAATGCACGTGGGATTTTAAAATGAATAATCACATCCTTGTGATTACGATTTCAAGTACAATTGGAGGTACTGTGTTTAAAATCACGATGCGAACAGCTATGTAAAACTACAATAAATGAAACCAGGTCAGGAATGGAATGAATGAAGCCCCATCTAGCGGCGAGGTTAGGAATTGTGCCGGCTGCCGAAGCCTGTCGCGCTTTTCTGAGACAATGATTTATGAATTACAAATGAAATGAAATTACACTGGAGAGTGTTGCTGGAATGAAATCTGACAGGGAAAACCGTAGTACCTGGAGAAAAACCTGTCCCGCCTGCGTTTTTTTCAGTACAAATCTCACATGGGGTGACCGGGATTTGAACCTCGGAACCCAGCGATGAGAGGCCGGCGCGCTGTCGCCTGAGCCATGGATGCTCTAAAACTACAATAAATAATGTTATTTGCTTTACGTCCCACTAACCACTTTAACGGTTTTCGGAGACGCCGAGGTGCCGGCATTTCGTCCCCCAGGAGTTCTTTTACGTGCCAATAAATCCACTGACACGATGCTGGCGTATATAAGCACTTTTAAATACCACCGGACTGAACCAGGATCGAACCTGCCAAGTTGAGGTCAGAAAGCCAGCGCCTCAACCGTCTGAGCCACTCTGCCCGGCTGTAAAACTACAAGCTAGTTAGGTAGCTCTTTGATATTTGTTAACAAAATTAAATTCTAGCGGTGAATAACTGTTCATTAAAATGAATAGGTGAACATTATTTTCCTAAAAGAGTAGATCGAAAGAGCAAAGTGTTTGCAGCTCGAAAACGTGTTTCATGAAAATAAGAGACCCCTAGTTAAGATTCTGCATGTCTTCACCACGAGTGATTTACTTTGTATTCAAGTCAGTCTCTTAAACCGAAAGATCCGGGAAGGAAGTGACCATGGCCTTAATAAATTAAGATATGGTGTAGTCGTAGCCTAAATGTGGCAAACCATCATCAGGGCTGCAAACAACGGAGTTCGAACCCACCTTCTCCCGAACGCAAATTCACAGTTACTGCGCAGTCATCTCGCTCGGGGTTTCTTGACAGAGAAAATATTTTCTGAAAGACTCAGCAATGTAATCGAAATGCGTGCGCGGTTTGTTCAAACATGCAGTGGAATTTCTGAATACTCGTGCCGCAAAGTCGTTGCAAACGTCCTATACAGGTTGTCCGCCGTAATGGGTGCCACACTGAACATGAGTTAAAGTGAAATTTATTTCCAAATATCTGTGTGTGAAATTTCATTATTATAAATTGTAAATCAGCATTGCAATTTTAAATAAAAATGTATCGGCTGTTCGTGCGCCACCCTTTACGATTCCATATAAGATTCCTTCGTGGAATGAAAGAAGCAAAGCAATTTCAAAAGGCCCATAAAATGTCAGCTTAGGCGGTAGGCAAATAATTTACATTTGATTTCCGAGCATTATATTTCGTGGGATAAAAATATCAGCTTTGAATGTATTGTCAAAGCTTTCCAGTATATTCATTATTTTTTCTACAGCGTTTACCATTCATTGTGGGGCTGCGAGTACGAACGGTGTCACACATGTGGATTTGGCCTTGTTTTATGCCTAGTTGCCATTCCTGATGCCAACCATATGTGGAGGGATTTATTCACTAGTGTATATTTCTGTGCTGGATGGTAGTTGTGGTGTGTTGTCTGAATAGTGAAGAGGAGTGTGTTTGGACAAACACAAACACCCAGTCCCCTAGTGAAAGGAACTAACCAGATGAAATTACAATTAAAATAGAATCCGAAGCCCTCTAAACAGAAGGCCTCATCGCTGACCATTCACAGAAGAAGTTGGACTATTATTATTATTATTATTATTATTATTATTATTATTATTATTATTATTATTATTATTATTAACTTACCTTCAGAAGGTTCTCGATCTCGAACGAGTTGGTCCTGGAGGTGGATTTACCGCCAGTGTCACTAGAAGGAGCAGGAGAACTCTCCGCCTCGGGTGAATAGAGCTCTTTGCCTGAAAATGAGCAATGGAAAAAGGTGAAAACATGTTAATAGTTATTGTGCGATACTGAAGTAGAGGTCTAGTTGAGGAAGTATAAATACAAGTAGGAGTACTGCACACGCGTAGAACTCTGAATTCATCTAATAGGATACATCCCTGATATTAGGAGTTACGGATGTCGTTTTAGACGATGTCTGTGGCCCAAATTCCACAAAAAGAAGCCCTCACGACGTCTTAAATTGCACTTATGGCGTGACCCCAATTTTTCGGTGTCTAGAGGTCATGAAATGTCAAGATCCGTCAAAAACGGATTTCGATGTTTTGACATGAATACAATATTCCTTTCTCTCACACCGTTATTCGAAAGTAAAACTGTAACAGACTAAGTAGAACGATCGCGGAGACTTCATCCGATAAATTATATTACTTTGCTTTCCACCACTTAACTCTAAATAAAAATTGTATATTAGTGTGTTGGTTCTTACCCCCATTTTAATTTCCCTGATTTCTTTTACCACTGTTGGTGATTACTGGATGGAGTTTCTCTTACATCCTGTATAATAATAAGAATAAGGAAAAGTGTTTATTACTTGGAGCCTGTTAATTCTGCATATTTTGTTAGCAGAAAAGCCCAAATACAAATCATTAAATATTTATGACTTTAAAGTGATATTAAACGCTCGGTACTATGTAACACACCTACAGTGTGTCGGTATGACGCAAAGCAATTGTAAAGACTATGTTACACTATTTTCAATTCCTCAATATTTTCTATTCTTTCTACTCCGAAAACGATGCAAATTTGGATATGGCTTCGTATTTCAACTACGATATTCATCTATTTTGTGATTTGATATGTAAGTAGATGCATTTTATGACTGTTGCAGTCCCTGGTATATTACAGAAGATTTAGCAGTGTATTATTATTGTAATACAACTCTTCATTTGCGTACCTGATTAATACAGCGTAGGAGCTATACTGTGACCAGAGAATACTTACAAGAGTGATGAGCACGTTACGTACTACCCGTTTGATGAATCATTGCTGGTGGAAACATGAAGAAATATTCTTGTTTACTTAGATAGCCTTCTACAGAAGGAAGTGATACGTTTCTAAAGTAAAGTGGTGGGTGATGTGCCGCCTCATTTCCATGCTGCAAACCAGGTTGAATAATGAACACACCATCGCGAACAAAGATATCGATGTTCTTCATCCACAAGGTAGGAAAAGAAATCGGCATCTCTCCCTGAAAATCTATACCCTGTTTCCAGTTTCAACCGGGTCAGGAATGTAATGAATTAAGTCCTAATCTAGCGGCGAGTATAGGAACTGTGCCGACTGCCGAAGCCTGTCGCACTCCTCTGGGGCAATGATTAATGACTGGCATATGAAATAAAATCATATTGGACAGTGTTGCTGGAATGAAATATGACAGAGAAAACCGGAGTACCCGGAGAAAAACCTGTCCCATCTCCGCTTTGTCCAGCACAAATCTCACATGGAGCAACGGACATTTGAACCTCAGAACCCAGGGTTGAGAGGCCGGCGCGCTGCCGCCTGAGCCATGGAGGCTCCCGATATCTCTCCCTAATTTCGAAAAATATTCGTTTATTTCCCTGACTTTTGGCTTATTTTCAAACTCACTCCTGACTTCCTCTTCCACAATCGAAAATTCCCCGACTTCCTCTGCCTATTATCGTCTTACTAGGTGAATAGGAATACTGGTTTAGTGACATTCACAAGAGCTCTCATGAGCGCACTGGGCGAATACAGTACCTTTTAATCCTAGTTTCCCTCCTTTCCCCCTTTCATAAGGGCTCACACTCCTAATATGTAAAAACAAAACAAAAACACACACACAAAGAACAGAAAAAGGAATGAGCACATGGTATAGATATAATGCTTGTTGTATGTAACCACAGGGTTTTCATTTACATGGGAGGTGAATAATATTTTGATAATAATTAAAATTAAGTCTGATAAAATATTAACTGGGAGGAACAAATGATACCATGCGCTCATTTCTTTTTGAGCGACTATACATGTCACAACGTACGTCCCGCCTTCACGCGTTGTCTTCCTACCTCGTAGCTACATCGCAGCCCGCACGAACCAATAGGAGGTGTAAGCATATCACTAAGAACCTCACATCCAGACGGCAATGAGCAATAAAACGGGTTATACTTACTCCATCCCGGTGCGGGAACGATGAGTCCGGATATCATCTCCTCGCTGATGATTGGCGGCTCGGAAGGTGGAGGCGGGCACACTAAGCTGTCGATGATGTCGTCCGTCGCCCTCATGATACCAGCGAGGTCCGGCGGCTCGGTGCGAGAGGAGCGCATCATCATACAGAGGGCCAACTCTTCCTGGAGGACGCTCTCCAGGTACATCATGTCCAGATCGCTCACGATAGCTCCGTTGATCACCATGATCTCGTCGCCCTTGATGATACCTGACCGCAATACAAACAACATTCCTCAGATTGATCCAACATTTGAAATTATTATTACATGGAAGCCGTGTTAAGGGAAGTATAAACGACCATTTTGTAGAAAATGTTTAAGTTTTGTTTTATTATGCAGAAACATTTGGAATTTGATGGTAAATTTGGTAACGATTTATTAAATTTAGGTTGAGTGGGAGTATATTTAATTTAATTTTAATTAGCTAGATAGCTCAGTTTTTGGATTCCATAAACAATTTGCCAGTTAAACATTAATATCTCAAGAACCATAAGTCTACAAGGCTGTGGTTTGACTTCAATTCTAACGGAAAGCTTGCTGCATCAGTTGGTAGGACTGGCAAACAGTTCTTTTTCTTGTTTACTTTGTGTATGTGATATTCTTGGTATAACATGTGCAAGTTTTGAATTATGTTTGCTCTTGTGCTTGAGTACTGTTGATCTTGTGCCTTAACTTTCGACCATGCTACAATATAACTACAAATAACCCATTTTCTCAGGAACTATAGAAGATAGACTCTTATTTTTTAAAAGTTAATTTATAATACTCTTCTGAATACCTCTAGAATGGTATAGATAGCTTACATACTTGCAAACAAAAAATTAAGTAAAATTGTAAAAATAGGACAACACAATGCTACCCTAATGTCTAGAATATGTACTTCAATCAAACTAGAGGAGTAACTACGTGAATCATATACAGGATGTACCAAAACTCGACGGCAAAAATTTCGGAATGTATTCCTCACATAGAGAGAAGAAAAAAGGTCATGACAACATGGGTCCGAAAACGTATACTTACAGATTTATTCAAACTTTTTGACACAAATGAATTTTAGTAATAATTTACATGTCCTCATGCAATCATCCAATCGTCTCATCAACAGAGGTTTGCCATTAACATCTGGGTAAGCATTGTTGGAGATTCATTGTTGCGATCCTACGTTCTTCCGAATAGGCTTACTGGACAGAACTACACGAATTTCTTGCGTATAGCATTGCCTGAATTACTTGGAAAACATGCCACTTGCATCCCGTCGACAAATGTTTTTCATGCATGATGGTGCTCTCGCATATTTCAGTCTGCTATCTGCAGGTACCTGAATACCCATTTTTCTGAGCGCTGTATAGGTAGAAGAGGACCGATTGATTGGCCACCACCACGCTCTCCTGACTTGAACCCCCTGGACTTTTACCTGCGGGGACACGTTAAGTCTCTCGTGCATGCGACGCCTGTTCCTGATGAAGCAAATTTATGCGGGCGAATAGTGACAACCTCTCAGGCAGTACGCACTACACCAGGAAGTTTTGATCGCGTGCGTAACTCTATGCGACGATGAGCGAAGGCTTGTATTCAAGATGAAGGTCGTCACTTTGAACATTTCCTCTGATACATGCTCAAAGTGTTTCAGCTGCCGTTACAGACGTACGATGTAAATGTACAAAAGTTTGAATAAGTCTGTAAGTATACGTTTCTGGAGCCATGTTGTAATAAACTTTTTTTCTTCTCTCTATGTCAGGAATCCATTCCAAAATTTTTGCCGTCGAGTTTAGGTATACCCTGTGTATGGAACCTGCAGACGTTTTATTACATTCCATTAAGCAGTTCTTGAGGAAATGCGTCATGAAGTTAGGAAATTTAACATCCTTAAATCTTCCGAACATATCCAATACATAGATTTGAAAACCTGTGTCACACTCTACTGCAGTTTGATGGCGTCTGTGTGCATTGGTGGTTAGTAAACGCCGCACGAAAACGTTAGCGTGCTGGCGGTCATGCTACGATATGGATAGTGAAGTTGACCAGCAGCCATACGTGAACATTGCAGTTTTTCGTAGACTTAGTGTCATGTAGAGCTAAGAAAATCCGTATGAGAGGGAGAACTTGTTTCTTTAAAATGTGGATCTGATGAGGTCTTCAATTAAAGGCCCATAGCAACTACTCACACAGAAGCGTTTATGATTGTTATCGAAAGGTACATACGGAAATTTCTGTGAAATCAGTATTCTAAATTTTACAAAACGACTTTCAGATGCATGATAAAACATTATTTCTAATTATATTTCGATTACCCCTTGCATTAGCTCCTATTTGGTGCAAGTACTGAGACTCATATTCCAGCGACCTTCAAACACATCTAAGAAATTTACATTGCTGTTTCTTGCAATGACTTATGAAACGACACTGGTATAAAATATCTCAAGACCGAATCCAGAATATAGACAGTACACTAAAATGTATACAAACCACACATCATATACCGTGAAATCAATGTTAGGTTATACAAAACATCAATAAGACTAGTTTTGATGTACGGATTCGAGACTTGGGTCCTGTGTGCTAACCTGACTCATTTGAAAGAAAGATAATGAGAACAAACTAAGGCTCCATTAAGAAAGAATAATGGGGAATCAGAATAACAAAGAGTTCTACACAATGAACAGTTCACCTGACATTGTGACATAAGTTAATAATAATAATAATAATAATAATAATAATAATAATAATAATAATAATAATAATAATAATAATAATAGTGGTTTTACGTCCCACTAACTACTTTTACGATTTTCGGAGACGCCGAGGTGCCGGAATGTTCTCCCGAAGGAGTTCTTGTACGTGTCCGTAAATCTACCGGCGCGAAGCTGACGTATTAGACACCTTCAAATACCGCCGGACTGAACCACGCTGGGCTCAAAAAGCCAGCGCGCTACCGCCCGAGCTACTCAGCCCTGGGTTCGAACACCACTGTCGGCAGCCCTGATGATGGTTTTCCGAGGTTTTCCATTTTCACAGCAGGCAAATTCTGGGCAGTACCTTAATTAAAGCCACGGCTGCTTCCTTCCCACTCGTAGGCCTTTCCTGTGCCATCGTCGCCAAGACTATTTGTGTCGGTGTGACGTAAAGCAAATAATAAAACAAAAATAAGAGTCTAACTAAACTAAGGTGGGTAGCGAATATCCAGACAATGAACGATGAGAGAATATTTGTCATGAAATACATCTCAGAAGGAAAGAGGACATGTAGAAGATCTTAACTTCCAGGGATTTATGTCTTAGAAGATATGAAAAGACTTGGAGAGGTGAACTGGTGATAGCTGCCAACGATAGGGAAGCCTGGAGGAAGGTTCTGTGGGAAGCCGAAGCCCGCAGTGGGACTGAAGAGCTACTGATGATGATGGTGATTATTATTATTATTATTATTATTATTATTATTATTATTATTATTATTATTATTATTATTATTAAATAACCGGGAAATTAGTAAGTTGCCAATTTGCCAATTAGGTCTTGCTTCTTTTACATAACATTTCAACGGTCGGCATATTGTCTACCCCAGCTGTATTGGCACTGACTGTACGCTATCCTGTCCGCCAGAACGACGCCTGGTTCTTGCTTTTCAACTGGCGCCTTGTGAAAACAATTAAGAAACACGACCGTGCTTCTTTTCTTCTCCTCATCCTATCAGTTACGTTAATAAATGGCAAAGTATCTCACAAAGTGTAATACCTTGAACGATATTTATGAACTCTAAGGAAGAAAACATGTGGGAATGATGCACTTCTCGTCATTATACCGGTATGAGGTAAAATTCCGTTTAAATGCTGTGATTATCTTCTGCAGTATGCATTTGCAAATTTAAAAACTACTAATACAGGAAAGGAAGTTGGAAATTTTGAAAGAGTGAAACAGAACCAAAAAATGAAACTGATCTGTAATAAAATGGTTTTTTTTTCTAGGAAATATTTTCATACAAACTGGAACAAAGTATTTTCGATATATACAATAAGTTATTGTATCAGACATGGTTATTTATTTGTGAAACACATTGGTAATTTTATGTAAATATTGTGTCACAACAGATCGAATCAAGTGAACTTTCAGAACATCAGTTTTTTTCATCTACAAATAATATTTCTCGAGTAAGCGGTGCATTGATAAATAATAACTATCGGCCAATGTCTATTTTGTCGGCAATAGCAAACATCGTCGAATTCTTCTTGAACTTCAATTTATCTACAACTCTTAATTTCTATAAATCAACTTCATTTCCTTCCAGACATTCCACGGTTACAAATTTAGCTAATTTTGGTCAGTCAATATGGCAACAGTAGACAGAGTGGTGGTGGTGGTGATTATTGTTTTAAACGAAGTAGAACTAAGCAGAGGTGAACGGATGAATGCACTATTCACTGATACTGCAAGTATTCCCAGTGTTTCTTTTCAAAAGCAATAAAACAGTTTTACGTGACTGTTGATATCGTAATTATAGTCACAGGATCTACATTTTACGTGAAACCCTACCGAAGGAATATAGCTTTTCATTTGGCCGAGATTCGAATCGTAGTCGCCTTGATGAGAAACCAGGGACAATACCACTCAACTATAACATCGCCTGCATTCATATTCCTCATCCTGCATCATATCAAATGACTGTTGTAACAATAGTGTAGGAGTTTAATTCCACAATGACATCGAATGTGGTGGATACAAGTGCAGTTTTCAGCCTCGTGTACCGTGTCTATGGTTGCTTACAGCGGTACTTATGAACATTTACTCTAGCATAACAAACCACACTATTAAAGTTGCGGGTACTGAAGAGCTTCAGTATACCCACAATTTCACTATACCTCATTCATTCGGGCGAACATAGAAGTTTCACAGGAACTGACTGGCAAAGTAATTATAATCATAAGAGGTACAAATTTTAGAATTATATCAACTTATATTTAGAAGATAAAGTCTGCGTAGCCAAAAACCTTCGATGTGTTAGTGCATCGTTACACCACTGAAATAAATAAATAAATAAATAAATAAATAAATAAATAAATAAATAAATAAATAAATAAATAAATAAATAAATAAATAAATAAATAAATAAATAAATAAATAAATAAATAAATAAATAAATAAATAAATAAATAAATAAATAAATAAATAAATAAATAAATAAATAAATAAATAAATAAATAAATAAATAAATAAATAAATAAATAAATAAATAAATAAATAAATAAATAAATAAATAAATAAATAAATAAATAAATAAATAAATAAATAAATAAATAAATAAATAAATAAATAAATAAATAAATAAATAAATAAATAAATAAATAAATAAATAAATAATAAATAAATAAATAAATAAATAAATAAATAAATAAATAAATAAATAAATAAATAAATAAATAAATAAATAAATAAATAAATAAATAAATAAATAAATAAATAAATAAATAAATAAATAAATAAATAAATAAATAAATAAATAAATAAATAAATAAATAAATAAATAAATAAATAAATAAATAAATAAATAAATAAATAAATAAATAAATAAATAAATAAATAAATAAATAAATAAATAAATAAATAAATAAATAAATAAATAAATAAATAAATAAATAAATAAATAAATAAATAAATAAATAAGGAAAAAACCATTTGGACTCTTATTAATAGTCAAGTTCCTGTGAACGTTACTGAAGTCTGAATTCTGGAGAAGAAATGTAAAGGAAGACCTCGAAAGAAGCTGATAAAGGAGAGATGCGGGTTATAGAATGAAGGAATTACGAAGAAATATGGAGAGCATTAAAAAGAGGAGAATAATCATTGCAACTAAAAGGCAGTGCTTTAAGAAGCAAAATAAAAAAGGAAGAGGATGAGAAGGAGGAGGAGGAGGAGGAGGAGGAGGAGGAGGAGGAGAAGGACGAAGAGCAGAAAGGAGAAAAATATGATTGATGATTACACGCGTTAGTATTATGGCCATCGTACATCAAGTTATTAACGTCAATGCACTAAATGAAAACTATTGAGCAATAAATTGTTGAAGCTTTTATTATTTCTGGTAGGAAATGCTTTTATGTAAAACATCGACGTTTAGAAAAATTGAACAGTGGGAGAGGAACCAGTAACAACAAATGAAGTTTCTTTGGTTACTTAGAGGTTAGGTTGAACGTAATGGATTCTAGACAGAGAATGAGACTGACAGTCAAAGAGAGAACGAGTTATGACCAAACTTCACTTGTCTGAATTGTCACACTCGAGTGGACCACGTCAGCCATTTCTAGAATAAGAACTGAAACAGTCTGCTTCACTATCGTCCTACAAGCACGGATGGCTGCCTGCATAGTATACGTAATGGTTATATACTACATACAACGATAGATTAGGAGACATTTTATAGTGGTGAAGGGGAACTGAGTTCCATTCGCTACCCAGGGAATCTAGACAGAAATATACTCATTGTGATTTTCTGGGTCTCGGTGAAATATATGAGAGAGAGAGAGAGAGCGAGAGAGAGAGCGAGAGAGAGAGAGAGAGAGAGAGAGAGAGAGAGAGAGAGAGAGAGAGAGAGAGAAAATTATTCCATACCTACGAATGAGTCTTATACTTGTCCACGTTGAAGACATTTCCACCATCAGTTACGTCCACTTGTTTTATACAAGGGAAGAACTTTATAAGGATGATTGGATGTGTCCAGCTCGTATTCTCTACTGCGCTGTTTGCAGTAAGGAGCGCTAAGAACACGTTTTCATCGACGATACAGATATGTATTTCTTTCGTTTGCGATAAAAAGAACGGACCTATGGACCACATTACGGTACGCGATCGAATCCTTTCTTTGCTGAGGAAGTCGTGAATTTCTTCAGTATAATAAAAATAACAACAGAAAGCTAGTCCCATTATTGTTAGGGAGAGGGTCGTTATAAGCATCGTCCACCTCAACCGTTTAATACTGACGTCGTAACCACAAGTATTACCTGAAATATCAGGTAACTTCACTTCAGGATTTCACTAATCGGTCTTTTATTTATGAGCCAAAATTACATTATTCTTCCCTGCCTTCTTCCCAGTTTTATGAGGAGGATACTATGTTTAAGTCTGACCCAGTTTTACAGCCAGAGTCTCCTCCTGACGCCAAACGCATGCGGAGGCATGTATTTAATATTGCGTGTTTGTGTGGAAGTAGGCAGTTAGGTGTGTTAAGTGTAGATGAAGAAAAGTGTACCGAGACGAAGACAAGTAGCCAGTCCCCGAGCCAGAGAAATTAACTGTTCGCGGTTAAAATCCCTGACCCGGTCGGAAATCGAACCCGGGATCATCTGAACAGAAGGACACTATGCGACCATTCGGATAAGGAACCAAATACGTGCCAACATGATCACATGCTAGAAACGAAGCTATGATTTTACAGTCGGAAACGTTAATTACTAGAGTAATAGACTATAACTAACAAGGGAGGTTGCCATGTGGTTTTACAGAAAAGTCTTCAATTTTTGAGGATTTTCCCTTCATTAAAAATAGTTTAGCCCTGTTCAAGCGTTTTTGCACATGGAGCTTATTTTGTTGAAAATTTAACGTTTATAATCTATCCCCGAACTTTTGTAGTCTTATTGCTGCAGGTATTTCTGGCTTGTCTCCGTGACGTAGCCACTAGCGCACTGACGTTGGGAACTGAAGTTTCCGAGTTCGAATCCGACCTTGATGTTTTAATTCGTCTTCTGTTCGTCTGACAATGAATCTCTTGAAATTGACTCATTATTACACTAATTTGGGTAACATTTTTCATGGAAGCATTGGAAACAAGGCATTTCGCGACAACGAACATATTCAATAAATGCAGGTGGAAAGCAAGAATAACACATTGACCTCATTCATTCACGCGAAAAACAGATATTTTTCGCAAAAAAATTCAAGGATGGATTCGAACTCGGAAACTTCAATTCCCAACGCCAACGCACTAGTTACTACGCGACGGAGACAAGTCAGAAATATCTGCGGGAATAAGACTACAAAGTTTAACGATAGACTTCAATCATTACATTTTGAACAAGTCTACCTTTGTGGTATAGTGGTTAGTGTGATTAGCTGCCACCCCCGGAGGGCGGGTTCGATTCCAGGCTCTGCCACGAAATTTAAAAAGTGGTACGAGGGCTGGAAAGGGGTCCACTCAGCCTCGGGAGGTCAAATGAGTTAGAGGTGGGTTGGTTTTCCGTGGTTTCCCAGTCCTCCTCCAGGCAAATGCCGGGTTGGTACTTAACTTAAGGTCACGGCCACTTCCTTTCCTCTTCCTTGTCTATCCTTTCCAATCTTCCCATCCCCCCACTAGGCCCCTGTTCAACATGGCACGTGAGGCCGCCTGAGCGAGGTACTGGTCATTCTCCCCAGTTGTATACCCCGACCCAACGTCTCACGCTCCAGGACACTGCCCTTGATGCGGTAGAGGTGAGATCCCTCGCTGAGTCCGAGGGAAAAACCAACCTTGGAGGGTAAACAGAAAGAAAGAAAGAACCGCATGGCTACCTTCCCTTGTAAGTTTATTAATCTTAAGACAGTAAATTATTAAAACAAATTAAAATTTAGTTTTATGTAACTTAACATCTTAACTATTGTTACAGTATTGGAAAATCATGTGAATGAGCGTCGATTGGAAAAACAAAGGTTTCTTGTTTAGCCATCATGTTCCATATTTCATAGAAATTATTTCTAATAAGAATTCTGAAAACGTTTTCAGGTAGTGTTTACTAATGTCTGTTAGGTCATCAGCCCAGAGGCTGGTTGGATCCTCAAATAGCACCATCAAAGGTTATGCGGTTATAAGGAAACCGCAAAAACCAATGGCAGCACCAAAATGAGGCGTACTAGGCAAGACGAGGAGTGAGGTAGTTTGCCATTGCTTTCCTCACTGGGTCAGAAAGTGCTATTGCAGCACGACTGACCCTATGAGCAACACCTTTCATACCACTCAGATGCACTAGTCGTGCTCTGAATGTCATTACTCAGCACTACCCACACCCCAGCAGCTTCCATATTGTCACAGCCGTGGATGAGACTGGGACTTCGGTGGAAGCTACACTTTACTCTGGCCTGTGCCAAGAGATAGATATTGTCGCCATAAGACCTATCTGTGTCGGTGCGACGTAAAGCCCCTAGCAAAAAAAAAAAAGGAGATAGATACAAAAGTACTGTATCCATCATGAATTGGCAGCAGGCGATAGTGTTTACTAATATGTCCCATAAATAAATAAATAAATAAATAAATAAATAAATAAATAAATAAATAAATAAATAAATAAATAAATACATAAATAAATAAAATGAGGTAATGTATGTGTATACCAAAACTGTGTACTTAAGAGCAGTGGTAAAATATAGAGTGTGAATTACCTTTAGACTTTCAATTATTACATGTAATAAATTTCAGTCTGTGATGAGGTCAACATTAACCCAACCTGAACAACTTACGTACGAGACTGGAGGAGAGAGAGAATACGTGATCACCATTTTTATTCTTCATTGAAGATATGTATGTATGTTCAGTCCGTCAGCAAAGCCGCTGGTGGGATCCTCAACAGCTCTGCCATCAGCTGTCATAGATGGCCTAGTCATCACTGAAGAGGCGTAATAGGGAAATGAGGAGTGAGGTAGTTTCCCGTTGCTTTCTTCACCAAGCCAGAGTTGCTATTACATATCAGTCTTCGAAGCCCACCGAAATGCATACACCAACCGAGCCTATGAGCAACATTCATTTTCACACCATTCGTAGCAGAGACTGGCTGCAGAAGGATTGGCATTACTAGCATCGCTCATACCTCAGTCACTTTCATATTGTCAAAGCGAAGGATAAGACAGAGAGAGATCTATGAAAGTAACAAAATTGCTCTAGCCTATACCAGAAGACTGTAAACACTAGGTCCTGCCAGCAAAGGCATACTGAAGATATACGGAGCTTAAATTTCACTCTATTCCGACACTGACGATCGATAATATTTGACGTTCCTCTGAAAAAAAGTCCACCTGATTTCAACGACACTCCTCGAAGCCAAAAGAAAAATGTTCAATGCTCTACTTGGACAAGTCAGCACTAATTTTAATCAAAGCAAGACTGAATAATGGTAAATATTTTAACAAATGAAGAAGTAATGCAAATACAAAGACACGGGAAATTTCAAAATCTGGATGGCTCATTCTCATCTACACAGGGACGCTGTGTGGTCCTGGGAAGACGGAATAAGCCGTTGGAGAAATACTATCTCCGTACGATGCTGTTTTCTCATTTATATGCACTGTATGAACTAGAGAGGGCCATAGTTACTTATTCCGTACTTTTAGGGAAATATTCCCTCTCTTACGCCATACGGCATTATTCTTTTTCTTCTTCTACCACTATGCGAACTGTGTCGTACATGTGAATTTGACCCTGTTTTAAGGCCGGATGCCCTTCCCGACGCCAACCCTATATGGAGGGATGTAATCACTATTGCGTGTTTCTGAGGTGGTTGGTAGTGTAGTATGTTGTATGAATGTGATGAGGAAAGTGTTGGTCAAACACAAACAGCCAGTCCCCGGGACAGAAGAATTAATCAGAGGCAATTAAAATCCCCGACCCGACCGGGAATCGAACCCGGGACCCTCTGAACCTAAGGCCTCAATGCTGAACATTAAGGCAATGAGTCGGACCTACGCCATACGGCATTATAAAATAAAATTCTCAACTATAAGCCTCTGTAAATCTGACCTCATTCATTACGATGGTTAATTTACTCAAATTACTCTTCTCTCTTCTGGTCAAGTTTCAGACTAAAGAACATAAGTTAAGGATTTAGAAGTCTGAGTGTTTTTAGGACAACAGGCGTTGGAGAACTCTGCACAGCTGAGCTATGGATCATTTCCAGGCCATTGCTCCAGCTAGTTTCCAGTACTTGTGCTGATAGCGAAGATACACTACTTCTCGATTTGGAGATGGAATGTCTCCACAGCTAAATCTCTCTTGTCATTGTTCACGAGATCTTCTGCTACTGTCGTTCTGAATTTTAGAGAAACTGGAACTGCAAGTCCCCGATTCCGTTTTCATTGAAACTCAGCCAATAATCATAACGCGGCAATTTATCATGCCTCTAAAATCATGTCTCGGTTTCTTTGTTCTACCGGTGCTTGAGTTGAACTTTTATTGCTTTGATTGCTTTCTGACTTACTTCTGGCAAGCTCTCCGCATTTCCGTGAAATTTGCAGAACATATCACCTTCTTTTCATATACTTCAGAGGGGAATTCCTTTCGGACTCGTATCTCATACCCTTTCTTCTGCAGGAATTTACGTACTAACTTATTTTACAAAATTTCATTGTTATGTACCACTAAGTTAAACACTTACTTAATCAGTCAGGAATGTGTGTCCACAAGGTACATCTATATATATAAAATAACTTGTCCTGACTGACTGACTGACTGACTGATTCATCATCGCCGAGCCAAAACTACTGGACATAAAGAAATGAAATTTTGGGGATAGATTCATATTAAGATGTAGGTGCTCGCTAAGAGAGGATTTTTGGATATTCCATCGCTAAGGGGGTGAAAAGGGGGGTGAAATTTGAAAATGAGTGTATCTATATCTCAAAACTTTAAAAGTTTACAGATGTAAAAATTGGTATTTAGAACTTTAAAAATAAGGAAACACATATTTTTTTGTTTTCAGAAAATACCAATAGGAGGGGTGAAAAAGGGTGAAAATGGGGGAAAATGGGTTGAATGCCTTTAATCAGGATACCGGTACTTATATCTCAGAAACTGAAGATATTACAGACCTGAAAATTGGTACTTTTGATCTCTTAAAAATAAAGAAACACGTATTTTTTGTTTTTGGAAAATCCAATTAATGGGAGGGTGAAAAGGGGGTGAATTTTTAAAATGCGTGAATCTATATCTCCAAACTTTTAAAGTTTGCAGATGTAAAAGTTGGTATTTAGAATCTTCATTAAAAATAAAGAAACGCGTATTTTTTGTTTTCGGAAAATCGCAATAGGAGGAGTGAAAAGGGGTGAAAAAGGGGTGGATGCCTTTAAAGAGGCTACTTATATCTCAGAAACTGAAGATATTACAGACCTGAAAATTGGTGTTTGGGATTTCCTTTAAAATAAAGAAACAGGATTTTTTTTGTTTCTAGAAAACCCAATTAAGGGGGGGGGTGAAAAGGGGGTAATATTTTAAAATGAGTGTATCTATATCTCAAAACTTTTAAAGGTTATAGATGTAAAAATTGGTACTTAGAATCACCTTTAAAAATAAAGAAACACGTATGTTTCGTTTTCGGAAAATCCTAATAGGAAAGGTGGAAAAGGTTGAAAAATGGGTCGAATGCATTACATGAGTCTACTTATATTTCAGAACCCGAAGAAATTACAGACCTGAAAATTGGTGTTTGGGATCTCTTTTAAAAATAAAGAAACACGTGTTTTTTTGTTTGTGGAAAATCCAATTAATGGGGGAGGGGAAATGGGGTGATTTTTTAAAATGAGTGTAAGTTATCTATATCTCAAAACTTTTAAAGTTTATAGATGTAAAAATTGGTATTTAGAATCTCCTTTAAAAATAAAGAAACATCTATTATTTGTTTTCGGAATATCCCAATGGGAAGGGTGTAAAAGGGTGAAAAATGGGTTGAATGCCTTTAATGAGGCTACTTATATTTCAGAACCTGAAGATATTACAGACCTGAAAATTGGCGTTTTGGAAATACTTTAAAAGTAAAGAAACACGAATTTTTCCTTTTTTGGAAAATCCACATATTGGGGGGTGAAAAGGGGGGGTGAATTTTTTAAAATGAGTGTGTCTACATCTTAAAACTTTAAAATTTACAGATATAAACATTGGTAGTTAGAATCTCCTCTAAAAATAAAGGAACGCGTATTTTTTTGTTTCCTGTAAATCCTAATAGGAAGGGTGTAAAAGGGTGAAAAATGAGTTGAATACCTTTAATGAGGATACACATATCTCAGAAACGAAAGATATTACAGAACTGAAAATTTGTATATGGAATCTCCTTTAAAAATAAAGAAATACGTATTTTTTATTTTTTGGAAAATCCAATTAATGGCGGTCAAACAGGAGTGACAAATTGGGGCGAATTTTTTGAAAGACTATATCTACAGAATATCTTGGAAACGTAAAATGTTACAGACGTAAAAAGTGGGTGTTTGGAATCTCCTGTAAATGTAAAGAAACATAGGTGATTTGTTTTTGGAAACTCCACTTAAGGGGAACTCAAAAGGGGTGAAGTTTTAAAATGAGAATTTTTACAGTATATCTAAAAAACTTAACATGTTACAGAAGTGAAAAATGGTATTTTTTATCTCTATTAAACATAAAGAAACGTGTAGTTTTAGTTTTCGCAAATCCCACTTGGGCGGTGGTGGTGGGGGGTAAAAGTGACTGAAAATGGTGTTGAATTCTTTTAATTAGGCTACTGATATCTCAAAAATGAAGATGTTACAGACGTGAAATTTGATATTTTCAATCTGCTTTAAAAGTAAAGAAACACGTATTCTCGGAAAATCCAATGAAGGGGGGGGGGAGTGAAAGAATTGAAAAATTAATTGACTTAATTGTATGAGAATACATACATCTAATAACAACTAAAGTTGTTACAGACGTGAAAATTCGTATTTGGATCTCCTTTAAAAAAAAGAAAAACGCGTTTTGGTGGGGAAACCATCTTGGAGGGCGGGAGTGTAAAGGAGTTGAATTCCTTTCATAAGGGCACATAAATCAAAAACTGAAAAAGTTATAGTCGTGATAATTGGTATTTGGAAGATCCTTTACTATTAAAGAAACAAGTATTTTTTGTGGGAAAATTCACTTAGGCGGGGGAAAGTATTGTGAAATGAAGTGAAAAAAGTAAATGTTTTATGGGGATACTTATATCTCAAAACTGAAGGTAATAGACGTGAACATTGGTGTTTGGGATCTCCCTTAAACATAAAGAAACAAGCATTCTTTTAATTCCTTTGGGGGGGGGGGCGATAAATAAACTTAACGGCGGTGGGGTGTAGAAGGAGGTGAGACCAATTGATTTTACTGTTCTTAATGTACTTATAAGGATCCTCCGTTGCTCAGGCGGCAGCGCACCGGCCTTTCACAACTGGGTTCCGTGGATCAAATCCCGGTCACTCCATGTGACATTCGTGCTGGACAAAACGGAGGTGGGACAGGTTTTTCTCCGGATACTCCGGTTTTCCCCGTCATCAGCCATTCCAGCAAGACATAATAATAATAATAATAATAATAATAATAATAATAATAATAATAATAATAATAATATTCCGGACCGTCGTCAAATGTGCGGACCGCGCTGGAAACGGCTGGGTAATGACTAAGAATGCGGTCCGGCCACGGGTTCAGTGCCGCCAAGGCACCCGATATGACACCACGCCGGATCTCCTGAAGGATTTTATCCATATTAAAAATGATTATAGGAAAAGATGTCAAGTATTTACGGACCCAACTGACCGGGAGGAATACCTGAGCCTTGCCCGGGAAGTACGAAATCGATTGCTGAAAAGGAGGATTGAAAAATGTGAGGAAACGTGCCGTAAAATAATAGAAAACCAGTCAGATCGGGAATTTTGGTGGATTCTCGCAGAAAACGAGTGAGATTGCGAATTTCGGCGGATTATATATCTAAAAAAATAAGCATTCAATTATAACTTTCAGTATAATACCGTAGCGAAGCACGGGTATCTTGCTAGTATTATATATTAGCCTACCTTTAATTTCCCTTCAGCCACAGATCTATCTCTGTTGAGGCATAGTGCTTACATTGTATCTTCTGGAAGTTTCGTTATTTGTCTCAATATGATCCTTCACAATATAAAGGTGACTGATGGGTGGGTGAAATTAATAATAATAATAATAATAATAATAATAATCGAGCCCAGTTATTTGGCTGAATGGTCTGCGAAGTGGCCTTCTGTTCACAGGGTCTGGGATTCGATTTGCCACTGAGTCGGCTACTTACTCTGCGTATGGTTAATTCCTCTATCTGTGGGGACTGGATGATTATGTTCGTCCCTCTACACATCTTCATCTACATACAAGACATCACACTTCCAACCATCAGAGAAACACGCAATAGTGATTATATCACTCCACATAGAATTGGCGTCAGGAAGGGAGTTCGGTCGTAAACTTGTGACATCCTTATGAATTGACCCCTCACCCCCGTCCTCCAAATAAAATAGGAGGAAGGCCAGGAAGATGGTTGCTGTGAACATGCATTTTGATTTGACACCATTCAGGGCGCTTGCGTGGCTTTTCGATATTACGTTTTACTTTCCTAGAAGGCAGAGAAACCAGAACTCTCTTGGGCGACTTATTGATGAATTTCAATTAATTTTGTTCGTTAAACAGCAAATGTGTCACGAGAAATCTTTTATACGCTGACACCGTACGACGCACTGTAGACTGGACTTCTTTAGACCCTTCAAAAATCTGACTACCTCTGGCAGGTTTGAAGCCGTGATCTGGAATTTGGAGGCTGGCACTCTATCGTTAATAATGCTATTCCCTATGCAGCCAGACCCTGTGATGAATAGTGTGAAGGGATCAGCTGTAGGGATGGTTGGTGCATGTAATTCTGTTGGCTTGAGGAACTGTAAAAGCATCTTCTTGCTGTGTGACGAAGGTAATGGGAAGCTAACTAACTAACTAAACTCGTCTCTAGGAAGAATATTTGCCAAGGCTCACATTTTGGTACACTTGTTTCAATCCATGGTCCCCAGCTGAATGACAAGTTAGCCGAGCGGTTAGGATCGTAGAGCTGTGGGAGCTTGCATTCGGGAGATAGTGGGTTTGAAGTGCACCGTCGGCAGCCCTAAAGGTGGTTTTCCGTCGTTCCCGTTTTCACACCAGGAAAATGCTGTACCTGTACCTCAATTCATTCCGACTCCTATCTCTTTATTATCCCATCGTCGCCATAAGACCTATCTGTGTCGATGAGACGTAAATCCAGTTGTTAAAAAAATAAGACATTACACGTCCACTTATTGATGCTGGACCTTTTCCTATAACCAGTCTTGCATAATTTTTCTGGGTCATTGTTGCTCTTTTGCAAATACTGCAAATACCGTCGTTATTATTTGTTGTTAGGTCTAGTCGTTTCGCTCTCAAAACAACTCTCACCGCCACTACTGAGGTTCCGTCACGTTTCTTGTCCTATACGTGTATGTATTTTTATACAAAACTACTCATATCTCTGTGCCAGCTGCCGATCGATACTAGCAGTATTATAATTCTAATTTTAAAACTGTCCATCATAAATATTTATTTAAATTTAATTAATTCCATTATTATCCCAATCTCCGAGATATTCTAATGCGTATGCTGCATCATAAAGTTAATCTTCTTTGCTCTCGTGAATGACAATAATATTTACATGCAAATAAGATTTTTCTTGCGGTTCCCTTCTCTTTATCTATTATAAAAATATCAGTGCGAATGAATGAATTAAAATAAGACTCTCCTTTCTCTATACCTTTTTGGTTAGTGGCTGAAGTGCTTTATTAAATTTCGTAACCGTAGAAGAGTTTGAAACAAAAGAAAATTAAGAGAGTACTGAACTTAAAGGTTTCCTAATAGGATTAGGTTCAGATTACTACCAGATGGCGGACGTTGAGATGGATCAAGACAAATCATGGTAGAAATATGCTGAATTGCGGTAGAAGTGAGGTAAATCCAGAGTCCAATATGGAAATGGGGATTTTCCAGACAAACCATCAAACACATCATCGAAGAAAGTTCCTAGTCCTCCTACTCTGGAAATTTTCTGGATTTCTAGGAAGCTACTCCATAGACTTTATAATTTACAAATATTTGATTAGATTATACATTTATTTTCTTAAATTATAAGTTAGTTTGTAATGCCATACATCAAGGCCGTACCTAGGAAATTTTTATATGGCGGGAGTAGGATTTTTTCGGTGGGGCTTCCCAAACAAATCCTACGGGAGCTCATTAAAAACCTGTGGATGGGGATGGTAGAATACATTCGCGGTATCCTCTGCCTGGGACTCTCAATATGGGAGTGTGGACTGGCAACCACGGTTCCCGATCTGAGTCTGGCATTGCTTACACTCGTGTCAGTCTCATAACTTTTATCTTTCCTATCCGACTACCCATGGTCAACACTAGTTCTCTTCTGACCCCGACGTTATCAGGTTTGGAAGGCTTAAGAAGCATTTAATTTTCACACTGCAAGGTCTCTTCCTACGTGGTGAGAGAAGGTGTGGGGTGATAAGTTGATTATGGATCAGGAGAAGGATATCGTGGTCACATTCCCACAATTGAGGATTATTACTGGAAATGTTATTAACTCCTATTATTTGAGAACAGTATGTAGGGTGGTAGCTAATCGCTGATACGGAATCTCAACCACGTGGCCACGCGCCTTTCAAAATCTAGCCATGAGACTCGTGCTTGACCACGCTTACGGGACGGTTCAAAACTCATTTGCCAACGGGAAGTCCTCTTCTCTAATGCAGTTTCTTCTAAACTTAGAATTGTTTATCAATACCGTGACAGCTTCTACATGTCTTCAGTTACAAGTTAAAATATGTTAATATGTTGTACAGCTGTACCATATCGTAGCAAACACATTTCCTACACACCTCTCCTGTTTTCGGTATAACTTTCCTTTACACCCTGCGTACATTTTAGCGAACATTACTGGGTTATCATTACACAAACCATGTTATTATTTCACGGTAAAATAACTACATTCCTAACGTACGACTTGGACCTGATGTGGAACTGAAGCCTGGAAGTAGGCAATGTACTATGGACCCGTAGTTAAGCCTAAGTATTGCTCATCAGTAATCTTGAACCGGAATTTACTTTTTTTCATTTCAAATATTGATATGCATATTTGACATATGTTTTGAAAGACTCATTTGGTTCATAGAATTATATGGAACTGAAACACCGACAATTGCTACCGCAGAAAATATACCGTATTATAATATTTTGAAATGTGGTGTTACATAAGAATGCTGAAGGAGAGATGGATAGATCGGATCACAGTTGAAGAGATACTGAATCGAGTTGGTGGGCGGAGAATTATTTAGCAAAGTCTGTCCACCGAAAGGGATAGATTGATAGGACATATCTTGAGACACTTAGGACTTATTCAGTTAATTTTTGAGGGAAGTGTAGGCGTGATAACGATAGAGGCGGACCAATACAAGATTATAATAAACAGGTTAGAGTAGATGTACGATGTAGTACTTACGAAGAAATGAGGATAGGTTGGTATTGAAACAGGAACCATCCCGTTACGCCTGCAATTGCCCGTAATCGAACTGGAGACCGCACGGCCTATTCCATAAGTTTAAATTGTGCGCGTTGTCGTCTGTGACGCAACACATGCTGCTAGCAAGCTCGGCTGTAGCTTGCCAAGGCACGACCACTACGTCATCGAACACGTGGCCTGCACGTCAAAAGGAATGATCTAGAATTTTTTTCTATCTCCGCTTCCTGATGAGATAACAGCAATTTTGTAGCTGACAATAAATAGCTCATAGTCATATTTCAAGTCGATAGCCACATTATTTACGGAGATATTAGATTGTTAAAATATCGGGTGATACCCATGAAGATCACGCTCAGGGTCAAGTTTTTGTATAAAAAGCCAGCCTGGAGACTCAACGACAGCATATCTTCTCGCTGCTAGTGGGCATTGCCAATCTCTACAGCTTCTCCTACTATTTTTGCTCGGCCGGGTTGCTCGTCAACTTTACTTCGGCTCCTTGCCGACCTCAAAAAAAGCACATGGCCGAACTCCGCACTGGAAGTTTGCCATCCCGTAATACACTTAGTTCTTCCGTCATGTCCTTCACCCGAGCTGGCCGTGCGCGTAGAGGCGCGCGGCTGTGAGCTTGCATCCGGGAGATAGTAGGTTCGAATCCCACTATCGGCAGCCCTGAAGATGGTTTTCCGTGGTTTCCCATTTTCACACCAGGCAAATGCTGGGGCTGTACCTTAATTAAGGCCACGGCCGCTTCCTTCCAACTCCTAGGCCTTTCCTATCCCATCGTCGCCATAAGACCTATCTGTGTCGGAGCGACGTAAAGCCCCTAGAAAAAAATGTCCTTCACCACCACCACCACAACTACCACGACCTCCACCTTCACCCTACGATGCATTTCTCCCACAACTTTAGCTTAGTCCCATCCTTCGCCAGTCATGTCTTCATCTGTTCCCATACTACCCAACTCTGAACGCCCCAGCATTCTACGTATCCCACCTCGCTACTTTCAGCACCAGCGCATCACCAACGCACCAGCCTCAACTATTGCAACCGACAACCAACTTCGTCACCACCGCCACCACCGCCTCAACCCACCATGTTTTAGCTGCGTCATTCGCGGCGTTGCCACAACCATCACCGAACAAGAAGTCTTACGTGAACTTCAAGCAGCAGGCGTCCCAGCCCGTAAGGCGTTCCACATTCTGAACTCATCTGGTCCGACCACCTTAGTACGCCTCCATCTACCATCAGAAGACGCAGTCCATCGCCTCATCTGCAGTGGAGCACGCATCTACCGACGTCATTATCCAGTGGAACTCTCTCGCACCCCTCCTCGACCTTTCCCCAGACGTCCTTCCGTCGCTACACGTTCTCGCACCCGGCCAGCCCATCCTCCCCTATCAACATCCTGAACTACGTACGCCCACCACTTCCCACAACTCGTCCCTTCTTCCACCCACCTCCACATACCGATCTCTGTCGACTCCTTACAACTTCCCTAAGTCACATCGCTGCAGCCCTACAACTCCTCAACCCATTCCTCCACCCTGGCACTCCCGTTTAACACTTCACTCCTTCTACAAACCCACTCTATCTCGCATCTCCCTAGCCAAGAGACCCCACCATTCCTCCTCCATGACTTTGTAACATCGTTTTGCCATCTTTCTCCTTCATCACACCTCACTCTCACTACACATCTCCCGACCCGAGATAGCGCATTACGCTTTGAGTGTCCCGCCGCGTCCTTCGGGCGGGAAATGAAAACTTATTCGACGACGACTCAATGACACACAGTGACCGACAGCAGAAACCGGTGGAGGTCTGCTGCATGACGTAGTATCGGCAAGTATGCTTTGACTTAGTGCGTGGAGTACCAAGTTCCGAACGTCTACAACTTTAGACTCAGTATCAGCAAGGCACAGCCTAGGTGAGAACTTTGACTGTGACAGCAATATAATTTTATACTCTAGACTTTTCGTCCACTTCTAAAGGACTTATTTCAAAGTTGTAGCATCAGATACCTTAACATACTACGTTGCTCGCTTGAAAACCCAGGTGTTATACTTTGTTCAATGGGACATATTATTTTTGTGCCGTGTGTTACAGAACTGTTAGTAAACAACATAACTTACAACTTAATGAAAGAGGTTTACGTATTTGAACTTCTGCAAATAACCAGCTATCTAGGACTTTGTTTCTTAAAATTACGTGCCCATTATTTCACGTAAGGGAACATAGATTATAGAACTGAGCATTAATACTTTACGGTTTGCGAGATAGGCAGTAGATTGTTTCTTGAATATTCCGTGCCTATTATTGCATGTGGGGGAACATAGGCTGTGTAATTGAACATTACGATATTATCGTGTGAGAGATAGAATGTACAGACTCTGTTTAGAATTCACAATTTGTATTCAAACTTACAGTCGGGAGCACAGTGCCTTCAGCGTATCGAATTTGTGCAGTTGGACATTGACGGTGATCACATTGTTAAGTGGAACCTTGGTTCAAAATATCAGAATGAGATTTCCCTACGACGTTACACTTGTTAATCATGAACCGACAGTGCTATAATACACCAAGTAGCCTGAGCAATTTGACGTCACATGTGTAGACTTAACCACCCGTGTCATCGTGTGAATTTCCATCGTGGGAACGTTTTGATGGTGTTCCGGATCGTCGGGGACATATGGTGAAGGTGTTTTTGGTCGTCGGTGGATACGTGGTACTCTGGGGCTGCGAGGACGCAGTCAGGCTGAGCCAGCAAATTCAAGATCCAGAATAACATAAAGGTGATATGCATTTGTGTTTTTTTTGCTAGGGGCTTTACGTCGCACCGACACAGATAGGTCTTATGGCGACGATGGGATAGGAAAGGCCTAGGAGTTGGAAGGAAGCGGCCGTGGCCTTAATTAAGGTACAGCCCCAGCATTTGCCTGGTGTGAAAATAGGAAACCACGGAAAACCATTTTCAGGGCTGCCGATAGTGGGATTCGAACCTACTATCTCCCGGATGCAAGCTCACAGCCGCGCGCCTCTACGCGCACGGCCAACTCGCCCGGTGTTTGTGTTGTTTAAAGAATAGTCAGTTCGACGTTTATGAACTGTGACTTCCAATTTATCTTTCGAGTCCTTAAGTCACTTTCAATTTTTCAAGTAACTATGACTTTCTTAAGATGCTTCTCATTTAACTTTCAAGTTCGTAAGTTATTTTCAATTTCTCATGTAACTATCAAATTATCAAGTGATTTTCAATTTTACATATAATTCTCAATTTTACACGTAAAGCCAGTGTAATATTAAGTCTTACCAGAGCCACTCCAAAGCTCAAACCAACTTATAACGAGTGAAAAGAACTATGAAGGACATTTATAAAATGCAATCGAGACTTAGCCATTTCGGTAGATATTTCTCCAGTGAATTGGAACTTGAGTATTATCTATTTTATTAATTATTTCAAGAGTGAACTCTAATTAATTTACGATAATTTTTGAATTAGGCATTCAGTTTAAAACTTCAAGAGTGAACATTTATTTTCATAATAAGTCAAACTGATTAATTATTCCAAGTAGGAATTTTATTTATTTTGTTATAGTTTCGTTTGTAGTTTTGAACTGAGCGTTTGCTTGAAACTTCAAGAATGAACTTTGACCATTTTACTAAAACTGTCAATCATTAGCAGAATTCAAACATCAAAAACAAACTTTATTTGCTTTCAAATATTACATTTTGATAGTATGCATTTGACAAGGTTTTCATGACATCACAGGGAATTTATTTACATTTTCCAATGGTAATAAAAGTTATTTGGCCTACTATGCAATACTTATTCAACTGTAATACCCTCTCTGTATCCTCTCCTGCTCTAAGACCGCACACACCCTGCGTACTTCTCACGCTCGATCACGCGCATGATTAAGTGCGTGTCCGTTTACTGGTACAGTATGGAAAACTGCATTAAAACCACTATAAGGACTAATCATGCAGACAACACAGTAGCCATTTCCTTTCCGTGTGCCCAAGTACTAAGCATGCTCAGTGCTGCCTAAGTTTGTGCACCTCACTGGATCTTGATATACCTAGGTAATCTGGCTAATATGGGAAATGAATAACAAAAAGCAGAGAATCATGCATAGGACCAATGGTACAGTGCCTCACCCTGTTAGGTATAACGTAAACTCACGTATATAAAATCACAAAGTTTAACTCACCGTTCTGCATTGCAACACTCTTGTCCTCGACTCGACTCACATAGCAGCACAGCTCGTCCTGGCGGTCGGCATTCTCGATGAGCTCGGCCTCCACTGAGAAACCCCACATCTGCTCCAACGTAGTCCTCTGGAGCTCTACTTGGTAGAGAATTTTGGCGCAAACCTCCACGATCTCGTGCGTGTGAAGCTGTAAACAAAAGTAGGAAAAGAGTTCAGTCCATTTGTTCACTAGTTCTCTCCCACATAAGGATGCTGTAGAACTCAGTTGTATACCAGATGATAAACTTCGTTTGTAAACTAAAAATAGAGAGACGCAGATGTTTGCACATGATGTGAGAAACCTTGTCTACTATTTAGTCACCCACTCCACTTTATAAAGGGAGACATTTTTAATGCATGGTGATGGATCTTATGATTTCAGTGTAGATGACATTACAGTAGCTGTTTTTCCCGTGATGTACTGTAAGTACGTGGTTCAGTGTGGCGATTTTCCTAGGCCCTTCTGGCCGCCTGCACCTTAACTCACTCCTTTCTCTCCATGCGATATAGGCCACTACTATGTTTTCACTAAAATGACGGTCACTCCTAAGCCACTCATACAAATTATATACTTAAAGGGTATTTTCGTCTTGGTAAGATTAATGAGACGACTGAACGATTTATTTTGATAACGATTATGTGATTTTTACTACAAACTATAACATAAAAACCACTCATTCAGAGCCCACTTTTACAGATAGGTATATACTGTCCCGGACTTTCTTGTACAGCATTTCTCCTTCCCCCTGTTTTTTCTGCAAACCAACCAAACAACCAAATTACCTTGTAGTAAAGAGCTGTTTACGACCATATGCATTGTGTTTGTATGAATACACACATCTTATTAAAAAAACATACCCCACTTCCAACCACAAGAGAAACACGAAACACATAGGTTTGGCATCAGGAAGGGCAACCAGCTATATAATTGGGCCAAGTCCACATGTTCGACTTAGACTGCATGGGCGTGTGGACAATGTGGCAGAGAAAGAGTAACAATAAAGTACTGTTTGCCTGAAACTTCATAACTCTCATTGCTAAAACACAGGGCGAGTCCGCTGCGCCTGAACTTTTCTGTTGTTAGGCGTCCCAATGAACGTCACTGGTGATGTGATGGTCGATTTTCGTTTGCCGTACACCGAGCAACAGTCGCCCCTAACTTCTTACTGCACCATCACCTTTGCATAAACTCCGACAGCTATTTACACATTGCATCAAAATTCCATACGGTTATGTAAAACGTACGTGCCAATTATAAGCTTTCAGTATGGTGTGAAATGAACACAAAGCAATGGCATACTGAGAGAAAACGTATATGCATTTGCGAATCGGAAGTAGTTGTCAATCTAGTATGCTTTCCGGTAAACTGCTAACTGGAGTCGCCGTGGTGTCACAGGTTAGGTGGGTTAATGCTAATACAACTGAGGTTGGTAGGTGGGTTCGAGTCCCACTTGAGCCTGATAATTTTATTCGCATTTTGTGCTTCGATAATCCTCCACAAAGCAAATGTATCCGAATACCCTTACGCCGTGAGTTATTTATTTATTTATTTATTTATTTATTTATTTATTTATTTATTTATTTATTTATTTATTTATTTATTTATTGTCGTCTGTGTGGAAATCTTCCATGGTACTGGCGCTGTGCTTCCTGTGTGGTCTGTCTTGCTTCATTGTAGGTCAGGAGTACGTCAACATACTCGTCTGTTGAATACACAGCGACGAAATGACCAGGACTGCTAGACTACACCAAGTGAGGCCAGTACACATTGAACATGCATGCTATTGGTAGAATGTAGCACGAATGGCCTTGTATTTGACCCTCGAAGCTTAAAATGTGAATAAAAATATTTAGCGCTTGTGGCATTTGAACCCACTTACCAACGGCACATGCGTCAGCACGTTTGTGCTTAGTCCATGGCATCACGGTGCGCTGCTGCCTCGTGCTTATCAGACAGTTTAATGTATTGTGTAAATAGGCCTACCTGTCGCATACATGTTTACCGGGCGAATTTCCCATTTTCACACCAGGCGAATGCTGGGGCTGTACCTTAATTAAGGCCATGGCCGCTTCCTTCCAACTCCTAGGCCTTTCCTATCCCGTCATCGCCATAAGACCTATCTGTGTCGGTGCGACGTAAAGCCACTAGCATACATGTTTTTGAAAAAGTCTTGCAGTGATGACCCAGTAAGTGCTTTAAAGACGACTGTAGCTTGGTATACGGCAAAGGAGAATCGAACATCACACCACTGACGTTCGTTGGGATGCCTAACAACAGAAAAAGTCCGACGCAGTGGACTCACCCGGTGTACATCGTGATAGTTACTGTAAAAATATGAGTGCATGTGATAAAACGTATTTTTATTCCTGAACTTATTATCCCCTGAGAAAATGTTATTCTCTGCGAATAGTGAAGAATAATATTTCAGCTCATTCATTGCAGGTTTTCTCAAGTACTACGCGAGGCATAAAATTTCCTCTTTAGGATTATGATTAACTTTATCTAAAACTGACCTCATTGTAATTTTCATTATCATGGGCAGAACAGGAAACTCGTGCTCTTCGAACCTCTTACGAATTCACATTAAATATCTTCTAAATAATTAAGAAGAGCTCGCTTCTGATTTCTCGTTCATAATAATACTTGAGAAAACTTGGGATGTAACAAATAATTACGAACTGTAGTATTCTTCTCCTCAGTCTTTGTGAAGGCTTGAAGATCGTATAGCCGAGAGAAGAAAACAAAAGAGACTATCTAGAGAGCCAATCGCACAAGTTCAGGAAGTTTTCTTAATTATTCAAACGCTCAGACGTACGACCCTTTTGTGGATACACCTGTGGAGGTGGATCATAGTCGCAAGGTTTCAGATCGCCATTCTATACAGGCAGAAGGCACTGCAGAGTAAAGGAATTACGAAAGAAAGAAAGAAAGAAAGAAAGAAAGAAAGAAAGAAAGAAAGAAAGAAAGAAAGAAAGAAAGAAAATGATTATGCTATATAAGACACTTGAGGTATATCGGTTAATAATTCCATGTAATTATCGTATGTATGGTAAATTATACTGCTGTTAAATCTGTAGGCTATATAATATGTACAGGACTAGGACTGAGAAAAACGTGGCCGTGCCCAACATGTTTAGTAGCATCTTGGTCTTCAGTTTATGTCACAAACCACGAGATTTAAACCCATTTCACTGATGAATTATTGCCTGAGGTAGAATGTACATTAACCCGATTCAGACCTCAAAAAAGTGATAAATTATTCCACTGCCGGGAATCAACTCCCGGTCAACCGGGTTGAAAGCCACTACGTTAATTCTCAGACAATAAAGAAAGAAAGAAAGAAAAAGAAAGAAACAAAGAAACAAAGAAAGAAAATGAAGCAAGCAAGTTGGTAGTTTTGCATGAATGTCGATACTGTGATCATAGTCACGGGATCTCCAGTTTTACGTAGAATTCGGTTCAGTTGGCATTTCAAAAACCCCATGTGTATTGGCTGGAATTAGAACTACGGCCACCTTAGAGAGAAGCCAATGAAGATGCCACTCCGGCGTCACGTCCCACGAGTCTAGAATCCGAACTGCGACCATGTTGGTATGAGGCCAAGATAGCTGTATTTCATTTTCTTTGTTTTTTCCTTGCTAATTGCTTTACGTCGCACCGACACAAATAGTTCTTATGGCGACGATGGGACAGGAAAGGCCTAGGAATGGGAAGGAAGCGGCCGTGGCCTTAATTAAGGTACATCCCCAGCATTTGCCTGGTGTGAAAATGGGAAACCACGGAAAACCATTTTCAGGGTTGCCGTCAGTGGGGTTCGAACCCACTAGCTCCCGGATGCGAGCTCACAGCTGCGCGCTCCTAACCGCACGGCCAACTCGCCCGGTAGCTTTATTTCAAGTCCCAGCCAAAAGAACATAAATGACTAGGGAACCGTAGCTGAATGATAAATCATCGGACACGAAATCCAAATTTTCTGGATTCGGTTTCCAACAGTGTTGGATTGACCATTACGTTCTGTAACTTAACATCTCTCTGGTATGTATTCTAATTTTATACTCAACACGACCTAATAAGATGAAAGTCTATTTGAAAAAGGTGTGGAGCTTGACACGGGAGTTAGGGAATCACTGTTACACCTTTGGCATTTCCACCATAGTTGTGAAACAATTCTCACCACCGCTAAGTCCGCAGTGATAGTGGTACAGGAAATAGAGATACATTAGAAGTAAATTGAATGATTATTATTTCATTTTAGGGGCTTGCTGCCTCTTGTCTGATAAAAATGTATTAATATAATAATAATAATAATAATAATAATAATAATAATAATAATAATAATAATAATAATAATAAGAGCCTCCGTGGCTCAGACGGCAGCGCGTCGGCCTCTCACCGCTGGATACCGTGGTTCAAATCCCGGTCACTCCACGTGAGATTTGTGCTGACAAAGCGGAGGCGGGACAGGTTTTTCTCCGGGTACTCGGGTTTTCCCTGTCATCTTTCATTCCCGCAACACTCTCCATTCTCATTTTATAGCATCTATCATTCATTAACAAATCACTTTGGGAGTGGCGACCCCATCGTACTAATAGCCTATATCTGCTTCATTCATCACATCCCTGACCCGTCAATGACTGGAAAACAGGTTGTAGGTTTTCATTTTCAATAATAATAATAATAATAATAATAATAATAATAATAATAATAATAATAATAATAATAATAATTTCAAAACTCAGTACAGTAGCTCGATAGCTGCAGTCGCTTAAGTACGGCCAGTATCCAGTAACCGGGAGATAGTGTTCGAACCCCACTGTCGGCGGCCCTGAAGATGGTTTTCCGTGGTTTCCCATTTTCACACCAGGTAAATGCCGGGGCTGTACCTTAATTAAGGCAACGGCCGCTTCCTTCCACTTCCTAGGCCTTTCCTATCCCATCGTCACCAAAATACCTATTTGTGCCGGTGCGACGTAAAACAAATAGCAAAAAAAAAATTACAGTAAAATGATGATAATTAATAAAGAAAGTGACGTAGGCTTACTATATCACATTGTATACACAAGTGAGAGGGTAATAATGCACTAGTTTTGAGACTGCAGTGCGGGCGACCGGGCGACCCACGAGTTGCGCATTTACTCATATGGAGAGCGAAGGTATCACCCAGAAAACTTATCGCGAAGGAGAATTGAATTTAAAAAAAAGATATTTCTTCGGGGCGTCGACCTATGAAGATCTTTTGCCCCTACTTGCACCATATGTGAGGAACCTGCGTGTATTATGTAAATGGCGGAAGTGTAAAGTGTTGAATGTGAGAAAAGAAACGTTAAGGACGTTACAAATACCCAGTCCTCAGGTCAGGGATATTTATCATTTACAATTAAAACCCCTTAACCCGGCCGGGAATCGAACCCGGGGCCGCCGTGTGACAGGCAGACGCGTTGCCCCCTACACCGCGGGGCCGGACGAATTGAATAATAATAATAATAATAATAATAATAATAATAATAATAATAATAATAATAATAATAATAATAATAATAATAATTTTACGTCTACTTTTACAGTTTTGAAGATGCCGAGGTGTTAGCATTCTGTCCTGCAGGAAGTCTTTTACGTGCTGGCAAGTCTACCGACACGAGACTGACTTAATCGAACACCTTCAAATACGACTACACTGAGCAAGGAGCGAACCTGCTTACATGGGCATAGAAGTCCGTCCAAACCACTCACCCTGGCGTAAAATAATCCATCCTTGTTTGTATGATTCTGAGATGAATGATCCATCTTAATTCATTTCGATGAATAATCAACTTAGTATTTAAGAAAGCAGAACTTCATTACGAATCTGAGAAATGACACTGAAAGGAAAGAACACAATCTAAACAGCGGATTGACAGGATATAAGGTTGTATGTTATTACTGTAAGATCTAAAAATAGTTTTCCTCACCAAACCTTCTCAATTCGTCTTTATGAGTGAAAACTATTCCTAATTCTATTTTTAATTCAATCGTTTTTCGCAAAGCATTTTCTACGAAAGTATCTTTGTTTCAATGGGCGTAATATAGATTCAGTTTCGTAAAGACGTGATAAGGGAGGCTTAGCTAAATCCGCAGTCCTCTAAAACACTTTGTACCGGGAGAGTTGGCCGTGCGGTTAGGGGCGCATGGCTGTGAGGTTGCATCCGGGAGGTAGTGGGTTCTAATCCTACTGTCGGCAGGCCTGAAGATGGTTTTCCGTGGTTTCCCATTTTCACACAAGGAAAATGCTGGGGCTGTATCTTAATTAAAGCCACGGCCACTTCCTTCCAACTCCTAGGCCTTTCCTATCCCATCGTCGCCATGAGACCCATCTGTGTCGGTGCGACGTAAAGCCACTAGAAAAAAAACAAGAAAAACCCACACTTTGTACTCTTATGGCAAATATTGTAAACTGTGCAGTGGGTCTTTTTGTTGCAACATCAAGAATATTTTCTATTTATCGTGTTTGGAAAACGGTCTTCTTTAAGATGAGTGGTTCTACAATACTTATTACTACTTTCAAGCAGTACAGTGTTATTAGTAGCGATGAATTCACGGGCTGCTGCGAAATTAGCCATAGTATTCTACGGAATTACCGGACTGCTGCTGATTTAGCGCAAGTATTACAATTAAGTTAATTAATTGAAAATGTTATTTCTACCCGGCTCCTTTGCTGGATGGTCAGCGCCCTGTTCTTCTGTTTAGAGGGCCTCAGTTTCGATAACCAGCTTGGCCGAGGATTTTAACTGCGTGTGATAAATTCCTCTGGCTTGGTGACAGAGTTCTTACGTTCGTCTTAATACACTTCTCTTCAACTACAGTGTATACAACACACGACACTACCAACCACCACAGTAACACGTAATGTAGGATTGGTATCAAGGTACGTAGAATACAAGGTAGGGGTCACGAGAGAGGTGCGCAGTAGCAAAGCAAAGCTGTGACGTCACGCAGGACCCTCGCGTTGAATCTGCCCTGAATGAGCTAGAGGTAGTTCGAAAAAGAATCACTGTACACGCAGAAGCTAGGTGCTAATAGTTCACGATAGTAACATATCTGTGGTATATAAGAAACCGTGTGTGTTTATTTTATGTGATGAAACGTAAAAATCAGTAATAGTGTACACTTTTCAGTATGGTTTGTCATGCGAGTGCAGGCTGCACAAAACATAGCAGGCACGCGAAGGAACGAAACATACACTTTCTTGTATTCCTTAAAGCCACTGGCCTAAATAAATGGTGACAGAAGTAATCAAGACATTATCGAAAGATATCTTTCTCAGCTTCGAGGGTTCGGGAGACTTCATGACTATCCTCTTACGACAGCTATGACGCAAAAGGTGAATTCATTGCTGTCAGCCTCAATGCTTCCGAGGCGATAAGAAATTCCAACTGTTCTCCGGAAGATTATGAAATATTACGTCCAAATATGTTACATGATACTGATGAACTCCATGGATATCGGGGGGTCAATGCGTCCGCCTGTCATCCAGCGGCCCCGGGTTCGATTCCCGGCCGGGTCAAGGGTTTTTAATTGTAAATGATTAATATACCTCGTCTGGGACCGAGTGTTTGTGTCGTCTTTAACCTTCCTTTCCTCACATTCAACACACTACACTTCTGCAATTACACTTACCCTACCCGCAGGATCCCATCATATGGTGAATGTAGTGGCAAAAGATCTACAGAGGTCGACGCCAAGAACAAATATCATTATTCTTAAAAAAGGCCAGCGTTGAGCCCACAACATCCTATTCCTTACTGGAGGATGAGCACGGGTTCGTTAAAGCCCTTGAAGAGCTAGTAAAACAGGTCGAGGACAGTCGTGAAACCAAGGATCGTGATGAGCTGCTTAAAGACTTCACTGGCTGTATAGCTTTTAGGGTAAAGAAGAAGAACCTCGATACAGAAATAGAAAACAGGTCAACACACAAAAGGTGGAAATTAGATCTCAAAAACGTCTAGAGACTGTTTGATGCAGCCTACAGAGAGATGGTACTCCACTGTGGTGCAGATGGAAAAAAAAGAGTTCAAATTTTACCACGGCTAAGAACTGAAAGAGGGTTTTAACATCATCACAAACCTTACGGATATCCTGAAGAAGAAATTCCCCGAAATTTTATGAGCTTACAAGTTGCTTCGTGAGAAGCCGTTCTTTTATTCGAATGGACGTTTTAAACAAAAGTAAGAAAGACATTCAAGAGACCGGGTTTCAGTTAATACAATACCGATAAAAAAAGAAGAAAAGCAAAGAAATTCCACTGATGCTATAGAGTGTGTTTGATGTTCTTTTTTTAAAATATCAGCATTATCCTTTGTGTATAACATATCTATATTTTTATGAAAGGCTATTTATTATGTTGTATATGAAACCAGTGCTAAGAACGTTAATATATAGGCTCAATTTGTCAGCTCCTGGCACTTGGAGAACATTTTCTATACTGTTTGTGTTGTTGACAGTGTATATAGTTTCCCAATATTGCTGTAACAACGGGCATATTTCTTGTAATCATCGCGCTTTAATATTCGAGTCTGTAACAATTAGAGCCCCCTTGTTATTGTTATCATAGGTAACATGAACATATGGAATGGCCATTCCACTGCGATCACAGTCTTAGCATTGTTACAACCTTTTATACAGATCGGAACACTTCAGAAACGCTGCTTGATTCACACTGTATTTGATCTCCTATTATTACTCTACTGTAATAGTGAAGTGGAATGCCTTTTCTGAGGTGAAGTTAAAATATCAATGAAGTTATCTCTAACTTGTGGCTAAAACAAAATAGCTCACAGCTGTGTATTAGCCTACCTCATACAAAAGACAAGGCGCTGAGGGTTCAAGATGACGTCATCGACGGCCCAGCGTGGTGGGGAGACCTGCGCGTGATCCCTACCTCTTACTCTATCTACCTTGGATTGGTATAAGGAAAGGCATTTGACCACAACACCGGGCCAGATCCGTACCAAGTGCGAACCTAATAAATTTGGGGAAAGGAAGAAGAGTAAGAATCATTCGTAAAAGAAGAAGTAATAAGAATAGTATAAATAAAAGTTGTTTCAGACCTTTTCTATCCTTGCGTCTCCGAAAACCGTCGATGTGTTAGTGTGATGTTAAACCAAAAAAATTAAATACATAAATAAATGAACAGTCTTAGTTTTTCAATTTGCTTTATGTCAGACCGACACAGATAGGTCTTATGGCGACGATGGGATAGGAAAGGGGTAAGAGAAGGAAAAAGCGACCGTGGCCTTAGTTAAGGTACAGCCCCAGCATTTGCCTTATGTGAAACTGTGAAATCACGGAAAACACTCTTCAGGACTGCTGACAGACGGGTTCGAACCTACTATCTCCCGAATGCAAGATGACAGCTATGTGACCAAAACCACACAGCTACTCGCTCGCTAGTATGGACTTCCTTTATGATAATATATAAAGCTGTAACTTGCTTCCTAAACAGAAAACAGATGGAGATGTTAGATTACCTCGAACCTGGTTTCCATATTTCTAGACAGGTCCGACAATAACCTTTCCACTAGAAATCACCTTACAGTAGCATTGCATGTATCTACACTCATATTCATAATAATCAGAACCCCTTGAAAGACTAGAGATAGGAAGTTCATTTTAATTAATTAATTAATGTTATTTGTTTTACGTCCCACTAACTACTCTTTTACGGTTTTCGGAGACGCCGAGGTGCCGGAATTTAGTCCCGCAGGAGTTCTGTTACGTGCCAGTAAATCTACCGACACGAGGCTGACGTATTTGAGCACCTTCAAATACCACCGGACTGAGCCAGGATCGAACCTGCCAAGTTGGGGCCAGAGGGCCAGCGCCTTAACCGTCTGAGCCACTCAGCCCGGCAAAGTTCATTTTCACAGACCATGTGCATTAGTATATTCTAAATAAATTATTAGCATTTGAACCATGTCGGCCCTCAGGTTCCAGGTCCACATCGATAATTCGGCGCACCACCACCGATTGGTAAAATGTGCCTGCGGCTCTCGTTGTCGCTATAAACCGAAGGTAATGGATCAGTGTGACTTGAGCGTACGTGCAGGATGCCTCGCAGACGTAAGCGAGAACCGTACCGTCAAATGAGTGAGTTTGAAAGAGGGCTCATTATTGACATGAGAGAACGTGATGCATACATCCGGGAAATTGCTGTTCGTGTGGGACGAAGTGTGTCGGCAGTGCAACGGGTGTGTACAGAATGGGGCACAGAAGGCCGTAGAACACGACGAGATGGGTCTGGTCGAACCACCCAGACCACCCCCCGAGAAGATTGACACCTCATCCGAATGGCATTGCAGAACAGATCTGCGTCCTCCTCGGCTCTGGCGCAACAATGGAATAGTGTAACACATCGTGCACTATCAGGAGTGACAGTCCGTCGCCGTTTATTACGGTCTGCGTTACCGGCGCGTCGTCCACTTCTCCGCCTACATTTGACTAATGTGCATAAACATGCTAGACTGCAATGGTGTATGGAACGAGGTCCGTTTGAGTTCAGAGAGACAATTTTTAAGACATGCTTATTAATAAAATATCATCCAAGAAAAGGGACCCTTCCAAGCTTTCTTTTGCTAGTTGTTTTTTTTGTTAGGGGCTTTACGTCGCACCGACACAGATAAGTCTTATGGCGACGATGGGATAGGAATGGCCTAGGAGTTGGAAGGAAGCGGCCGTGGCCTTAATTAAGGTACAGCCCAAGCATTTGCCTGGTGTGAAAATGGGAAACCACGGAAAACCATCTTCAGGGCTGCCGACAGTGGGATTCGAACCCCCTCTCTCCCGGATACAAGCTCACAGCTGCCCGCCTCTACGCGCACGGCCAACTCGCCCGGTGTTAGTTGTTTTACGTCGCACCGACACAGATAGGTCTTACGGCGACGATGGGACAGGAAAGGGCTAGGAGTGGGAAGGAAGCGGCCGTGGCCTTAATTAAGGTACAGCCCCAGCATTTGCCTGGTGTGAAAATGGGAAACCACGGAAAACCATTTTCAGGGCTGCCGACAGTGTGGTTCGAACCTACTATCTCCCGAATACTGGATACTGGCCGCACTTAAGCGACTTCAGCTATCGAGCTCGGTCCCCTTCCAAGCTAAGAGTATTTTTATTTGAAGTCATAAGTTTGGATTCGACTACTCCATCTAAGCAGACCACTCACTGCAGAGAGAGAGTAAACAGGCACGAGAATGGGATATTTAAATTTTTAAATATTTAGATCATGATTTGTTCACGTAGAATATTGCACTACTTTTGGTAATTAAACAAAATATACAGTATTTGACGGACGAAGTAGTGAAATGTTGTTAGTAATGCTTTTTGTTTTGGAAATGACCTATATTACCTCTGTCCCTGCAGATTCCACTTTTGGTAACGTTGTCGTCAGATTTTCGCAATATGTGTTCAATCCACTGTAATTTCTTTCTCTTGATCTACTGGTCGATCAGTAATTGATATAAACTTTTCCAAAGTTCCTTATTGGACACTATGTCTGGCCAATGTATTCCTAGTCTACTTAAACAAAAATCATCATCGCTTTACAGTGTTATTTACGATCGGCAGTTTGGTTCTTATGCGGAGTTATTTTGAACTCCATATGGAACGAAGCACCATGAAGGCACTCTTGGATTTATTTGTGCTGCTGGCTGATAATTGAACAGTATATATTTGACAGGTCCGCCTCTGTGGTGTAGTAGTTGGTATGATTAGCTGCCACCCCCGGAGGCCTGGATTCGATTCCCGGTTCTGCCACGAAATTTGAAGAGTGGTACGAAGGCTGGAACGGGATCCACTCAGCTGAGTGCAGTGGGGTTCGATTTCCTCCTCAGCCATCGTCGAAGTGGTTTTACGTGGTTTACCACTTCTCCTCCAGGCAAATGCCGGGATGGTACTAAACTTAAGGCCACGACCGCTTCCTTCCCTCTTCCTTGTCTTGACGCAAGTGTAATAGACTAAGATAACTTGAAAACAATATTCTTTAACCCATGAGTAAATAATGCCAATATCGAGCTCGAATTATTGTTAATTATTATTTATTATTTTTCCGGTTGTGATTATTATTATTATTATTATTATTATTATTATTATTATTATTATTATTATTATTATTATTATTATTATTATTATTATTACTTATGAGGTACGGCTATGAAGTGTTTATATCAATTTAGTATTATTATTATTATTTACGTAGTTGTGTCATATGTTCGGACGATCGTATTATTTGTGAGGTTATATCATGAAACATGTGCTGTATATATATATATTATATTATATTTATACGAGTTTAATGTAAGAACCTATAATTAATAGTATATGATTTATTATTACCTGTATATATGGTGTATAATCCACAGTAACATTGTGCAAAACATTGTAACATCCAGAGTAACGTATCTTTGATACTAGATGGTTGTAGAATGTTCTTTACATTATAACTATACTATTAGGCACTCTAGAATTTACGAGAAGATATGTTGTGTAACATTCTTCTAGAAGCCTGGCCAGGCAACCTATATAAAGAGACAGTCTCGATGGTGGAGTTGAGTTATTGTTTAACAGGAGTTGTTCTTGTGAACACGTGTTGTGTTTATGTCGACATGCTAAAGTAGCAGTCAAGTTTCAAGATGGCAGTCTTAGCCTTCTTATGTTTCGCGATAGGCAGTTGTTCCAAATGGTGGTTCATTGATGTGTAACTTGTGTTTAATGTGAAGATACGTTGTAAATAAATTAATGCACGCAGCTGACAGCATTTTGTGTGCGTCTTTGTGAATACATCAGTCTATCCCGTCCTATCTTCTCTCTCCCCACAAGGTCCCTGCTCAGCATAGCGGGTAAGGCCACCTGGGCGAGATATGGGTCCTCCTTCTCAGCTGTATCCTTCCTACCCGAAGACTCACGCTTCAAGACACTGCCCTTAAGGTGGTAGAGGCGGGATCCCTCGTTGAGTCAGAGGGAAAAATCAACCCTGAACGATAAACTGATAAAGAAAGAAAGAAAGAAAGAAGGAAGGAAGGAAAGAAAGAAAGCTATATTTGACAGAGGAAGTAGTGAAATAGGAATGACCTGTATTACTTAGTTGATTAAGGAATAATTTCGTTCCAAAGCACACTAGAAAAAGTATTGTGAAAGTAGATTAAACAGGATAGAGTGAATGGGAAGAAAGAAGGTACCACTGAAACAACATTAATATTTACTGCGCTTCTTAAACCACGGTACTTACCGAGTTCCAAGTTTACGTGGCATAGGGTAGAAGAAAACTCAGTTCAAATTGGCTAGAAGCGCTAGAAACAGGTTGGATTGTGAACCCAGGTGTTGGAGTTTACCAGTTTACTGCTATGCTTTCGTTACATGTACCGCGATATTTTTTAAAAAAAATATTGGACCAGCAAATAAAGCACAAAGCACACAGGTTTACATAAGTGATTACATTTTAGTTTGAAGAATCGTTCTAATCTGCTTACGAGGCAGCAAATAAAACAAGAAGGTTACAGTAAATCATGATTGCACTTTAGAAAATAGCAGGTGATGTAAATGCTGAAATTTTTTATAGTGAGTGAGGTGTCGCTAACAGTAGCCTTCTGTAAGTCTCTTCGTGACATTGCGGCCATGATGAGGGGCTCAGACGGTAGAGCGTGGCTTTCTGAGCTGAATTTGGCAGGTTCACTTCCGGCTCAGCCCAGTTGTATTTGAAGGTAGGCCTGTTCAAATACGCCGGCCTTGTTTAAGTAGATTTATTGGCTCGTAAATGAACTCACGCGGGACAAAATTCGGGCAGTTCGGTGTCTCCGATAACTTAATTAGTGGAATGTGAAACCAGTAATATAATTACATATATTGTAATCATCAGTTTCAGGTAGAAATGCTGTGTTTTAGAAGTCTGTAGTAGAATATTAGGCGATAAAAACTTGGTTATTACATTCATCAGTAGGGTTCGGAAGTTTATGACCTAAAGAAGTAGGAAATATGCAATCAAATATGCCCCAAAATGGTAAAATATGACAAACTTTTTATGGATAGGTTGCAGGCACTGTATTAGAGTATTACTAACATTAAACGTGCCGAAAGGTGATGTGATAATACAGCAGACATAATGAAATGAGCAAAATATGACCAAAGCATAAACAATGGCCAAAATATGCGTTTATATGCAACATGAAATTGCTTTAAACGGGGTCAGGGACCCATCATTAATTGGAGTATTACTAACATTAAACGTGTCAAATCCGTGGGGTTTGCGGCGCGCAGCTATGAGCTCGCATCCGGGAGATAGTGGGTTCGAATCCCACTGTCGGCAGGCCTGAAGAAGGTTTTCCATGGTTTCCCATTTTCACACCGGGCCTTCCTTCTCATTCCAAGGCATTTCCTCTCCCATCGTTGCCATAAAACCTATCTGTGTCGGTGCAACGTAAAGCAAAATAGCAAAAAGAATATATGTCAAAAAGTGATAATAGTGAAGACACATTTAATTAGGCGAACTGACAGAGCTACAGTGGGTACTTTAATAATTTATACATTCATTCAGTATCATAGGACTGACGTGCAGCTCTTGTTCGGTTTTCCTAAAAAATGTAATCCAAAAATGAAGTATTAGCATGTTTCTTGGCATCTGTCAGCGTACAGCATTTCTTTCCTGGAATGATGTCTTTCGGGAAAAGAAGGAGAAATACATCTAATATTGTATTTTGAAATCATGTGTTTGAAAATCGACGCAGATAAAATGTACCTTGTTAAAGCGACGCTTCAATTTGAACAAAATATAATCAAATATTGCCTCATATCACTCAAATGAGCAAATATGACTAAAGCATTAAAAATGGCCGAAATATGAGTTTATATGCAACACAAAATTGTTTTGAATGGGATTAGGGACTCATCGTTCACAGTTATGTTCGGTAAAATGAGCTCAGGAATGAAATATGACTTTTCCGTAATATCCGAACCTTATTCATCAATATAGAATGCGTATTTTGTGATAATTACTGGCTGGATCTGAAATGATCGTCGCTTGACTTCAAATAAGGGACCTTATTACTTGTTTAACGTCGAACTAACGTCTAAGTACTCTTAGCGACGATGGGAGAGGCATTGAGAAGATAGTGGCTGTGGACTTAATTAAGGTACAGTCCTGTCATTTGCCTAGGAGCTGCCTGCGTGACTTAATAAAGGCGTGCTCGTTTCATCCGAGAAAGTCGATTCGATTCCCCGTCAGGAAGCCAAAAAAATCACAAACGAGATTTTTTACTTCTCGGGAGACACATGGCCTCGAGTTTCGTTAAGCATATACCAGAAATGAATACCAGATTAATACCTGGGAACATAGAGTCGACCGCTCTAAGCACTTAGTTCCAGGGTTACGGACAGTAGAAGGAGATGGTTTTACTTCGCTTTTCCCCGACATTTTAATGCTGATAAAATGAGAACCACGGAACTATCTTCAGGGCTGCCGACGTTGGGACTCAAACTCACTATCTCCCGAGTGCAAGATTATAGCTCCACGACCCATATCATGTAGAAATACGGGACTGTCATAACGTAAAAATGACAAAAATCCGCGGAGTGTACCTTCTGGGATAATTTACGTAAACTGACATGGCCTGAAAAGTCACTTCTCTTTGGCTTCATGTTCCTCTCGTAGAGCGTGTCTTAAAGAGGACGGGACGGCACCGGGCGAATTGGTCGTGCGGTTAGGAGCGCGCAGCTGTAAGCTCGCATCCGGGAGATAGTGGGTTCGAACCCCACTGTCGGCAGCCCTGAAGATGGTTTTCAGTGGTTTCCCATTTTCACACCACCCAAAATCTGGGGCCGTACCTTAATTAAGACCACGGTCGCCTCCTTTCCATTCCTAGGCCTTTCCTGTTCCATCGTCGTCATAAGACCTATCTGTGTCGGTGCGATGTAAAGCAAAAAAAAAAAAAAAAAGAAAAAAAGAAAGAAAAGGAGGACGGCTATGAAGGCTGAGATTTTGCAAATCGTGAGGGGTGGGGGGAGGGGGCATGCCAGACTAGTGTCACAGCCGCTGGATTCAAACCAAGGCTGTCATGGTTCAAATCCCTGGCAATACATGTGACATTTTTGAAGAAAAATCATGCCCTTGTGGTTCAAATTTCACGTAACACTGGACGTTGCATGAATATGATTACGCTATCAACAGTCAAGTAAAGCAATAACATTTTCTATAAATGGTATGCCTTGGGAATTTTTATTAATTAGTATGTTACTAAAATAACAAAATTAAAACTTTCCGAAGAGAGCCTACTGTCACTTCTTCATCGTGACAGAAGATTAAAAATTGTTACAACTATTCGCTCAAGCAGACTAGCCGTTTATGTATCACTTCAATTAATCGAGGCCGGGCTGAGTGGCTCAGACGGTTAAGGCGCTGGCCTTCTGACCCCAACTTGGCAGGTTCGATCCTGGCTCAGTCCGGTGGTATTTGAAGATGCTCAAATACGTCAGCCTCGTGTCGGTAGATTTACTGGCACGTAAAAGAAGTCCTGAGGGACTAAATTCCGGCACCCCGGCGTCTCCGAAAACCGTAAAAGTGTAGTTAGTGGGACGTAAAACAAATAACATTAATTATTTATTATCAATTAATCGAATGTGATTTCACCAATAATCCACATCCCAACGAATGTATTACAAACTACTAGCACCGGAATTCAGTAAACATTCCTCATACTTATAAACCTCTTTAAATAAGGTGTGGTCGCCAATGGGTAGTAGTATGAATAAGGTTCAAAGGGAGAAACGTGAGGAAGATTGTTCTTTGTTATATGGATAAACAATGGAAGAGGGACATCTGTTGAGAGTCATCATAGTCACTTACGGTCAAATATCTGGCTAGTGATTAAAAAGCAAAAATAGAAAGATAAAATATATTCCTACGATTATAAAATGATTAAACAAACAGTGGATCGCATCGGCAAGGACAACCAGTTCTTTTGTGTATTAATAGGCTTTTAGAAAGGTTAATGTGAGTTTCAGATACCTCATTTATAGTCCGACTCATTTGCTGAATGGTCAGCGAGGAGGCCTTTGGTTCAGAGGGTCACGGGTTCGATTCCCCGCCGGTCGGGGATTTTAATCGCATCTGATTAATTCTTCTGACCCGGGGACTGTGTGTTTGTTCCAGTACTTTCCTCTTCATATTCAGACAACATACTACACTAATAATCACGACAGGAACACGCAATAGTTATTACTTCCCTCCATATAGGGTTGCGTCAGGAAGGGCATCCGGCCGTAAAACAGGGCTAAATCCACATGTTCGACACAGTTCGCACCCGCGACCCCACAGATGTGGGAAAAAGCGTAGAAGAAGAGGAAGATACCTGATTTATAAATTAATAAGGGAATTTTCCGTTCTTCGCGCGGAGGATTTTTATTTTTGAAACTCTTAAGGAAACAACTCACCGACTACTGTCAGTTCAAAAGTTGTACCGAACAAGTTTGGTCTAGACATCTCAGCCAGGTACACGGCTTCTAGTCGGTGTTATAGAACATGGCTTCAATCTACACCAATTGGAAGATACGGTACGTGATTTGCTGCACTCATTCTAACTTCTTGGCTACGCTTGTCTGCGCTGTATATTAAATACGGTCGATTTCACTCTAGGCTCTGGAAGCTCTCTGTGTGACGATGGGAATATCGGGAAAGGAACGAAAACCTTTACAAACCCTTCAGACTAGGTTTCCTGTGACTCAGGCCACGTGGCCTAGAGGCAACATGTGCCGCTCACCGGCTTTTCCCTGTTCCTGAATCGTCACGGAGTCCCGCATAGAGAAGTTAGTAGGATGTGGGTGTTCACTTCTGCCATTTGGTCCCTCGGTACAATGGACGAAAGTAATGCATATTTTTTGATGTTGAGGAGCTAATTGTTGCTGTCCGAGATAATTATGAAACTTTTCCGGATGTTTGAGCAACTTCTAAAGCATTTGCTTAAAGACTCTTTTCTGTTTGACGATTCCGAATTACAGGCAGAAACCATACTCACCTCCTTCTGTTTCTTTTACTTCTTCTCTGCAAGAAGTGTAGTAAGCAACAACATCGCGCCCAACTCTTCGGGTTCCATCACTGTACTGAGAGAAAATAAAAATTTCCTCTCAACTTTACTTCCTCCTTTGAGAATAATCAAACATCGAATTCTATGTTATTCCGAAGAACTATTATGTTGAAGAAATCAAGTTTTGTCACTAGCCAAGGCTCACGGGGCTTCAAAGATCTCTTCGTTGCCCCACTTTCCACATAGACGGTGAGATGAGTCACCGAGAGATCCGGATTCCCAATAACACAGAGAATAAGCTCCCGGGACAGAGTGTGAAAGGAGCCTAAGAAAGCGCTAAAAAAAAGAAAAAAAAAGACAGCTACCACTTTGTGAGGAGTTGCTATTCCATCAGTAAATACACATTTCACAGACATCTTTACATGATGGATTGCAATATATTTTGCTACCCAAAACAAAATCCTTCACATAAAACGAAACGAAATCTAAAATAGTTTTAAATATGATCCGTCCGCCACAATATAGAGAAAATCGTGGTGGGAGATACGATCGCTACCTAGTGGCATAAAAGTAACTATCATAGCAGCCCGCCATCTGTCGCTCCGAAACATGGCATAATTCTCGCTGTTTTATACACTGCCAGGGTTGAATTTTTCAAAAATATTTCTTAGTCATTACTTACGACATTACTTACGACCTATTAGGAAGCTCTATGCCGAATTCCAAACGGTTTGGAAATATCTGAGACATCATGATGAGAGTCTGTGTGGTATTTCGAATTAGTACAGTGATGTATTTTAATGTTGTATATCATCAGCTGCTTAAGCATTATTTAAAGCATGTTACTTCATGCTTGTAAAATTTTAATAACTTTTTTGCAGTACCTAGTCGTAATCAGTTTGAAGATGGAGTGAGAGATTCTGTACGAAGTGCTGTAAGAATAGAAGTGTCCTGGAAGGGGAAGGTAATTCTTTAAATGAAACTTTGCATAATATCAGTTAAGCTAACAACCATCTGAGAATCTGTTCTATCAACTTCGTTCTCTGTGAGGCAATAGATCTTGATCACAATTAAAACTTTCTGTTTGTCTCAAGTTCATCTCACTCAACTCCTTCTATGCCTCTGGGCTTTGTTCGTGTTTTATGTTCAATGACATTCTCCTAATTTCATTCTTTTCGTGTCTCTTTTATTGCGACCAACTTTAGCGTGTAAATAAATAGAATGGGAAAGATAGCCGGACGAGACTAATCACGCTGGTGAGTTTGAGGAGTAGGCAACGTCTTGGTATTACTTTCATGAGTGGACAGAGGATCCCTTCCTGAATGTGGGGAAATGAATAATGTCCGGACCCTGCATCCTTGCCTAAGGAGAATAAAAGTTTCTATATTAAAAGTTGTAGCTTAAAGTTCGGGACGGTATTCATAGCTTTCTTGAAAAAGATTCTTGGCAAACCTCACTAAATTCATTTTGGATTAATGACGGCAAAAAGTTTGAGAAGTAAATCTATGGACATAGCCCATTTGTTGAACGTTAAATATGTTTCTAAGCAATATGTTTATATTTCATATTCTATTAACCGTCTTAGTGTATTGTTAAATTTTTGTTGAGTATGTAGTGCATTTAATTGCTGCCTAGCCGAGGCGGTTCACCCGTAATTACATCAAATCGATATCTCGTCAAGAGGTCGAAAAATTTAGAAATGCGATTTCTGATTTTCAAGAGGCACGTGACATTGAGGTTCTCTTAGCCAAAAATGAGTACTATAGACCAATTGCTGAGGGCAAACACGGCTGGGTATAGAGCTAAGTACTTTATCCCACATGCACCGCATCCAAAGGGCCTTCGTGACGATAGTTTTGTTTTGATTGGTGTAGTTGATTTGATTAGGCGTCTGCCTCATATGATCAAGGTCGTGAGGTCGAAATCTGGCACAGTCCATTTTCATTTCAGAATGTTTTCATGTGAGAAATCCATATTTGATTATTTAATACCATTTGAAAAACCTACTTTCAGTGCAAACGTTCTGTCGTCGATTTCACCTTAAGCGTGTAATAGTTAAATGGATATTAAATATATTATTAGATATTAATATTATCAACATTGTTTCCACTCAGGCTACTGTATTCTCCGAGTACGTCTTCAGGTGGAATAAGCGAAAGATTGTTTCCCTAATGCCACCAATAAACAGCGCATTGCGTATACAAGTAGAGAAAACGATTTGTCTATGGCTAAGACGGATACTGGCTAATGCCGGGCTGAATGGCTCAGATTGTAAAAGTCCTGGTTTTCTGAGCGCAAGTTCGTGAATTCGGTCCCGGCTCATCCAGTGGTATTTGAAGGGGTTCAAATGAATCTCCTGCGTCGTAAAATCAGCTCGGTTGTCGGAAAACCGTAAACCATAGTCATACGTAAAACCATTATTTTATTATTATTATTGTTATTATTATAATATATTATTATTATTATTATTATTATTATTATTATTATTATTATTATTATTATTATTATTATTATTATTACATAGGCCAACGATGAAGAATTAAAATAAATTTGCCATATTCTTTTGAAGAAGCACGTGGCACTGAGGTTCTCTCAGCCGAACATGAGTACTGGATCAATTGCTGAGGGCAAACACGGCTGGGTATAGATCTAAGTACTTAATCCTACATGCACCGCATCCAAAGGCCCTTCGCGACGATAGTTTTATTTTGATTGGTGTAGTTGATTTGTTAGGCGTCTACCTCATGTGATAAAGGTTGTGAGATCGAAATCATTCACAGTCGATTGGCATTTAAGGATGTTTAGATGTGAGAAAACCATATTTGATTGTGTGTTGAATCCAAATATGACAATAAAAAAGGTGTGTTATCCACCATTTTCTTTTACATTTAAAAACTAAATATTTAAGGAAATTAAATTTGTAGCAAATTTGAAGGTATTTTATACACAATTAAAATAGGAAAAGTGGGTTTAAATTAAGATGGTAGTGGCTGCACTGGTCTCTAGTATATATGGATAGTTAGAGCGCGGCCCTCTTGATTCTTATTTTTTGCTTCCTTTTGCGCAAGGACATCGTGGAATTGGAAAACATTCTGCTGCCACCTCTACACATCAAATTAGGCCTAACGAAACAGTTCGTGAACGCCTTACCCAAAGGTGGGCAAATGCTTCAAGTATCTCTGTGAGAAGATTCCTCATTTATCAGAAATAACATTGAAAGAAGGTGTGTTTGTTGCACCTGATATGCGAAAAATGATGTTCGACTCCAACTTTAAATTCAAAATGAAAGTCAGTGAGAGGGAGGCTTTGGTATCGTTCAAGCAGGTTATTACCAAGTTTTTGGGTAACAAACGGATCCACATTAAATTTCTATTGTAGCCAACATGCTGGATAAGTTCAAAAGGTTAGGATGTTTGTTGATCATGAAAGTTCAGTTTTTGAACAGTCACCTTGAATTTTCCCCAGACAATATGGGGGATGTGATTGAGAAGTAAGGTGAGCGTTTCCATCAAGTTATCAAAGAGATAGGAATAAGGTATCAGGGCCAATGGAATACCAGTATGATGACAGACTACTGCTAGTCACTTCACTGAGAAGTTCAGCAAGTGACTCACAGGAGAAAACGCGATGTCAGAAGCTTTAAGAAGAAGGAAATGAAGTATAGGAAAATGGATACATAAGCCTATGTAATAGAAATATTTTCATGTTTAGACTTAAATTCTACAATTTAGTTTTCATCCCCTAGTACGTTCCACTAATGTCCTGATTTATAACGAAATCACATTTTGACGAAATCGTGGGTGATAGAAAACAATTGAGGCCAGACCTGGAATTAGCAACAACAAAACCATAAGAACCACAATAATAATAATAATAATAATAATAATAATAATAATAATAATAATAATAATAAAATGAAATTACGTATCGCTTTTAGTGCCGGGAGGTGTCCCGAGGACTTCGGCCCGCCAGGTAAAGGTCTTTTGATTTGACTCCCGTAGACTACCTGCGCGTCGTGATGAGGATGAAATTATGATGAAGACGACACATGAAGAGGAAGAACAACTACAGAGGAATATCCCCCGTACCGGTAACGTACAAAATTCTCGCACTTGCTATCCTGGAGCGTTTAGAAGCCCAAGTCGAGCATCAAATAGGCAAATACCAAGGGGGCTTCAGGAATGGTCGTTCAACTGCTGGACAGATCCACAACCTCAAAAGATCATCAGGCATTGTAATATCAGGTCCAAACACTACGTGTCAGTCTTTGTGGACATTAAGAAGGCCTACGATTTGATAGACCGCGAGGTTCTGATAAACATCCTCAACGAATTCGGGGTTGACCTGAAACTGCTGGCATTAATTGGAGCCATCCTGACTGACACCAAATCCAAAGTAAAGTCCCTAGGATGCCTATCAGATTCCTTCGAGGTCGAAACAGGAGTCAGACAAGGTGATCGGCTCTCTTCGATGCATTTCAACTGCGTGCTCGAAAATATCATTAGGACCTGGCGAACAAAATTATTAGAAGCTGATTATAGTCCTCTGAGAATGGGAACGAAATCTAAGGGATGATTGACTGTCTAGCGTTTGCTTATGACATTGCCATTCTGTTGAACGATGTAGAAGCTGCTAGGATGCAAATCAACCTTCTAAAAGAAATCGCTGAACAAACTGGTTTGCAGATATCTTTTGAAAAAAAACGAAGTAATGACTAACATAAAAGATTCCCCAGCAAAACTTCAGAAAAAATACGGGAAGATCAACCGAGTAGAAAAATTTAAGTATATATCTGGGTGAGGTCATAATGAAAAATGGACTGGACAAAGAAGTACTTAAGGAACGAGTACACAAACTTGAAACAGCCTATCAAACGTCGCGTTCAATCTACAACAAAAAATGCCTGTCCCAAAATACTAAACTACATCATATGAAACTGTTCTGAAGCCAGTAGTTATGTATACAGCCGAAACCCTATCCCTAAATGCTAATAAAGTACTCCTTGAAGAACTCGAGAAAAAAAGAGGGCAAAATACTCACAGGTATCATGGGATCCAATTACAAGAATGGAACCCATTATAAAAAGCCCAACAAAGAAGTGTACAGTAAAATAGAGAAAATTACAGAAACAATCCGTAAGAGACGGTCACTATATTACGGTCATCTCAAATGAATGGACGGAAACAGGCTGACTAAACAGATCTTTCACTTTTTTGATTCCAAACCCAAAACCACAATGCCCTGGTTTATGAACGCCAAAGAAGACCTCCAAATGCTGCATATAAAATCCGAAGACACCTTCAATAGAGATCTCTTTCGCAAAAAGATACTGGCGAATGTGATAAACCGAGACAAGCAACCGAAAAGAAGACAAGGTACCACCTGGACAGAGGAACGCACGCTGGCCCACTCACAGACAATGAGCGAATTCTGGGCTCAAAAGAAAGAGAAGCAAACTGACAAATGTAACAAGACTTAACGTGATGCTAGATGGCCCCAACGAATAATAATAATATTTTGTGTGTTAATAGATCCATAATCACTATTAAAAGTTCTTTTCCAAATACAAGTATAAATTAAAGTGTCCATAAATATAAAATATCTCTACATTTTTAGCAAGCAAGCTTGTACTTTTACGTGACTATTGACATGGTCCATAGTCTAGGGACCTTCAGATTTGCGTTGAATGCTGACGAGAGGGACATGACTTTTGGTTTCAAAAATCCCGCGTGCATAGGGCGGGGTTCGAACTGTGGCCGCCTGGGTGATAAGGCAGTGACGATACCACGCATCTATCACTCTATCACTAATTATTTAAATAACTATATTTTTGAATTAAATGATAACCTTATTCGGGAAAGAATACAAACTTAGTGACGTCGACGTATTTATAAAGTCCAGTTGTAACCAAGTAGGCACTTAGTATATTCCAAACGAACAAGGGTACCGCGCCACATTACAGAGCAAGACAACGAGCAAGGTCCTTGGAGGAGTGCAGGGTAAAGGCTTCCTCCAACCCTAACCTCAGAATTAAGTGGGCCAGAATGGTTAGCTCGCAGGAACTAACCTGGTACACATTTTTGGTGTAGGCACAGGCATGTTAAATGTTAAATATACTTTGATATGTTACAGGGGGCAGAGAGGGTTCGAAACGTTATTGAGTCATGCCTTTTTAAATTCTTCTTTTGTGCTCTTCTACAATTTGCTCTACGTCGCACCGACACAGATAGGTCTTATGTCAACGATGGGATAGGAACGGCCTAGGATTGGGAAGGAAGCGGCCATGACCTTAATTAAGGTACAGCACCAGCATTTTTCTGGTGTGAAAGTGGGAAACCACGGAATTGTACTCCTCTAAGTATCCTTTACGAAGACTTGACTTTTTTTATAAATTACTTTACATCACACCGACACAGAAAAGTCTTATGGCGACGATGGGACAGGAATGGGCTGGGAGTGGAAAGGAAGTGACCGTGGTCTTAATTAAGGTACAGCCCCAGTATTTGCCTGGCATGAAAATGGGAAACCACGGAAAACCATCTTCAGGGCTGCCGACAGTGGGGTTCGAACCCACTATTTCCCGAATACTGGATACTGGCCACACTTCAGCGACTGCAGCTATCGAGCTCAGCAATTGACTTTTCTGAATTCTCAGATATTCTTCTAAGGAAGTTATAATAAACAGACATAATAATTACCGCCACTTTAAGCACCGACTACGGACAAATTCGTTATGAATACCACCTGAAACCTAATGCTGGACTCATTCAAGCAAGTAATAGGTACATACTCTACTCGTAGGGAATGGTTACAACTATCTGAGCTGAAGAGAGAGATGATTCTTTAGCACACTGTGGTGTTTGCAGCAAGGTAAACCTGTCTGCACATTCGAGTTCAGAACTTGTAGCATACAAAATCAGTTTCGAAGCAATAGCGTAGATTATTACATTAGTACAGAGATGTGAGACCTACTCTTCATCGCCTGGAGTGGCTACATGGTAATAATCGCACCCAGCATGTGAATTTTCCGACGGATGCAGAGTTCGAATGTAGCTATAAGCTTTACATTTTTACTTTTACACTCTTATAGCATTCGTAGTTAGGCTTAACTTTCTTAAGTCACTTTTCACCTTTAGAAAGAAAGCATACATCAGTAAGGAATAAATACATGCGATTTTTATGTGGCAAACGGCTAATACGAAAGAAGCGAACTGCAGTTATTGTCAGCATTATGACGAACCCATTCAATCAACCATCTGCGCACGTTCAACTCGAAGAACAACTGGACTTCATACGCAGGGCACATGCTGACAGGTTCCACCACATACGCTGCAGCAAGCAAGAATGACTCACCTCCACCGTACTCAGATATGAATTAACGGAAGAGGTGGTCATTTTGAATATTTCCTGCATTAATCGAATGGCCTTACACAAGCCCATTGCACCTCTGTCGGTAATAGCTCATTTTACTGCAAATAGCTCTTTTAATAGTTACTTAGAAATGAACATAACAGAGCACCTGCAACACGAGAACTGATCATTTGTCTTCAACAACGCCACTCACTCGAACATTTAACAACGAAATATAAAAATCGTCCTTTATCGGACTCGAATCTCCGACTAACGAGCACCGCTTACGTCCTTTAACTTCGAGCACGCTCGGCTATCACCAGCTGTCGTTATATCAACACTACTTTTAGTCATTCAACGATGATATCCTCTGTACATGAAATTTCTGCCTTACAGAATTTTCACAATTCTTTACATTCGGTATTTTATCTTTTTTTTTGCTAGGGGCTTTACGTCGCACCGACACAGATAGGTCTTATGGCGACGATGGGATAGGAAAGGCCTAGGAGTTGGAAGGAAGCGGCCGTGGCCTTAAGTAAGGTACAGCCCCAGCATTTGCCTGGTGTGAAAATGGGAAACCATGGAAAACTATTTTCAGGGCTGCCGATAGTGGGATTCGAACATACTATCTCCCGAATGCAAGCTCACAGCCGCGCGCCTCTACACGCACGGCCAACTCGCCCGGTTATTTTATCTTTAATGCTGATTTCGTTGACATGAATAAACGAATTAGATATAGAAAGCGTAGTAAGACCAGACATCGCTGTGAGTAGCCAAGGTCAATATTTTTAGGTCAGGCTATAATCTGCGGGTTGTATAAAACTGAGTGAATAGGGGCAGATGTACCACTCGGTATATCGCCGTGTCACCAGGCTCACAGAAGATCCATACTGTACGGTTCTGCTTTACAAACTAGATGACTAGGGCCATCGGTTTTAAGGAAGTAGCCGGTAGTCTGAAAAAACTGGTACCGGTGCGCTATTGCGTTCTTCCGCCAGTCTTTTAGAAAAAATATTGATATACCGTGTATACAGCCGCCTCTTCAAGTGTAATGTTATGCAACCAGCAACCGTCCTGAAAATATTTGCCCTGACGGTATGCTCAGAAAAAACAACAGGATATCTTGGTATTTACCTCCTCACCATGATAGGACGCCGTGATATTATACTCGTATTAAACACTGGAAGGCATGCGTGTGCCCTCTAGATCATACGAACCTGACACGCCAGCGAAACACTAAATTGATACTGTAACCGCAGCATACCTAATACATGCCATAAGCTGCATAGCGTGACGTACCGGTACGGAACAGTAGCGTAGCTGGTAAAGGCGCGGCGGAGAGGACTTATGTGTGAGGTGGTAGGTTCGAGCCCGGGGTGAAGTTGCCATATTTTTGAAATATTTGTTTAATACGTACCGCACGTAATGTAAGTTCAATGCAAATTGTGTGTGAAAATTGTGGCAATAAGAAGAGCCGATTAGTTAGCAGGCCGGACACATACGGACTGAAAATAATAGAATAAAATAATAGCCTTGAGAGTTTTATCGCATCAAAATGCTCGATGTGATGACCGTTTTGGTTTATACACATTCGGACCCGATGTCCAATAGATCGTCTTGAGCGCTGAAGCAATCGACGTGTAATTGCTCGGCAGGCGTCCGTGATGAGATGCCGGAGCTCATCGGGGTTTTCCGGTGCTTGAGGGTAAAATACTTTCTTTAAGTGGCTTTACAAGAAGAAGGCTAAGCGTTAAATCCGGTGATCTGGCGTGCCAAGAAAGAGGGCCTCCTCGTCCTATCCATTTCCCTGGCAGTACCTCGTTCAGATGGTTACGAACGGGTAAAATCAAATTTGGCGGAACTCCATCCTGTTGCAACCACATCGTCTAAGATCGTGCAAGGGCATATCGTCCAGCAGCAGTGGGAGTTCCTGACGCAGAAATTGCAGATAGTAGGGGCCCGTCTAATGACCCTCAAAGAAATAAGGTCTAATCAGGCTATCACCCAAGATTCCTCACCACATTCACTCCCCATAGTGCTTGATGGGTCGCCTATCGCACCCAGTAAGGACTGTTCGGACTCCAGTAGTGCATGTTGTGGCGATTGACGTTGCCATTATGTGGAAGCGCGATTCGTCCGAGAACAAGTTGTGCGATACGAATGATTCATCATAGTCCAGCCTGCCTAATAGCCACCGACAGAACTCCATTCATCATCATCATCATCTGTTTACCCTCCAGGTTCGGTTTTTCCCTCGGACTTAGCGAGGGATCCCACCTCTACCGCCTCAAGGGCAGTGTCCTGGAGCTTCAGACTCTTGGTCGGGGGATACAACTGGGGAGTATGACCAGTACCTCGCCCAGGCGGCCGCACCTGCTATGCTGAACAGGGGCCTTGTGGAGGGATGGGAAGATTGGAAGGGATAGGCAAGGAAGAGGGAAGGAAGCGGCCGTGGCCTTAAGTTAGGTACCATCCCGGCATTCGCCTGGAGGAGAAGTGGGAAACCACGGAAAACCACTTCCAGGATGGCTGAGGTGGGAATCGAACCCACCTCTACTCAGTTGACCTCCCGAGGCTGAGTGGACCCCGTTCCAGCCCTCGTACCACTTTTCAAATTTCGTGGCAGAGCCGGGAATCGAACCCGGGCCTCCGGGGGTGGCAGCTAATCACGCTAACCACTACACCACAGAGGCGGACCAGAACTCCATTCGAGCTTCGAAATCGCGCCCATGGAGCTCTTGGTGTCGCAATTTATGTTCATGCAGTATTCCCCAGACGGACGGCGGGCTGGTGTTCTCCTGTCCTGCAATCGCCCTTGTGCTGATGTGTGGATTATTACGAGCTGCCTCCAGAACGACCTCTTCTGTTTCACCCAATGCAACGGGCCTCTCGCGGACTGATGGCTGCTTGGAAATCACGTCTGTTGTCCTCATGCGTCTTTCAACACGGCGGAATGTCATAGCAGCCACGTGTCGCCCGTCGGGATACCGTTCCTGGTAGAGACATGGTGCCTCGCACACGTTTCGTCTTGCTTCCCCATAAGTGAGGAGTATGCCGAATGACAGCAGAGATTACATTCAGGTCCTAACTGGAGGAGTATGCACAGGACGCAAGACGAATAACAGCGTCGTTCTACTGTTTGAATGTGGCAAACGTGGGCCTGTGTTTACGTATTCAAACATCATACCGATGCAAAAATATATGAACGATGCAGGATTCGAACCGCCAATGGCACATTCCGTACATATCTAGGCTAACGCCTAACCACATCAACTACGCTACACTGCTGGGAAGATGTTGGTAGTACGACGAGAGTAAAGTCCATACGCTATTTGGTTCGGTTTTTAAGACATTAATTACTGCACTGTTGTCTAGTTTTATGCATTGATTCCCATCTTCGTTACACCCGATCACGAGGCATGCCACTTTAACCCTCCAAGTGGCAAGCGCCTGATATCAGGCGTTTTATGCGTTTGCCCAGTGGCAACGCCTGATATCAGGCGTTTTGACATGCTCTTTATTTTATTTCGATAATATTATTATTCATCGAAATGTGCTAATTACGAATCAATTGAAGGAGAAATGTTCGGCCATAATCATGAAATAGTTTGTATAATAACATCTTACACTAATCTAGTGTAAATCGTTGCCAAAGTAGCGTCATAATTCCGCTATCTTTTGCTAGCTGCTACATACTCGGCGGCCGGCCACACGAATGTCTCAGCTGAGCCAGCTATATTTAGTCGCCAGTTTTCCTTCTGATATCAATCTGAAGTGTTGATATGCACTCATCTCAGCAATACTGAATCATTTCCTCACAGGAACAGTGAATAAATATTCAAAAGGACTGTCTCAGATTGTTTTAGGTACAAAACTTGAACCTAGGCAAATCGTTTACTTTAGGCAAGGTGACGTTCTACTGGTTGCTTATAAAGAGACGAAAACAAGGAAACCAGTCTATTGTCTCACAACGGGATGTTACACTGAGGGAAATGAGGGGTTGAAACCACTACTGATTCATAAGTACAATAACTTCATGGGAGGTGTAGATAATAAAGGTAAGTGCATTTTCCATGCCACTTGTTCCAGACCCACTAGAAGGTACTGGAAGCAGTTTTTTTCAAATCTTCTAGATATAACATTATTTGACACATACGTCCTGTACATAAAGAACACTGATAAGCCTTTAGCAAGATGAGACTTCATGATCACTATAGTTAGGAGATTGCTAAATGAACAGTTCCCAATTCCAGTTGTGAGGCCAACAGGTCATGCAGGAGGCCCTTCTCATGCTCTCGAAATATTGCCACAGAATAACAATCGCCTATGTGTTGTGTGCTTGAAAGTAAAGAAGAAGAAGGAGAAGAAGTCTACATTCTGGTGTCGAGGATGTAATGGTGGTATTCACCAGGGGTGTTATAAACTAGTGCACTTCTGGAGGCCTCACAATCATGGAGTAAAAAGAAAGACCCACCCAAGTGACTGTGAGTGAAATGTAGGCCCACAAGTGGTAGCATACAATCGTTGTATACATTGTTGTATAATTTTTCCAGCTAAGAACAGTATTATGAACTATATAATGGTACGCACCTATTTACTATGAACTGGTGCTTCTTTTGTATATGTCATTTTTTTAAATTTACCTAAATATAAACATTTTATATATAGCAAAACTTTTGCAAAAATAAATAATATAAACAAATTCAACATATTTTTGGTCTTACACTTTGTGGATGATAAATAACAGCTTCAGTATCATCATCATCTTATTCCTTGTACTTTTGAGGATAAAAGGGTGTGCTGTTTATGTATGTATAACAAGTCCACGATTTTTAACACAATTTATACTAAGAGTCTGCAACACGGGTAAAATATCGCTGCCATTACAGGATAAATGACCGCCACTTCGAGGGTTAACATAGTTACATGGTCAAAAGAAGTCTCTACATGATTTCAAGGCGTTATGGTTTGCAAGCGGACAATATAACCTGTGAGTAGGGTTCAGAAACATGTGCAAAATGTGCTCATTGGACATTGGTACCATACAGTACACCTGCAGGGGAATAGCCACCTTATAACCATGTCGCACATTAGTTGGGTTGCATAAAACTACATTGGAAGAGGCTGCTAAATCACACGGTATTTCTGGAGGATTAGGCTCTGTAGAGATTGCGTTTTATAGTGTAGTTTCGCGTGACCTAAGCGGCCACGAAGTTTGTTTTAAACTGTATGGAACTTAGAATTGGAAAAGCAGGTCTTTACGTTTATAGAGCTGTTAATATAAAATCTGTCTTATAATGGAGGTTAGCTGCATAAATTTATGAATACGTTTATACCGGCTGGCGTGTCAGCCTGACGCTAGTCGGAAGAGAGTTGAACACGTCATGTTTACTATGAATATTGCTAGCTCTGTTATTTCATTTCCACTCAAGGAAAGTACTTCACTTTGTTTTATATTTATTGTTCCGGCGTTACGGGTACAATATATATAAGACCCTGAATGAAATGGGGAGGAAACGTCAGCACAATCGTCTGGCCTTTCGACTCCCATTCCGAGTGCCTCGGGTTCAAATGACGGTGAATTCGGGTGGCAGTATAAAGAGGGCCCGTGCTTGGCTATAGAAGCGAATCCGATCTTAAACCCCCCGGCCAAGTCATAAACTGAAGATCGATACCATTTTGACTCCACGTAAACCTAGGAAGCTGGCGTCGAAAAGAATGAGAATATACTGGACACTCAATTTTGAATCAGAGAATCAACATCATGACTAGGAAATTTATTTATTTTTATTAGATATCTGACTATCTGAACTTCGTCTTTCCAAAACATAATAGGATAACCATTTTCGGTACTCCCTGGCGAAGACCCGCAATCCACTTACTCATATCATTATATGGGTTGCACGACTCTGAAATTGAGCGTAGTAGTTAATTTTTATCACTATATCGATCTCGGTGTTGCACACAAACTGTTGTCTTCTGTTCCCAAGATAAAAGGTTGATCTTAACTGAGTCCTATGTCATTTGTGATTAAATACAACTACTTCTTGTCTTTGGTTCCCGGCATGTTAAAGGTTACAGCATGTCGAAACACTGAAGTCTCTTTTGTAACAATTGAATGGACGTTAAAAACAAACATTATAGACACATTAATAATCTTTTCGATAGGTCTTTCTTAATACGTTTCTGGACAGTTAGTCCATTTTGCCATGCACATTCTTGACACATTATCATAAAAGTCTTCTTACAACAATAATCACCATCACCAGAGCCACATTGTTGGTACATAGAAAGAATAGTTGTTACTGCTCGTTTTGGTTAGTTTACTTTGTTGTGAACCAGTACTGAAGAACTAAATACGCCATTAATCGCATGAGGTTCTTAGATTTGTGTTCCTTATCATCACGAATTTATTATTTTGTCATTCCAATGTCTTATGACTTACAAGCTGTTGTGTTCCTGTCGTTCATAGATCAGTTTTTCTAATTGCAGTAGTAACGCTATCTAGCGGGAATGATTGGTAGCAGAAGAGACAAAACACACCTCAACTAACAACAGCAATTTAGAGTAGTGGGATTTTTGATAAGGGTCTTGGGACATTGTACGTCATGACATTCTTTCTTTTGACTCAGCGATGTTAGGTCGTTCTAGACACAGGATTTCAACCACCACCACCACCACCATCGCCAGTAATTTCGTCACCATGACGACAGAACAATATTTCCATGTCAGCAATGCTCACCATTGATGGACTTACTAATAATTCGTAAGTACTTACGAAATGTACTGTAAAATTTGTTACACACAAAAGACGGAGAATTTTTGTTATTTACACTTCTTAGATAGAACTAATATTTTTAGAGTTATGTGAGGTTTCTGTAGAATGTGCTAATCACTAACATATATTTTTGTTCCTCATCGAGTAAAATAAATCATGGAACATCAAAGATCGTAAATATATTTAACACAACGTTCATTATGTCCAAATTTTCGATACAGCTGATATTGACGAAGAACTTTGATATTTTGCGTTTTTGACCTCCTAAGCCCCCTTAATACTGATGCGCCACGCTGTACTAATGAAATAATAATACACAGCCTTGTGCACAACTTTGGTTTCTATAAACTAAAATACCGAGTTTCGAGAATTTCTATAAACCCGTTTTCCAATGATGTCGCAACCGACCGACTGACCGACCGACCAAGTGGCGGTTCGTGGTATATTTTATAGGCGGTTGTAGTGTAGTTTATTTTAAATGTATAAGTGTAAATTTTCATTTCTGAAAATGAGATAAAGTAAGTTTCTCATTACAATAACATTTTTAATAAACCGACTGTTTACAGGGTCAGTTGTTTTATAGGTCATATCAAGAAATAAAATACCAAGAAAAGAATACCATACATCGGTACTAGCATTCTTGTTTTGGTCCATTTATCCTCCTAGACAAACACCAAGCATCGGAAACAGTACAACGAATTGTTCCTTTCACAGCTATAAATCCAAAACAACATTTGCTTATCATAAACAGACGATTTTTTTTTTAAAGGTCATGTCGCCTCCGGAGATGCCTGGTGTAGGTCTTTCGAGTAGGCGACCTGCGCGTTTGTCAGAATGGCGCCCTCCCTAAGATGAATTCTAATGATGAAGACAGCACAAACACTCAACCCCCGAGCAAGAGGATTTTTTTTCTATTGGCTTTACGTCGCACCGACACAGATACGTCTTATGGCGACAATGGGACAGGAAAGGGCTAGGACTGGGAAGGAAGCGACCGTGGCCTTATTTAAAGTACAGCCCCAGCATTTGCCTGGTGTGAAAATGGGAAACCACGGAAAACCATCTTCAGGGCTGCCGACAGTGGGGTTGGAACTCACTATCTGCCGAATACTGGATACTGGCCGCACTTAAGCGACTGCAGCTATCGAGCTCGGTGCAAGAGGAATTAACCAATGAAAGTGAACCCGGGACCCTTTAGACCAAAGGCTAGTACGCTAACCATTTAGCCGTGGAGCCGGACAACATATGAACTGAATATACAGGGCGTATCAGTGCTATACCGACAAAACATCCAGGGATGCTCTTATATTAAGAACGATAGCGCAATTGGATTGGCAGAGATAAGTTTTCTTTTCGAAGAAATGTGGTTACTTTGTTACTTCGGGCGCGCAATTCAGAGTGACGTACTCACTGTAATTGCTGTGCTAGAGCGCAAGCTGCTGCCTGAAGGGGAGGGAGGGGAAGTGGGGTGTACGATGGAGACAGAGATAATGCTCCGCGCATGTGCACAAATTTCCTCGTTCGACTCGCACAGGATGGTCCTTGTCTCTTACAGGCAATATCCACAGTTCGTTTATTAAACAGCCGTAATTCCACAGACAGTACAAGAACACGTTGTAATTAAGACATTTAAGAAATGCACCAGATCGCTTCTCCTCGCGTCTGTTGGTCGCAGTAACGTTCTTTATTATTTAACATGCTCGAAGATGCAATGCTTCCACCCCATGATTGTGTATTCGTTCACTCACAACATTGTAAATGGAATGAAATACCGAACGAAGGAAACTATACCTCCCTCTCCGACTTCGGTGCACAGTACACAAGGGTGCAGTAGTGACCTTTGGACTCTGTTCAGGATGCGTGGTGTGTGGCAAACGACCTGGCAAGCTGCCTGTATTCTTGGTGCAAGTTCATCTTCTCTTCCTACGGGGTTCACATCTGTGCAGAACAAACAGTACACTGTCTACTGGGGCTGGGAAGCGACTATGCGAAATGGACGAGAAACTTGTGCATCGCACCGAGCATTACCTCTGTCTACCCTCCCCCCCCTCACTCCTTCCCACCTCTGACACACAGCAACAGCAGCGGGTGGTTCTCAGGCATAACAAATGCAGCAAATTCGTCATTTTGAATGGCGCGCCCAGAAGTAACAAAATGACCTCAATTTCTCGGAAAGAAACATTTTCTCCGCCAATCCGATTGCAGTATCCTTCTTAACACGAAGAACATCCCTGATTCTTTTTGTCGGTATAGTTCTGATATATCCTGTATTACGTGTACTTTGTACAGTTTTCTCTATGTTTAGTATTGGTGTGGGACGTACTAAATCGTTAATTTCCAGCTTAGGGTGTTAGGGTTGTAGTAAGGATGTAAAGGAGAGGGCATATAAGTCTCTGGTAAGACCCCAACTAGAGTATGGTTCCCGTGTATGGGACCCTCACCAAGATTACCTGATTCAACAACTGGAAAATATCCAAATAAAAGCAGCTCGATTTGCTCGATGTTGCAAAGTTTGGGCTGGGAAGAATTGAGAGAAAGAAGGAGAGCTGCTCGACTAAGTGGTATGTTCCCAGCTGTCAGCGGAGAGATGGCATGGAATGACATTAGTAGACGAATAAGTTTGAGTGGCGTTTATAAAAGTAGGAAAGATCACAATATGAAGATAAAGAGGACAAACCGGGGCAAATATTCATTTATGGGAAGGGGACTTAGGGACTGGAATAACTTACCAAGGGAGATGTTCAATAAATTTCCAATTTCTTTGAAATCATTTAGGAAAAGGCTAGGAAAACAACAGATAGGGAACCTGCCACCTGGGCGACTGCTCTAAATGCAGATCAGTATTGATTGATTGATTTTATACAAGCTGAAAGGTTTTATCAGTAAAGTGAACACTAAATTTGTTGTGAAAAATGCGCCACTTGAGTCACACTCGAATTAAAGTAGCAGCAAACACATCACACACCTGATTGCTACCCACACGGATTGCGGGTCAACTGCAAACCGGTTTCTCCGGACAAAGTTATACGAAACCAGAAGAGAGAAGCTAAGGAGATGCCCATGCGTAAGAAATGAGTGGAAAATGTAAGCAAAGCAAATACGCATCGCGCACACTCCACTGAACTGAATAGAAAGCAAGATGTACGGATGTTCATGCTGAGAGCTTTAAACGAACGAATCGCTGTTCAGAAAGATTAATTTGAAACCTATAATTAACAATTATTTTTGAATATAAAGGTGGTGGTTGCGCAAACCTACATCCAGCCCAGAAACTTGCTACTGCAAGCAACAAACATATTTTTTTTTTGCTATTTGTTTTACGTCGCACCGACACAGATAGGTCTTATGGCGACGATGGTACAGGAAACGCCTAGGAATGGGAAGGAAGCGGCCGTGGCCTTAACTAAGGTACAGCCCCAGCATTTGCCTGGTGTAAAAATGGGAAACCACGGAAAACCACCTTTGGAACTGCCGACAGTCGGATTCGAACCCACTATCTCCCGGATGCGAGTTCACAGCTGCGCGCTCCTAACCGCACGACCAACTCGCCCGGTAACCAACAAACCACCCAGACACAGGAAAAAACTGAACTAAAACCACTCTCAACTTATGTTCACCTAATTCAAGGTTGTTTAAAAAAGAATATACATAGTTCCAACTCCCATATGTCATTATTCACGCAATAGCTATTAATAATGCTACATCCCCAATTCGATTTGACAAAGCTGTTAATAATCCCGCATTATAAGATTTAACATTTTGGTAATAAATAACTAAACAATAAGAAACAAGTCCTAATCCATCTCATCCTAACAAGAGTCTAATTAAAGTAAAATTATTAGTATTTAGTAAATGTGTCCCGTGTGTTACTTTATGGACAAGTGAATATTTTTATTGCGTATAAGAGCAAAATTTGAAGTGTACAAACAAAATATTAATACATTTTCTTCATATGGGTAAGTCATGTTGACCATCCAGACCGACGAGTTAGCAGGGAATGTGAATGCTCAGTAACCTCCATCCACAGAGGAAATTACATTTTAATCCAGCTAATTCAGTGCCCTTTGTAGATGTGCTCTGTGGTTTAAAGTTTGATGGCACAGTGTTTGACCAAAGACAGGCTGTAGTAACTTTATTTCTTGCTGGTGTTAGGGAAGTGGCGTGAACTCGGGTGGCGTTTGTTTTCGGTAGGGAAGCAATTTATTGCACCAATGTCTAGTTTTTTAAAATAAAAAGAGCAACTCTTCGATGCAGGCCAGTGACAAAGGGTAGTGATCAATCGATCTGACTCCATTGTGCGTCGCGGTGACAGCGACGCCGCTGGGCGCCGGCCAACGCGGCGGTGCGGCACAACTTGGCACGTGTTTGTATGTCTGTGAGAGAGAGAGAGAGAGAGAGAGAGAGAGAGAGAGAGAGAGAAACGGCTTTGCCTGTATAACTCTGTCTGAGGCATGACCCAGGACAGTGAAAGGTGTACATAACTCCTTCATGGACACTCGGCTTTGTCTCTCATTTCTTTTTCTTTTTCAACTGGAACGATCACGATTTGTGCCAAATCTCTTTCTCTCTCTCTCCCAAATCCGTACAGTCTAAAACACGTAACAAGAACCAGGAAACCAAGATTGAGTGATTCTTAGATAAGGGTACGTGTACTTTACAAGCAGTTTCCATATACTCATGAAGTTGTAAAGAAAAAAATACGCTGACCGTCAAAATTAAGGGATCACTTTTATTTTCAAAGGAAATATCATGTTAAATTGTGAAGCATATGTTTTACTATTTTCAAGAAAAAATAAATTACTAAGGGCAGCAATAATAGACAGTTAACATTACTTAGACAATTTTTTCAAGAAAATAATGAATGTAGATATTATTTTCAAGAAAGTGGTAAAGTACTAAAGGTAGCAATAACAGACAGTTAACATTACTTAGACAATATTTTCGAGAAAGTAATGAATGTAAATAATAAAATAAATGTTTCACGATTTAACATAGTTTTTCCTTTGAAAATTCAAGTGATCCATTAATTTTGCCGGTCAGTGAATACGGCATGAATCTATCATTCTAAAAACGCATATATTCATTTAATAATGCATTCTAGTAAAAAATCTAAATCTAAGGCAAGAAATAATGTCACATTTGAAACATTTGATGATGATGATGATGCTTGTTGTTTAAGGGGCCTATGATCTAAGGTCATCGGCCCTATTTTGAAACATTTAATGGATAAGTAAACTGATGAGAGTACCAAAAATATTCATGAAATGTTTGTTTTGTAATTATTTTCTTTTTAAATCAAGATCAACTATATCATCCTTCAATGAGTGCCAACAGAAGGCTCAAACAACATAAAGATGACAGGCAATTTGTAATCTCAAACTGCGTGGAAATGGTGACTGTGGTCTAATAGGTAATTAAAATCTGAACTTCATAGCCTAAGTTGAAAGAAGAGGATATATTCGATTTTGATGAGAGGTAATTCAACGTGTTCCCCGCCCCACATTCCAGAGAAATTTTTAGGTATTACCTCATTTGGAATATCAAAGCATCTGTCCTAGCCCTAAATTCAAATAACAATAGCAACACACACTTCCAGACATACGACAATAATATAGGTTGCTTACCAGTGTCCGTTTGCAGTTCTCCGTCAGTCCGTGCTTCGCGATGACTATCAACAAGTCACAGCGTCAGACTCTGAGAGTTACCTCGGATCGAGCTGCTTCTCACACGGCAAAATGTACATCGCATACTCCCGTGTTAGTAGCAGTAAATCACTCTTCGTTTGTGCTCACAGTAACAGCACGACGAATGAGGTGTAAAAAGAACCATTAGACTATGATGGGCTTCAAGTATCTCCGTATCCTCTTTAGGCCTTATGTGTCATAAGAAATGCGGCGATCCCATGTTGCTTTTAGCCTCTATAGTAGGCAAAATAAAACTAACTTGTTTTTTAAATATTCCGGTTAGTGTAACTGTATCGCCAGTAGTTTAATAATAATAATAATAATAATAATAATAATAATAATAATAATAATAATAATAATAATAATAATAATAATAATAATAATACGCTCAATATAGCCGTTAAATACCTCCGTAGCCTGATATAAAATTCTACATACCCTACAGTTTTTCAGTCTCCGCTATCGTTCTGCTTGGTCTCAGTTTCATTTTTTTACTTGCGAAAGACGATAGCCGTGAACCAAATAAAGTATTCGTGCAAAAAAATGATCTATTTTTTAAAGAACTTATGTTTTATAACTTCAAGGCACCGAAAAGATGCGTTTCGCAACATAACCGTGATTTCAGATGTCTTGAGGCTCCGAGCGATGTATTTCAAGAACGCATCGGAAACGACAATACGTAACTTGCCCCAGCTGACTGAAGAAAATTGCGGGTTAGAGGCTTGATTAATTATTGGATTGTGCTGATCCCCTTTATCGCGACCTCTGATTCTTTATTATAAAGGATGGCAATTTGTTTACAGCAAAATTCTTTGGGAAAGATAATCGCTGTCTTACTTGTGTGAATTTTCCGCTGTATAAAAAAAATAGTTTGTTGAAGACATGCCAAACCATGGTGTAGGGTTAACGTGCCTAGGTTCGATTCCCGCCCACTCTAGGGATATTTTGGATTAAGTGATGGAAGGGGATTCACTCAGCCTTGTGAGACCAGCTGAAGAGCTCTTTGATACTAGAGGCAGCATATCCGGCCACGATAATCAAGTAATACATTGAGGGTGTCGTCACGCTGACCACACAACACTCTTAAATCTGCAGGTCATCTGGTTGGGATCTGGTGTTTCGCTCATGTGTGCTACGGGGGTTTGGTTTTGTGAAAGGTGTTAATAATATGTTATTTGTTTTACTCCACACTAACTACTTTTACGGTTTTCAGACACACCGAGAATTTTGTCCCGCATGAGTTCTTCAAGGTGCAGGTAAATACGTATACTGATACGAGACTGACACATTTTGAGTACATTTAAATACCACCGGACTTGGCCGGGATAGAATCTGCCAACTTGGGCTAGGCAAGCGCTCTATTACCTGAGCTAGTCAGCCTGGCATATACAATATTAGACTAATGTAAAAAAAAATCCTGAAGGAATATGGTGAAAAATTAAACAACTTTCACCGAACGAGTTGGATGTGCAGTTATGGGCGTGCAGCTATGAGCTTGCATTCGGATGATAGTGGATTCGAACCCCACTGTCAGCAGCCCTAAAGATGTTTTCCCGTGGTTTCCCATTTTAACACCAGGTATAGACTGGGCCTGTACCTTACTTAAGGAAATGACCGCCTACTTACTACTCCTAGCACTTTTCTATCCCATCGTCTCCATGTATCGGTGCGATGTAAAGCCAATTGAGAAAAAAAAACAGACAATATTGGTTTTTACGTCCCACTAACTATTTTTACGGTTTTCAGAGACGCTGAGGTGCAGGAATTTAGTCCCGCAGGAGTTCTTTTACGTGCCAGTAAATCTACCGACACGAGGATGACGCATTTGAGCACCTTCAAGTACCACTTGACTGAGCCAGGATCGAACCTGCCATGTTGGGGTCAGAAGACCAGTGCCTCAACCGTCTGAGCCACTCAGCGCTAAAAAACAAAACAACTTTCATAAGATCTCTCTCTAAGATATCTCTCGGTAAATCTTAAGCACTATGTAGAGTTATAGTTTTCATCAAGGTGTAATAGGAAGCCCATTGCAGTGAGCTCTCAGTTCGCATTGACTGTATTTTAAAGAAAGAAGTTATTTTGTATACGAAATTATTCTTACAACGTTTTGCTTTCAGATTGACTTCGCAGTATGGAGTAGTGAAAACTGAGTGGGTTCGGGATATCTAATTCATAAATTGGAGATGACAGATAGGGACAGATGTTATTGGCAGGTGGGAAGAATGGCAAGAAAATATTCGTAATGAGAGATTGAAGACGGTGGATGAAGCTGTGTGTGTGTGTGTGTGTGTGTGTGTGTGTGTGTGTGTGTGTGTAAAGAAAAAGGAAAATTAATAGTATTAGCAGTGGATGGAATCAGAACATAAGGGGCGATCAAAGAAAGAGCTGATACTCGGATACATGATCGAAATTACTGAAATGAAGGTGTGGAGGAAGAAGAATTACAGGCTTAACACTGAATATAGGATCACTGAGATGCTTACTTCGTGTGTAGAGGTTTGCAGATTAAACGCCGGAAAACAATTCAATAATACCAATTTAGAAACATATATTTCTTAAAGACTAACTGTGCTCCATGGCTGAATGGTCGGCACACTGGTCTTGGTATCAGCGGGACCCGGGTTCGATTTCCACCTGGGTCGAAGATTTTAACTGCATATAGTTAATTCCACTACTACTGGGACTAGGTGCTTGTGATATTCTTAATACATAGGCCTATCTTCATCTACATGCAATATATTCAACCACCGACCACCACAAAAACAGATAATAGAAAATACGTCTCTCTATGTAGTGTTGGTATGAGGAAGGTATCCTGCCGTAAAAGTGGCCTTAATCTACAATAGTGTCGACTCCAGATGATTGGAAAAAAAGGCCAGGTAATAATAATAATAATAATAATAATAATAATAATAATAATAATAATAATAATAATATACTTAACATCCCGTTAACTATGGTTTGTCTTAAACATGCTAGAATATCGGAATTTTCTCCTGAATGGCGGTTCGTTGAAGTGCCTGCAAATTTGCCGAAACAGTCTCTCATATTTCCAAGCTCGTAAACGTATTTCTTGTTTTTTCTTTTGCTTTACGTCGCACCGAGACAGAAAGGCCTTATGGCGACGTGGGATAGAAAAGGCCTAGGAGTTGGAAGGAAGCGGACGTGACCTTAATTAAGGTACAGACCCAGCATCTGCCTGGTGTGAAAATGGGAAACCACGGAAAACCATATTCAGGGCTGCCGACAGTGGGATTTGAACCCACTATCTCCCGGGTGCAAGCTCACAGCTGCGCGCTTCCAACCGCAAGGCCAACTCGCCCGGTTAAACGTATTTCTATTCTGCATCCTCACTGTCTTTAAAGTGAACATAATGTACATTTATCATTCATATAAATGGCTGATCATCCTTACGAAGTTTTTAATATTATATCACGCGATGCCTTCTGTCATCCCAAGACGTTCGCTGCTGTGTTAAATATTATTTTCATCGAGTGGCTGGTTCTAAAATAAATTTCGCTCTTATGCTCTGTCGAGGAAGTCACCAGCTGGACTGCGTGGGTAGTTCGCAAACCAATCAGTGGGATATGGTTGCTATGGTTACGTGCTCGAACCTGCCAAGCGGTAAACAACACAGGCTCGGTCATTAACACAAGTGTCCCAAGCGTAAACGAGGTCGCTGTGCGGCGCTTATTAACAGTGTTTGTGCTACCAGATAGGCATAGCTCCTCATTAGTCCTGTCTATATGTTATAAATATATTTTAACTCCTATCTATTACAACGCGATTTATTTTCAGCGTATAAGTATCATTAAGAATGATATGTTCCCACAGTGGGAGGCGAATTGAGGGGCCTTGAGAATACTCTAAACGACAAGAAAACCTATGCAATGTCCCTTGCCGGACGAGAATCGAACCCGGGGCTCTCTAATGCGAAGTCCAGTACCCTGACCATTCAGCCAAGGAGCCAGACATCCATATGCAACAAAATCAGAGTCACACATTGTAGAGTATCAATTCTAAAATGTAAATGTATAAAGAGTATTTACAGAAACGTCACTACAACACGTGATATAGCAAGAAGACGGCCTAGTTGTCATTATCGAAAACATATAATATAAAAACACACATTTGTCACCATTTTAACAGAACTGGCATGTCATGTGGAGAAGCCTGCACCGCTGTCAACCATCTGCACGAACACTTGTGTGATCCATCTGACCAGTTGCAGGAGGAATGATTGAATGGCACCGTGGAGTTCTTAAGGCAATATTCAATTCCAAAAGAGGAGGCTAAACATTTGTCCTCGGGGGATACAGTGCCACCTAGATTAGATGGACTGCCTAAAATCCATAACAAAATATGTTCTCCTCAGCACTATTGTTAGTGCGATAGGTTAATACGTATGCTCTGGATAAATACCTAAGTAAATTGCTTCAGCCACACATAGGACGTATTGAATCATACATCAGGGTCTCTGGGTATGTCGTCAACAAGCTGTCCATATAACCCTTCAACCTAATGCACTTTTAGTAAGTTTCGATGAGAAGTCCTTGTTCACTAAAGAGCCGATTTACTCGTTCATATCTCTCATTGAACACCTGTCCCCTGAGGACATTACTAAACTATTTTACCACTACATGACTTCCAGCTATTTCTTGTGGGGTGGAAATTAATACCAACAGACGGACGGAGTGGTCATGGGAAGTCCACATTCGCCCGTAGTGGCTAATGTTTCTATGAAGCATTTTGAAGAGGAGGCTGTTGCTTCAGCGCCCGTCAAATCTATGATATGGTGGAGGTATGTGGATGATACATTTGTGATCTGGACAGAAGTTCTTAAGAAATTTCATCTGTTTCTAAACCACTTAAATCAGCAACATCAATTAAATTCACTATAGAGATGGATCGGACGGATGCCTTCCTTTCTTGGATGTTCTAATAAAAAAGAAAACGGATGGCTCCTTAGGACATACCGTCTATCGTAAGCTTACCCACACAAATCGCTATCTTCATGCAGACTCCCCCCACCATCCAGCACAAAAACAAGGCATTCTCACGACACTCACCAAGAGGGCGAGACGAATTTGTGAGCCATCAAATATCAAGGTGGAGATGGACACGCTCAAAGTCACGTTCAAATGTAATGGTTACAGCGATTTGCAGATTCATAGAGCACGGCATATTATGGAAACGACCAAACGAAGCAGACCATTGGTACCCGTATCAAGAAACATGAATGTAATATTCTTCTCAACCAGCCAGACTAATCAGCAATAGCTGAGTACTCTCTATCGTCGGGTCATTATGTAATATTCCAAGATGCTCGAGCACCACAGTAGACACTACAGGTCCAGGATTATACGGGAAGTTGGGGAAATACGTAGAAATCCTAACAATTCGAACAGGGACACTGGCTATCAACTAAGTAATACCTGGTTGCCAGCCATAAAGATTTACGTACGTAGATCCCTTCACTGTCCCTTCGCTACTGTTATTTCGTTTCGGAGTTTTCCAAATTCGTACGTTCCTCATCGCCAGATTTTTCCTTCCGGGCTTGTGTCAATGTCATACATGTGTTAATGCCATATGTTGCGCACACATGTTATGTTATGTGACCCTCAGGCTGTTTCTTATGGTTCCGTCAGCTTCTACTTCAAACGCTAGCGCTGTACCGCGTCCGGGGAGCCATCTGGTGACGAATGAACGTACCATTTACATTTCTAATTTAACGCCTAAATTCAATACTTGTTGTTTAAGAAGCCTTTCGCGTGGACTCTCGAGATTTCTTTCCGATCCGCAGAGCAAAGTTCTCTGCGAAACTTAAAGAATTTCACCTTTCTTGACACGGAATAAGCCCAAAAGCCTATATCACGTCCATAAAAGGGCCGTGAAAGCTTCATTGGAAACATTAAAAACCTGTGTGGGGAGGATACTTTTAAGAAGGCTTCAACATTCAGAAAATTAAGGAGAAATAAGTCTATTCTTCTTTCTTCTTTATGCTTTCTGCTCAGATGCAGGGACCATAACACCATTCCCAACTGTGTGAAGCTGAAGCACACGTTAAATTCTCCCAAGGCCAGGAGAATATATCAATGGGCTAGCAAGGCTCCTGTAATAGTGAGAGTGCATTACACTGGTAAGGAACTGGTCTCGGTCTCCCGAGAGTAGTTTCATTTACACCTGCTGTTAAGCAACACTCTCTCGCACGAATTATGGTTGTCTTTCGATCACATTACTGCTATACCGGCTGAACGCAAATTCAATCGGGTGCCATGCAGACAAAATCTAGGTTCCTTCGACAAGCGAAGAAACAGGTGATCTCTCGCACGAACGCTGATGATAGTAAAACTGTAGTCAACCCTTCCAAGAAATTCGTGGACGAAAACCAAACGGCAGTTCTAGCTAGGGGTCTTAATTTTGCCATCGCTCCCTCTAAAATTCCCATTGAGGAGTTAATTACTTCCGTTGAGGCAGCCATTCACAAACTACATTCGGATGAGGCTGAGGAGTTAAGACAGAAATGTTTGAGACTCGTAAGGTCCGCTGTTGTACCCGCGCCCAATTTAACAAGAAGCGAGAGGAGTGCCCTGAAGGAACTTAGATACGATTCTGAATAGACCATTCTGCCATTGATAAGGGTAATGCGAAGTGGTTATGGACACTGACGAGTATAAGAATAAGATCTCGGCTATATTGTCAGAGCCTGTTTACAGACTGAGCTCACGTGACCCTACCACCCGAGTGTCCATCGCCACCATGAAGTTCTTAAGGCAATCTTCTATTCTAAAAGAGGAGGCTAAACATCTGTCCCCGGGGGACGCAGTGCCACCTAGATTATATGGACTGCCTAAGATCCATAAAAAATATGTTCCCCTCAGACCTATTTTTAGTTCGATAGGTTCTCCTACTTATGCTCTGGCTAAATACCTAAGTAAATTACGCTCTGTCGTCGGGCCATGATGTCATGTTCCAAGATGCTCGAGCTCTTCCCCACATTAGACACTCCAGTATCATACGGGAAGCTATGGAAATACGTAGAAATCCTAACAATTTCAACAGGGACACTGGCTATCAATTAAGTAATACCTGATTGCCAGCCATTAAGGATTTACGTAGTAGTTCCCTTCCCTGTCCCTTCACTATTGTTATTTCGTTTCGGTGTTTTCCAAATTCATACGTTCCTCATCGCCAGATGTTTCATTCTGGGCTGGTGTCAATGTCATACACCTGTCAATGTCATACGTTGCGTACACCTGTTATGTTATGTGACCCTCAGACTGTTTCTGATGGTTCCGTCAGCTTCCGTTTCGAACGTTAGCTCTGTATCGCGTCCGGGGAGCCATCTGGTGACTAATGAACGTACTATTTCCATTATAACGTCTTAATTCAAGGCTCTTGGTTTCAGAAGCCTTTCTCGTGGATAGTCTAGCTTTTCTTCTGATGATGCAGAGCGTAGTTCTCTGCGAAACGTAAATAATTTCACCTTATTTTCTTGACACGGAAGAAGCCCAAAAGCCTATATCATGTCTATAGATTTATCATGTATCCTGTTCTTAGTGATGAAGCAACCTTTATAAATCATGTCGAAGTAAACCTCCGTAACATGAACTATTGGTCTGTGAACAGTCCCCATTCGCTTCGTTATGTGGAACGTCAGTGTGCACGGAGTTGAAATGTGTGGTGTGGAATAGAGAACCATGAGCTCACAGGCCCTTTTATCCTAGAATGGACACTAGATTGTCGAGATTATCTCAATATCCTAACAGACCAAATTCCACAGATGATAGAAGACGTTCCACTACAGACTACGGGGAACATGTAGTATCAGCATGACTGTCCAGCGCATAGTGCACGGCATACTGCAGTTTGTCTTTACCGATTGTTTCCAAATTGTTGCACTGGACGAACGGGACCTGTAGCTTGACTGGCTCGTTCACTAGATATTTTTCTCTGGGGAAAGCTGTTTTCAAGGACATACGGACTGCACCAGATGCTATCAAACGACGTATTAGACTACTGCTGCCTACGCAGACTGGTGGTCGTCATTTTGAACACAACCTTCAAAGGCCAATTCTCTTTTCTTCTTTTTCTTCTTCTTCTTCTGTTTCAGAATACAATTAAATTTTTTATTCACTTTTTCCTTAAGTTAGTAAAAGTGAAATGTCGTATGGCTTTTAGTGCCGGGATATCCCAAGACGGGTTCGGCTCGCCAGGTACAGGTCTTTCTATTTGACGTCCGTAGGCGACCTGCGCGTCGTGATGAGGATGAAATGATGATGAAGACAACACATACACCCAGCCCCCGTGCCACTGGAATTAACCAATTAAGGTTAAAATCCCCGACCCGTCCGGAATCGAACGCGGGACCCTCAGAACCGAAGGCCAGTACGCTGACCGTTCAGCCAATGCTGACACACGAAGCAGAAAACTGCCACTAATTTTCAAATTACGGTAACTCGTACATAACTCGTACGAGAATCCTAAAGAAAAAATACACTATTTACATTCTAATTTTAGTTTTATTTCATTGTCGATAGACGAAGTTCCATTTAAAAAATGTAACTTTTTAAAATGCACATCTAATAACACGTGCAAGGGCTACAATTATGATCCCTGGGTTCCACGTCATTTCTGTGAAAACAACATATCAATAGCGCCTTCTATTTCAGAAATATTTGATGTGCAAATTGTAGGTGATTCACACTGTATTGAGACAGTATGCTTCTTATGAGATGACAAAGTAATGATTCATTCGAGTGTACAACACCTGGTATCTGTCTTTTTCGGCGTTACACGTGTGCCGTGACCATGACATGACAAGCGAGGTATTTTTTTCTTTTTTTTGGTGCGGCGAAATTTTATCGCTCGAAAGGAGGCAGACAAGCCCGGCACAAAAGAAAATAATAAAATCATGCACCCTAACAGCTGACTCTCACCTGATAAATGAAAGCATAGTGGAACATTATTCTCGGAAGAAGTTAACAGCGCTATTTGCAGACCGAGCTCGATAGCTGCAGTCGCTTAAGTGCGGCCAGTATCCAGTATTCGGGAGATAGTGGGTTCGAACCCCACTGTCGGCAGCCCTGAAGATGGTTTTCCGTGGTTTCCCATTTTCACACCAGGCAAATGATGGGGCTGTATCTTAACTGAGGCCACGGACGCTTCCTTCCCATTCCTAGCCCTTTCCAGTCCTATCGTCGCCATAAGACATATCTGTGTCGGTGCGACGCAAAACAAATAGCAAAAAAAAAAAAAAAATAAAAAAAAAAGCTATTTGTAGAAATTACGAATGCACGTGTCAATGTGAAATTAGGTCACATAGTAGTAATGAAGTCATATATTAATTACAACATTAAGAAGGTAGTTAATGCGTAATTTTATGGCAATTTACGAGTGCATTTAGTGTTAATTAATACAGACGGTAATACAAGAATTCAGTATCTAAATTGAACCTGTACTTCTGGTAACCGGTGGAATGTGCTCTACTTAATCAAGGGTAGTGTATGTGCTCATTCTCACTCTGATCCAGAACGTCGCTACGAACTCTCATTCCGATCTCGACCGTCGCAACGAGTTCTCATTCAAATTTTGGCCGTCGCAGTGGACAGTGAAGCGACCTGTTCGACACCCGACTGAAGCTTATGGAAGTGTGCTTACTTCCAGAATTTAAATATAACGTCACTAAAACAACAGACGTCCAATGTTATGTCACTTGTGAGAAATTACGTATCATTTCATAGTATTGAAAGAAACTGCGTCCAGGATTATTTCTAATTGTCTTATACAAGTTTCAGTGCATTACTACGGAACTGCTGTCGTGTGAAGAGGACCTCTACAGACATCGGAATACGAGGATAGATTTCATCGCGGTATTCAACATCAATTCCACTATGATCTGCTAAACCATAAGACCGTCGTCAACGGAGGAGAAATGCAGGGGCATCCGCCTTTAACATGTCAATTAAGGACGACTTCTCATCGTTCAACATGAAATCTGTAGTCTAATTTAAGTCGATTACATCTTATACTAGATATCTGTTCTACGTAGTTGTATTTTCCTTACTTTTGTGATGTGGTCTTGTAGTTGATCATTTGCTTGTATTTCCTTATATTTGTTCCATTAATTTCTTCTCCATATGCAATATGTTGAAATGTGGATTTCCTTTCGGATATTTTAGTCACATAGAAAAGCAGATTTTCCTCACCACCTGTTAAGTTCTTATGACAGTGGTGAATCACTGGTGGCTTATCCATGTGTCATCCCGGTCATCATTGAAGATTTACAGAATCTTATGATATTTGTGAATAGACATGTGTAATCTGAATCTAATATGGTAATGTTTTCCATTTCGAATGATATTTCTGTAATATTTGGAGCTTATATTCACGCCTCGTGGTGATCGTACTTAGTGTCATCGAGATGTTAATTCAGATATCAGGTAATCATTCAGTCTTGGAGTACTTTAATAAAGTGCATGACAACGAATGTTAGATTGAATCTTCGATATCGATTTCGACAAATTAAGGCTTATTTCATGTGTGATACTTTGCGTTATTTCTGACCAAGTGTTTTATATGAAATACTGTAATAGATTACAGTAATTGATATTGTGAGTCTTTATGAGTGGACATCTTGGATTAATTGATTATTTAATTCACGTTATAATTAGTCCTCAGATTAGTGAATTCTGACGTGTGTTTAGCGACATTGTAATATTAGACGAATATTTGGCATTTGAATGTCATGGATGATAAATAGTAGTGTCTTCGTGTATACGCGATCGCGGTCACATTAGCGAAGTCTTTTGATACTAATAAGCCTTGTAGTTGTACTCCTGAATCTAGAATTCGTTAATGTGAGAATTAAATTATCCTGATGTGAAGTTACTGACAGTTGTCAAGTTGAGTGTATTTCTTAGCTATTCACCCAGAAATATTTGGATTATGGCATAGATTCTTCCATATTAATAATTCAAAACATGTGCTAGTTCAATTCAAAGCGAACTCAATTCATAATTGCTCGAACCCAGGACCACGTGCTAAATTTCATGTTCATCATTTTCATTGCCACTTCGAAGTAAAGTGATTGGAGAGTATGAGTAATGATCTATGACTTGTAGATATTGTGGCGTAGTTCTTCTTTAGATTATTCTTAGTAGTTGATTTGTAGAATTGTGGTATATTTGTAGTTGATGGAGATATATTTGGAAATGTGATTTATATCAGACACATGTCTTGTGCCATGTGGGCAAATCTATTTGTGTTCTCATGTGTAGGAATTATGAGATACGTTGTTATCTATATTCCAGCGTTGTTGGAATAAATGTTATAACTAATTATCCACTATGAACAGAAGCATATTCAAAATAAAACTAAACTGTAATCAAAATTAATTTATAAATTCACATGACGTAACTTCAATTAAAATTTCATTCCAAAAAAAATTTTTCTTTGAATATTTAAATATTTTCTATAACACTTTTATATTTCAATTATTTTATGTATTTTTCTGATTTCTACGAGAATTTTACCTCAACAGCCTAGTTTCTCAAGATATAATAAAATAATTTAATTACTTAAATCTACCAAAACGAAATTGTTGTCAAACATCAATTCAGTTTGAACGATTAGGATAAAATATTTAGCCTGTACCATTCCATTTGTTTGGAATATTTTTATGTTACCTCAAGAGCCTAAAATTAAAATTAACATAGTGATCATCCTCATCATCATAGTTAGCCAGAATGGCAAATTTTCCTTTTATGTTTAATAAATTGCATGTTAATTTTTCATTGATATCGCCGTTTTCATTGCCGAATCTATCGTATGATTTCCCTGTCACTTGTGACTACTATAGCCATTTGATGCCAATCCCTACTAAGCACACCTGGGGTGACACTTGCTCTCCGCTGATACGGTCTTAGTGTTGGTGATTTTTAACGTTTAGGAATCTTGAATTTCTCACTTTCATTTGTACTCTATACTTTGCGTTTTACATTTGTAATTTAGCTTTTATTGCGGTTTGAAGAAAACAAAGAATTTAATTTAATTCTTCTCGTAAATATATAATGTCTTTTGGTAATATTAATGTGAAATTAAAATCGCACTAAAATGTATAAAGTACTATGAAATTGAAGAAATATTTTATATTTTATAATTTATATACGCAGACGCAGAGCAGAGAAAAACAAATTCGATAAAAAATCAGAAAAACAAAACAAAAATTACAAAATTAAATTAAGTCATGTTTATGAAGTCATGGAACATGCCTGAACATTTTTTCTTTCATTTATGTTCTCCTATCACCTACAATTAAATTGTATTTTCTGTAATACCTTCCAACAACCGCAATCTCAAATAAATCATACAGCTGGCCAGACAAACTCTGGGTGTTTGAGCTAAACCAGCCAACAACATTTATAGAAAGTCCAAGGTTTCTCAAACTCCTCAGATTAAGTTACAGAAGAAGAATAAGTATATAAATAAATAATTATTTGAAAAGTGTGTTGGTGTTGCATTTATACCACATTTTGGTGTCAATTTCGCATTTTGATTAAACTTGATATTTAAATGCGTTCTGAAAGCACATTCATAAAGTGGTTTATAGGTTGTAAAAAGGTTACGTGACGTCAAGTGACAAACAAATAAAAAAAATCGTTGTAAAATATGGTTTAGCTTCGCGTTCCAGAGCATTCTGTAATCCTAGTGTCGAGGCTCCTACGACGCCAATGATGCGCAACGCTTAGTTCCTGGCCCATTATGCTCGTAGATAAAGGGTTTCCATATAATTAACAACAGATCCTTAAAAATGTTGAGAATCAGGGTAAAATATTCATAAATGTTCAGGCACATTAAAATTTGTTAGCTATTGCTCTAGAAGTTTCTTTGTACATGTCTGCCAGTTGTTAGGTTTGCTAGTAAAACATGCTTTATTTCCTTTGATTCTCGTTCCCAAAACATGAAGTTAATGGGATATACAAATCATATTTACACTTGATTAACACCGACTAAATATAACAATATTGAAGTTTATTTTGAGAAAGCAGAACGGGTGGTTCTCCAGATGTTCAGCTTCAAGCTCATACGAATCTGCGAGCGTCCTTTGACGAGGCGTGTTCCGCATCTCGACTTTTGGGCATGATTCCCCTTCCTTTTTCTTCTAGATAATGGCTAAAACCTTTAACTAAGCACTATGTAGCATACCACCATTTATTTTCTTTCAGTAGGCTCATTAAAGAAAAATTCCTTTGCCCGCGCTTGGAACTAACTTTACCATTTGTTAGGCCTATTATATTGAGCTTGTAGCTCACCTGCATTTTATATTTTCTCAAGTAATTTCTGTGCAATTGGGATTGTGTATTCCCAATTTTAAAATTAAGTTGTTATATGAAATAAACAGACTTTTGAGCATTTGTTTTCTTGCTGGATTAATTTTCTTAAAATTTTATTGGGTGATTGTTGCTGTTGGTTCATCTATTGTTCCTATGACTAGGAACGTTTTTTGTTGTAGTGTGTGGGTGGATTTTGTTTTGCCTTGGTTTGGAAACTGGTGGGTTTTCTCTAATACTGTTAATTAATTTTCACGGATTAATGTATTTTGTGTGTTTGTTGTAATTATATTAATTTCTTTTATGGATTGTCTTCTTCATTCATTTTATCTTATACTTGTAATTTTACTTAAATACCATTTTACTTTAATTGATCGATTGATAATTGCTCTGCTAAATTGGGATACACTACATAGTAGTGCGGCTCCTTGTTGAATTGTCAGCGTAGTCGCCTTCGGTTCAGAGGGCCCCGAGTTCGATTCCCGGTCGGGTAGGGGACATTCTTTCTGCCTCTTTACTTACTTATCTACTGATCATCATCCTATAAATTTTCATGATCTGTAATGCTATCTAAATTGAATACATTGTTTAGTTTAGTCAAGTAACGATTCATAATTTCGTACGTGTAGTTATTCCAGCTAATATACTCAAGTTGATCTCTTTTATGTATTTTGGGCTTCCTTCGTCGTACTTTTTATGGCTATACATTACGTTAATTTTGGTGAACTACTTTTTGATTTTACTTGCTGGAGGGATTAGTCGTCAAGGATTAAAAACCCTCGACTTCAAGGCTAGACTTCATCACTGAATGGTCTGAACCAATTTGTTGCTATATTAACGCGGGCTTTTCAAACCTCGCTTACCATAACTGAAGGTCCTCCTGGGTGAGGGTTCTCTTAAAGGCTAGAATCTTCATCAGTGAATAATGCGAACCAATATTTGTTGCTGTTCTATTAATAATCATCTCTCATCTTCTAGCTTACTAGCTTATACATTTCTTCGCGTGTTGATTTCGCACTTAATCGTATCTCCTAAAGAAACCTCAAAAGCACCCGAACTGAAATTTTGCCTTGGCATATTTGTGATATTTAGGAGAATACATTTTAATCATGCTGAATAACTCTTAAGAAATATATCAATAACAAATACGCAAAAAGTATGTATTGCCTGGCAATGAACAAATGAACAAAAAATATGTAGGGAATTTCTGGTTAATCTTTTTAATTAAATTAACAAAAGAAAATTCAAAGATTAAGAGGGACATACAATAGAACAAAGTGTACAATGGGAGTAAGAGAGGATGGAACTGAATTTCAAAATATTACTTCCCTCTGTAAGTGTGCCAGCTGTCTCGATTCTGAACTGAGGAGGCTAAATATAAACTTAAAACATATATCACGTATTCTCATTGGCAATATCAGGACTATTCTAAAATGCATAATATGAATAGTAGCGTATTTATTGATTATAATATTACTTTGTATTCAGGGAACATTTATTTATTTTCCTTGACAATATGTACTATGGACAATAAAACAATCTATTGTAATCATATCTGAAATGAGTTTACTCACGTATGTCTCGATAAGGTCCGTCCGATGCGGCACGAAATAGTTGTGGTCTTCCATATCTCTTCTCTTCTTCACACGAACAAAGTGTTCCATGGCGTTTAAATTCTTGCGGCCACAAGCACTCGCCAAAAACTCTTCCACAGACATCGCGTCGCGCAAGTAGACATGGGCATTCTGTGGGAAGAAAACAACACCATAATCCTTTAACTTGAAAGGAGATCCTTTAATTTACAACCCTAAAGAAAACATCCTTTATTGAAGAACTTCGTCTGTTTGTGAATGTTCCCCATTCTAGACATGTAAGCATTGTTTTTGAGAACAGATGGATGCTTTAGTGGTGAACCACTAACCTTTGCTCAACAAGTGAGAGTTGGATCCATCCATCCGTCCTTCTGCTAATAACCCGCGGCACTTGTCAGAAACGGCTCCGTTTTTCTGTGGCAAGATAATACAAACATGAACCTCGTAAGAGTAGTTTCTATTTACAGCTGCAAACTATCTGAACTCATGCACAAGGCTTCTATTGGAAGCAAAGCATTAGCGGTTCAAGTACCGCAAGCAGTCTGTTTGCGAAATTCTTTCCCCCATAGCGATGTGAATACCTTTTTGCTTTCTAGAAGCATTGGCAAGTCATTACACATTCCTGTGCAGAAAGCATATATTGCCTTGATAATTTTACATGATGGGTGAAGCCGTGAAAAATACATAAATTATATACAACATACCTTAACATTTTCGCAAACATCACACATTTTTTAAATCAACAATGTAATTATGTACAGGGCTTTCATTTAGCAAATTCGCCGACATCAAGAAACTCTTTAGCAAGCTCGCTCTACCCATCAACACAGCGAGCTGCAGACTGTTCCCAAAGTAACACTACTACAACTACGCGCCAAAACCTACCTCACAGAAGATGCTATACCCTAGCGCCCTTGTTCTCGTAAAGAGAGCTTAAATAAGCTGAAATATTTAATACTTGTAGAACAGGTATTGCCAGCGACGGTAGGTCGATGTAAACAAAATGAGAGTCCGGATTGTCTTACCAGTCCGTAGATTCGAAAAGTAAACATGTGCGTGCAGGTGTCTTATTCTGATGTTTAAGTGCAGTGTTATTTAGAGGTTTTAAAAGTATAACACATGCAATACGTTTAAAAATGCAGAATAAATAACAAACCTACGCCCATCATGTTTTATTTAAATGACTTTTATAGTTCGTAACGTAAACAAAAGCAATACTTTTTAGAAATTTCAACCATCCAAACGAAATGAACTACATAGAAATGTTAAAAGAAATATATATTATAATCTTATCTTAGAAATATAATAACTAATATATTTACAAGCAGAGAAAATTTGATTTTTTATTTTACTTTTACTGTGTATACAGTAAGACTTTCAAATTAAATAATCACATTATAAACAATATTATTTAAGCCACTGTAAAGGGAAATATAACAATGCAATATTACCGGAGCGAAATACTGTATATTACTTGTCCACCACTGAACGAGGAAGAGAATTCGTTGTGTTAACATCAACCTACCATTGTCTGTACAAAAGTGAATTCTAATTTATCAGAAGGACTCAAACACAATGTTTGGTGCAAGATAGAAATTATTTCCCTGGAAGTGCTTAAACGGGTGTAAAATGTGAGAATTATTTTAGATTTGGTTAGAAAATCATGGTTGTTCTTACACAATCGTCTGTATGTTTTACAACTTAATTAGTGTACCTCATTTTGGAAAAACTCTGCATCTTGGTGGGCTCTGGCTGTGTTGATCGTGAGAGAGGTTTGCTAAGTAAGGTATGTCAAATGATGAACTTGCTAAAGGGAAGCCCTCTACCACCCGAAATAAATACTGGTGGAAAGCACTAACTACAGCAACCGGGAATTACGGGTCTAAATTCCGACCGTGTCTTGGCTGTAAATTTCAACTACTGTAAGTGATTATGAATTAATCAGGTCACTCATGAGTTTTTCAAAGCTAAGCAAAATAAAAATGAATATTCTTAACCAGATATAATCCATAACATAAGGTTCGGATCCATTACCCTCAACAGTATGGGGATTAGTTATAACAAATTGTTTTTCACAAATTATAGGATGATCGTAAATTCTGTGTGACTAGGTAATATAATGTCGATTATGGAACTTTATGTTATTTTTAAACTTCTTCAATCCTGAATTTCAATTCGATATCCACGAGACAAAATTCTCTCTGGCATTTATATCTATCGACTTGAAGTTTGGAACTAAAGGCACTGACCATAGTGATGTTAGGATTACGGGAGAGCACCAAGGTTATGAAAGAAAGTTAAATGAATTCATGGCACCCTTAATTCGGAAGCCTGTTTTATTTGACAATCAAGATCGGACGATATTAATAATTTGGTAGCGTTGAAACGTCGCACTAACACATACAAGTTTTTGGTAACGCTGGAATAAAGACTGGGAAGGTAGCGTCCGTGGTCTTCATTTGCATTTGCCTGGTGTGAACATAGAAAACTACAAAGGAACCATTTTCACCGTGCCAACAGTGGAGTTTGGACCCACCATTACCCGAATGCAAGTCTACGGCTACACTACGCATAGCCAACTCGCTCGGTAAACGAACACATAATACTCCAGGGTTTCTTTCCTTGTCAACATGAATGAGATGACGTGGTATGGATATTCCTTGTCTTGAAAAATACACCAGCGTATACCAGGAATCTTACGCAAAAAAGAAGGTAGCATTCTAACTCTCGGCCACTGCTTAGCGTAGCCACCTCGGTGGGTCAATGGTAGTGTGTCCGATTGATTGATTGATTGATTGATTGATTGATTGATTGATGCAAAGTTTGCGGTTTCGATCCCGGCTGAGGTAGTCGATTTTTGAAGGATGATCAAAAATCTTGGCACTCTATGTCATTGTTACTGGAATATTAAAAATCCGCGGTGAAACGCTCAGGGTCTATTATTCATAGTTGCTATCCGTTCCGGGTTCGGCTACCACCTTTCTCTGCTATGCGCAGCTCGGAATAGTTCTGTGATTGACATACGGCTTCAGGATCTAAGATTCTTTAATCGGGAAGTTTTCTCTTTGATCTGACATCCTTCCTTGAAGGATAGGTGCAGTAATTGATACCTGCTTTCATTACTCATAATGTGGTCAAAGTATTGAAGTTTCCTTGTTTTCACGGTGGTCGGAACTTCCTTATCCTCTCAATATTCCTTACATGATCTGTCCATGGCACTCTCAACATTCTTCGTTAATAATGTTATTGGTTTTAAACCCACTAATAACTTTTACTGTTTTCGGAGACGCAGACGTGTCGGAATTTTGTCCCGCAGTAGTTATTTTACGTGGAAGTAAATTTACCGACACGAGGTTAACGTATTTGAGCAAATTCAAATAGCACCGGACTGAGCCAGAATCGAACCTGCCAAGTTGGGGTCAGAAGGCCAGCGCTTCAATCGTCTGAGCCACTCAGCCCGGCACATCTAAAAGCCTTGCGATTTTTTATAGAGTGACCCTGTTACAGTATATGTTTCAGTTCCATATAATAAAGCACAGAGAACACATAACAACGTCTCTAAATAAATTGTTACTTCATGACTTTTGAAAATCTTAGCCATTTTGTCAAAGACAACTGGCTCTACCGGTATGGGCCAAGTCATTTATAATCGTACTAGGATATGTGTACTTGCTTATTCGTTCATCGGGCTTATCTTTGATGGTAAGATGAAATGTAGAGCCAGATTTTTGACGACAGTCAGTGTCACCCGGAAAAATTAAATTACATGTAACGTAACTAGTAACTTATCCGTTGTGGCAAAAGATCTACAGAGGTTGACGCCACGAACAAATATTTAAAAAAGAAACGTATCCGTTCCAGTAGACTTCCGCTTTTTCTGCTGGATTGGAGCACAATCGGAAAGTCGAAATTGGCAGGTAGGTCACCTAAGAAGCACCACTTCAAAAGGTCTGCACTACGATAGCCGAGACACTGCGATTATTATTATTATTATTATTATTATTATTATTATTATTATTATTATTATTTCTTAACGTGACATGGAGAATGTCGATAATCTGTAATTTACAATCAAAATTGGTGAGGATAGGAGTAAAACTGTAAAAGCATCAAATTTTTGGTGATACCACCTCTGAAGACACGTGAGAGTGTTAGAAATTGTCGTGAAATTAGGCTTGTTAACATACCGATACGCGTCGTTAGGATTTAGGCTAAGATGAATAGGAAGTCACAGCATATACTGGATTCGTGGACGGGTTATACACGACTCAGTGTTAGTACATTATCAAAGTTTATGGTAACAAGAAATTAGTTTGCTCAGCCTAATGTCATCAAGAACCACTATGCCTCAACGAGTGTGGCTTTATATTCATAAGTGAAAAGACCTAGTTTCGATTCCCATTAGTGGTATGTATATTGAATACTCCCCGCGAAGGCTGATTGCATCCTCAACAGCTCCACTGTCGGCTGTCATAGATGGCCTTGGATCCTATGAAAGACATGCTATGGAAAGGAAGGGTTAGGTAGCTTCATGTTGCTATTTCATATCAGTCCGCCAAGTCCACTGAAATACATGCACCAACCAGTCCAATGAGCGACGTTTTTCCATCTTCAGCGCTGGGTCTGGCTGCACAAGAAATGACATTACTATTATCAACTTCAGTCACGTTCTTATTATTCAATCATGAGACTGAGACAGGTCAGCGAATGTAACTAAATTTTACCTAGCTCATACTAGAAGAAAAAGTGCACTTTAAACGCTAGGTGTCGCCAAGAAAGGCAACCACTATTTTTAGGGATTTAAAGAAATATACCCCAGTGGTGGACTTTCTCCATGGTTCAGGAGATGAGAAGATGGAATGCAGAGCATTCCACCTTCAGTTCTGTCCTGGAGGTCACAATGTATGTATGTTGGGTATTCAGCCCGAAGGCTGGTTTGATCCCCTGTAACTCCGCCAACAGCTGTCATAAATAGCCTAGGCGTCACTGAAGTGGCGTACTAGGGAAATGAGGAGTGAGGTAGTTTTCCGTTGCTTTCCTCACCGAGCCAGCCGCTGCTATTACATATCAGTCTGCCAAGCCCACTGAAATGCATGCACCAACCGACCCTATGAGCGATATTTTCACACCATTCATAACAGGGACTAGCTGCATAAGGAATGGCATTACTAGCATCACTCATACCTCAGTCACTTTCATATTGTCAAAGCCAAGGATGAGACTGAGACAGGTCAATGAAAGTAACAAATTCGATATAGCCCATACCAGAAGACACAGTGCACTGTAAACACTACATCTCGCCAGCAAAGGCATGGAGATCACAATGATGTCTTCCATTAACCAGTTAGGCAGATGAGGATCCTTACTTTAGCCACGAATTTTGTCAGCCACTCCGTCCTATATGACAGGCCATCTGATTTAGTTCACATTTTTATCCCGTATAGATCCTCCACTCATGTTTGTAAGGGTTAATCCGGAATTCATTTTACTTAAGAATTTCTGGGTTCAAAAGTGTTTTTTACTGAAGAAGTGTTTACTCAGGCGTGCTGGGTTTATCCAGAAGGACGTGGTTTCGATTCCCCGTCGGGAAGTCGAAAACATTAGAAATGAGATTTCCACTGCTGGAGAGGCACATGACACTGAAGCTTACTCAGCCTACATCAAAACTGAGGATCAAGTTAATTTCTGGGGACGGGAGGTGAGGTAAAGGCGAGAGGACTAGGACTAACCGCTCTAGCCCACTTGGTGCCGAGGTAAAGGATGGTGGAAGCCTTTACCTTCCATATTTCCGAGGCCATTCATGTCCTGTGCCATAATGTCTTTCGTTTGCTCTTGGCTGAAACAGGCAGTGAAGTAGAGATATTTCTTCTTTGGTTGTGGTAGCGATTATTGTTTTAAGGGCGAATGAGAATAAACTGTGGTGATGACCAACGTTGTTAGCGCAATAATAGATTCCTTTCTAGTTAGTATCTCTGAACTGAGTCGGTAAAATATGTTCTTCCGTGGTCTTTCTGACCATTTTTGATCAAGGGATACTTTTCTCTGAATTTTGGAAGTAAATATTTTTATATAAGTTGATATTCGATTGAAATAACGTAAGTGTTATGGGAATAAAATCACTACACCAATAGAAAAACAGAAATTAATAATTTAATTCTGTTCAGCAAACTATTATCTTATACTTCGTTGCGAACCAAAGTACTCCGATTTTGATATTTCACAAGATATTGTACTTCCTCTTTGATCTATATGTGTGACGTTCACATTGTTTGAATGAGATAAATGTTTTAATTACTATTTACTTGCGTGAGAGTTAACTAAGATGTGTTCATAAGCCTACGGAGCATTTTCTTGGAGACAACCGAAAGGAAAGCATTTTTATTTTATCGGATAATTTCTGATAGAATTTCAAATGTTGAGTCTATGGAGTAATGTATCTTTGTTTGAGTAGTAGGTATCTCTGCAGGAATACCAGATTGTTTGATAGTTTTTGAATGCAGTAACGATGGTTTAACAGTTGTTGAATATCTTAAAAATTGTATGTTCATAAAGAAAAAATCCGAAACAGTTTCATGAAAGAAAATAAGTTAATTTTTTATTAGCTGCCAAGATGTCCGAATTTTGTCACTCGGTAATTCTTCAACGAACCAAAAGATAACGACAGGCAGTCACTTCATTTAAACACCCTCAAATACCACCGACTTCAGCCAGGGTGGAACTCGCTATTTTGAGAGCAGAAGACAATGAATAACCTGCTGCTCTGGTGAGCCACGACCACCCAGTTGGAATCTTATGAGTATACCACTCATCACTGATGAGTCATTTTGATTTAAGTTTAAATTTATTATATAGTATACTGTATACAGTTGGAACTCTATTAATTAAAACGACACTTCATGTGTCCATGATACACAAAAGAATCAATATCCCCGCATTATATAAACATCTTACTACAAGCGGACAGATAACGCTGATTGCTCGTCCTTTTATTCAGAATAGAACATGAGCCTCACGTGTCAAGTGAAGTATCTGACAGCTGACTCTCCGATTATGCTAGCCTTTGAATAATACAGAGTTTGGATTATGTCTAGTGGTTGATATAAACTGAGTATTCGTGGAAAATGTGTTGTTACTGAATTCTAGAAAGTTGCTGGAAGAGAATGCAATATGTAATTTGTTGATTAGTATTTATGATCATGCAACAACGACAATAACACAACCATATATTTATTCCGAGATTTTAGTGTAGTAGTTTTAATTTCCAAATTTATTATAAGTGTTGAAAGCTTATTTATTACAATGTTTATATAATCTTTGTTACTGAACAGGTTTTTAGTACAGGTGAAGATAAAATTGAACGATAATCTACATTTGAGATGGCATGGTGTTGTTAAGAGGAGGACCCCAATCCTACTGCAACACAAAGACTATTAATACCTTATTTTCTCATCTTCATGTTTACTTCTAATTTGACATTTTGAAGAGTATTTGTAAATCAGTTATGGAAATGTCAGTAAATCATATATTTTACAAGTTGTTCTATAAATGCATTCCTAATGAAGAGATGAGCGCCATTTTGGAAAAATGTTGGCTTGTATCGTACCACCATCTTATGTACTGAAATTATATCGTCATTTTCAGACATAAAATACAACGTATTGCAGTAAGATTGAGGACAGAACTGAGAATATCAGATAATACAATATATTTTGATAAAACTCACCATCTGATATGCGGTATGAAATGTGGAAAAACAAGTTTTATTCTCTTAACTAGAAAGACAAAAATGCATCATAACACTTTCTACTTTAACTTCTAATACAACGTATGGGTCTTCCACTAAATTGTAACTGAGACCAAGAGGATTACAAATTTAAGCATGAAATGAATTCACTTCACTGAATTGAATGAAATTAAATGTGTCAGTAATGCTTAAAATGTAAGACTCATTTCGATATACGAAGAATTATATTTGAATACACTATAATTAGTCGTTTTCTGTTGTTGTAGTTCAAACAAGAAGCCTGAACGTAGAGTGTGCCTGGTAACCTGTGTTAATGAGTGGTCTATAGTAGTGAATATAATTGCAGTAACAAAGTCCTCGGATTGGTACTCGTGCTTCAACAAAATTAACATTATGACTTACAAAAATATACGTCAATAAAGCTTAAATATTCCGAAAGAATTGAAGTGGAATCGCAGTTCCTGTCAAGTTGTCTATAGCTGTCTGCGTAGGAATTTGCTGCTGTGTTACCCTTGTCAGTTCAGAGAAACAGTGTGTATCTTAGATTACACTGAGTTTTTCCAATATTCGATAGAAGAAATACATATATAAGTTTTTAATTTTTTTATGGTTGACGAAAATAAAGAGGAGAACTAAATGCTTATATTTACACTGCCAAGTAGAGTATTTTAATGCCCAGTAGAGAAGTATTGACATATCCGAAGGTCTGTTTAACGCTCGGCAATCTTAGTAATAACAAACCGCCCTACATGTATCTAATCTAAACTTATTTGTTAAAATGTAACTGTGAACTGCCAGCGGTCTTAACAAACAACACGGTACGAGGATTTTTTCTAAGACTTTCTTTAAAATGCCAAAGACAACGAAATGGAGTCGTCGCATTTGAACAGGCTTAAATGTCACCGACCTCAGCCAGGACTGAATCCACTATTTTGAGATCAGACAATCAACGAGTAATTAACTCCACTATGAAGATGAGCAAACTTGCATATGCCTATAGTGGCTCAGCTCAGACTGTACCCGATAAAGGACACTTCCGTATAATAGAAAAAATCTAAACTGCAATATCTTGAACTGAGGATGAGGACATCTAATTAAGAACTGTGACTATTTTTACTGTCTGTAAACAGGAGGGTCTCGGGACGAGAATATTAATAATACAATGTGTTAAACATCTATTCAATGTCTATCAATCTTAAAAAAACGCTGAAGTATGGGAAATTTGTTTTGAATAGGCTTCTTTAACATTCCAATAAATCACTTACATTATGTAATACGACTGTGATAAGATTCAACTTCATAATCACGAATACAGGAAGCTCACCTGTTAGCGAATTACATGCGTGTTATTCATACTGGATGAATTAGAATACTGTTGACAGAGAGAATATGACTGAAAATTTTGGTCATTCTTTGAGAAAGATGTTTGATATAAATTACCAGAATACGTTAAAATTAACACATTTAGGTACAGAACAAATGCAAGTTTATTAATTAAAACTATAGAAGCTGTATTGTGCAGGTAATGTGATGAGTCTTGTAATTACTCATCAACACAATGTGCTGTATGAAGAGTCAAACTACAGAAAGAACTGCTAATAGAAGAACATAGGGAATACAGTGGGATATACTCAAAATTACTTTTAAGGTATGTCATAAAATATGCTGTTCCTCATATTGTCATAGTGATATGAGGGACGAGTAGATTTACTCGTCTATGCTTCAGTAATACAAGCAGACATGCGGAATCGCTCATTTCTTATTGGTGTATTTACACATATGTACATTCTGAAACTGATAATAATAAAAATAAAAATAATAATGAAGCAAGACACTATTGATGTATGTCATCAATCCTTAAATAATAGTTTTTCTATCAGTTAACTGCCTATATAAAATAGAGGGGTCGTGTGAAGTTGTTTGTCCGTACTAACAAATTTGGTAATGCGTGAATTTAAGGAGATTAACGAGATTAAGGAGACTCTTAAATGCTTTATGGATAAATGTGATTTCGAAAGTTTCAAGAGATACACAATTAAAGAGTTACACTAGATATACAAATAATTACTGCATTCATGGAGACGTACCATTTCGTAAAAGTAGTCAACTTCAGTAAATGGAGAACTAATATTTCATACTTTTAATAATTATATACTAGAAAACAAAATACATTAGGTTTCTCTTTGAAGGGATTACGCGTCCTTGCTGACAAGTTCAAAAGGTTTGCTTTTAAGACCTACTGTATTTTTGGAATAAAATTTGAGGTTTCATGCACACAAAGGAATCACCGATGTTCTAAAGGGTCCTAATGAAATTCAAACGCGCATTTTAAAATGTTTTCAATTTGTGAAAGCCTAGCCCTCTATTTAATGGATTGTGAATGCGATGAATTCTGCAAGGAAGAGCCCATATACGAGTTTCCTTCTAAGTTGCCTGGATTTCCAGACAATGAGTAATATCACTGCTTTATTAATGGAGAAATATATTTGCTTGTGAATTAACACAGTTGGAGCTGATGATTCCATTAACCACGACCATCAGTTAATCATACATGGGTATGTACCACTTCTTGATGACGAAGTATGTTTAACCATATAACTCCGTTCTTTAGATACGTTCTGTAACGCTCCCGTGTATATGCAACGAATGTTCGAAAACACATTTTCTAACACGCCAATATATAACACAAACAGATGTATAGTGCATTTAGGACTTTGGCCCGCCAAGACAACTGTTGCCAGATATTTTGTTGCCAAGTCGATAGCATGAAGACATCTTCATCTCTGTTATTTGTTTCCCATATCTCTAACATCAGAAAGCTCTTCAACTGAACTCACGGATCTGAGGAAATCTCTTTCCAGCCTTCAGTCCAGAAATAGAACCCTTGGACGAGCCGGAAATCGAAACTAGGGCCTCCGGGAAGAGGCAGATATGGTGCCCTTAAGCCACAGGTCTGACACATATAAACTAAGTAAAAGCGAAATGAATACTTATACTGTATAATTTTCTTAACAAATAAAACGTGGGAAGATACTGTATCCTTATAAGGGTGAGCTACTATTTTCTGCTGTGAAAGTATAGTCTACACAACTCTATCCTTCCAGTGACTGCTTGTTCTTTCAGGGATTTTAAATACCAATCTAAAATTAATGTTATGATGGTCGTTCAAAAGAAGAAGACTGAATTGAAAACAAACATTAAATTAGGCCGTGAAAGAATAGATCAGATTAAAGAATTTTGTTATCTGGGTAGTTATTACCAATGATAATCAGTGCCTGACGGAAGTCGAAAGAAGTATTGCTATGGCAAAACAAGTGTTTCAAAGCAGGAAAAATCTATTTGTTAAATAAGCACAAAGGAATTGAAACCAGGAAGAAATTTGTTAAAACCTTTGTTTGGAGTGTTCTAACTTATGGTTGTGAGACCTGAATTTTGGGAAAACAAGCACAATCAAGACTAGAAACTGCAGAAATGTGGTTCTGGAGAAGACTGACAGGGACGAGTTGGACAGAAAAGAAAACTAATATCCAAATCTTGAATGATGTTAATGAGAAACGGATCTTAATTGATTCAATAGAGCAGAGGAAAGCTGAATTACTTGGACACGTCTTAAGATATAACACCTTTCTCCAGAACGTTTTAAAAGGAAAGGTCCTAGGGAAGAAGTCGAGAGAAAAACCACGTCTCTCATACCTTAGGAACATAATCACTCAACTGGGCTTTGCTTCCTCTGACACGATGAAAAGGACTGCTGAAGACCGTGGGATGTGGCTGCATGGACAAGGCTTAGCCTTTAGATAATGAATGGATGGATGGTTATGCGTTGAGCAGTTTCACTTATAATCCATTAAATAGGAACATAGAAACACCTTGGATGCATTAACATCTAACAATATAAAAATAATGACTTCCACGATTTTGCAATCCTTAGTTATAAACCTTGAGTCGGAATGTCAGTCAGTGGGCCTGAGTAATAACCTTGCTAAAATCAAAAGGTATAACCAATCGGTTCTGACAGGTAGTGTATAGATCAGAAACACTCCAATAGAAAAATACAGCTTGTAAATATGAAGGGAGATACGAAATCAGAAATCTTTAGATGTATCAAGCTAAGTTGACAAGCATTTGGGAGACACTCAGAAGTCTTCAGATTAAACGTCTGCAAATCTGAAGAAAACAGTGCTTTCTCCCCTTGCTGACGTATGTCTGTGAAATCTGTGAAAAAAGGGTAGCTAAGAATTGTCTTAACGGGTATGGACTGGGTTTTACACGGAAGGACAGGAATAGAGCAGGAGACCGATCGGTAACACGTCCTAGAGGGAAAAGGCAGTAGGTCATGTTGCTCGCATGAAAGACGAGAGATGGACGAAATTGGTATTGGAGACTAAGATCACTGGACCGATGAGATATACGGCAGATGGCTGGAGATCACTGGCAGAGAACCGCATAGAATCGTCCCAGTTGAAATGAACTTAGCGTGAACTACTTGGACTTCAGACTTTAAGAGGACACATCATTTCAATTGACTTGGATGATGATGATGATGATGATGACGAAAGGTCAATAATGGACGTCTGTAACATGTCCTCAAGTGTAGACCCGATGCATAAGGGCGATAAATATCTTAATTCCTGCTAATTACGAACGTGACATGTTGATAAAACTGAGATTATGGATAAATTACGTAAACAATAATATACTATTCGTATATTTTCCTGCACTGAAGTCATTGCTGATTGTGGAATGGATTTGTTACCATCGCCAAACGGTTAAATAGAACATTGAAAGCTACGTAAAGACCTCGTGTCACTTTATGAAAAAGTAATTGTAGTTTCGAGTAATTGTGGACTAAGGTGCAAATTAGATTTCTACAGGTTTCTCCATTCTAGACTTCGTCGTAAGCGAACAATATACTCACCGAATTTTACGGAAATGCATTTATCTACAACCATTATATATTAATGAAGTATGAAAATATATTGAACATCTCTTTTATATTCCACACATTTAGGGTCTTAACTGGACAAGGTCGAAAACGTTTCTTTATATGCAGAACATTAACAATGAAATAAGAGGCCTATTCTTACTTCCACGCTGTATGGGAATAATACTTATATCGTATACAGTATGTACGAACTTTAACATTTATTTTAGAAAGCTCTAAAGAACCTTCTCATGGTAAGTCTATTTTAAAATGTTCAAACAAGGACTGAGCAGCTAACAAATCGGAATGGATTGTGTTCTCGCAGGGAAGTATTACTATAGTTCATTAGTCAAATTAAAAAGAAATCGTGACAAATATATATTCGGCTTTCCATGGATTAAGTAAGATAACTGTAAGGTTGTTATATCTAAAATTCTTGCTACACTCTCTTCTTTACGGCGAGTTCTAGACGGTGGTTGGCAAGTTGGTTCATAACACAATGGAATGACTGTCCATAGTGTCCTTGTACTGTTGATTAAACGCTGTTAAAACAGTATAGAATGTTGGCATCATGTTCCCAACATAGTAAATTCGATACAGGTGACCGAGAGAGTTCCATGCGCGGTTTGGGTCACGTAGCTGCAAGCTTGCACTCGGAAGATAGTAAGTTCGAACGTCACTGTTGGCAGCCCTGGATATAGCTTTCCGTTTTTTTTTTCAATTTCCACACCAGGGAAATGCTGGGGCTGTACGTTGATTAAGGCTCCAGTCACTTCCTTCCCAGTCCTAGCCCTGCCCTACCCCACTGTCACAATACGACCTGTCTGAGTTGGTGCGACGTGAAACCATTAGAGGTGTAGATGGGGTATTCGGATGTTTGAAGGTAGTGAAAGCCCGGCTCTCTGTGTCGTACATTGCGGAAAAATTGTTGTGCAGTGTCATAGCTGGTATTTTGAAGTACTTCTTGGCCTCCAGGTGGTTACTTTGAATGATAGGGTGCCCCCTACAGAAACGACAGGAATAATGTTTTGTTAGAAATGCAATTGCAGAGTTAGAATTACGACATTTGGTGGTTTTAGAGACCAGATACCATGTATAGAACGTTCACATGTGATGAACGTTTCAGGAGTTAAATTTATTTTCTGTAGTTTAGGAAAGCGCTTAAATACGCGTGATTATTACCGGAACAGAGTAACATTTAAACAAGAAATCTCTTTCATGGGGACGATTTGTCACAAGATAGAGAAAATAAGGTATTGGGTGCGAAATGGAAAACACAAATATTTATCAGTAACCAATGAGGAGATTATTTCAATACAATTTGTATAGTCGAGAAAACTTTATTTTTCTTCTACCTCGGATTTTCATGGGAGCATTTCTGAATTTATAGTAATGGACCTAATCAGATTTCTTTGTAGGGTCATTTTTCCAAGGCTCTTCCGACCGCTTGTCCGTTAGCTCTCTCCTTTCTCCGCAATCGGTATTTCAACCTTTCCTATTCTTTCACTAAGATAACGGTAACTTGTAAACCACGCCATTATTTAAGTGAAAATATTTATTACAAATATTACATAATTATCTCAAAGCAGCCTACGTTATTAATTTTAAATTTGACTTCTAACTGCAAACAGTAACGTAGAACCGCTTACTGAGGGCTCTTACATTCAGGTACACACCGCCGTTCAGCTGTATTTTAGACACCTATACCCAACAGTTCTTCCACACTCACTTTAATGGTTTAGGTAGCGTAACACGAAAAGCGTTCGAATGGCAATTTTTATGACTTCTTTAATTAAAATTGCCACTTCTCGGACACCTTTTGTTGTATATTAATGTTATGTACACTGAAACCTTCTTCAGTAACTGCTATATAGAATGGTGAAAACTGTATCGAAATATGTTTGGTGATACTCGAGATTAACCCACACAAGAACAGAAAGTCACCTACCCGGGATTCCATTTCATATGGTACAGATTGTACGAATCTACAAATAAATATTATCAATGGTCTATTCGATTTCACTTTGTACGTGTTATCTCAAAGTAATAACTAAATGATAGAAAATAGCTTCCAGTGATCGCATTGGAAGTTGAAAGTTGACATCGTGTCCTTTCACTACAGGAGAAGGCAGGTAAGGCTAAGAAGACTAAGAAGATAGAGTGCAGTATTGAAGACATCAGCACAGACATCCATGTCCTTGGCGGGATTCGAACCCGCACCACGCCGCAGGGCGGGCGACGTGTGCCGGCAGAGTAAAGGTAGGAAAGAGACGGACGCACCTGGTTGTCAGGGAGCGCCACTTTCACCATCTTGTCGGCGTCGTCGCGTGAGCTCATCTGCAGTGACCGGCGGCTGGAGCCACTGTTCGAGCGGGACAACATCGGAGGCCGTCTCTTGGTGGCACCACGGCCCGCCAGCAGGTTATTGAGCAGAGAGGGGCTGCGGGCGCAGATGAAGGCGTGAAACGACGACACGGTGAACACCCCCAGCTTGTTCAAGGTGTTCTTGGTAGCTCGCGAGACGTGCGTCAGCAGGCTCTGCAACAGTCCAAAGGTAAGAATTATATTTATTGTAGGAGCTTCAACATCGTTAGCGTAACAACTTGGGCCTTTCAGCCGGGCAACAAGTAAAAAATACATACATACATACATACATACATACATACATACATACATACATACATACATACATACATACATACATACATACATACTAAACCCATCATTTAGATGTCCCAGGAAAGGAGAAATTTAATATTTATTTACTTTAATATATCGGTCTCGGGAGAGCACCATTTTGGCTGTTTCAAAGCGAGGTGGTTCTGTTGTGTGTTTGGCCTTGACACGTGGAGACAGTTTCAGGAAGATGAAAGGGAGGACATTTTGATACATGTGTATGGTGGGGATACACAATGTGAATTTTACCTTAATTAATTACCCGTCCAAAAAGCGGACTATTAGAGGAACTGGTGATCTATAATAAAAGAAGGGATTTTTCCGTTTCACACCCTTTCACACCCTAGAGTCCCTCAACGAAGAAGTGCTAAAGTTACAAAGTATTGCGCCATAGGAGTCCATGTTCCGACATGAAGCGTTCTAGTTAACATCACTCGCCGGGGAGATTTTGATGAAGGAACACGTTAAGCCGTAGTAGCTCCGAGGACGTCCAAAAATTGTTGAATCACCTAAGGTGATAGTGAAAATTTAGCCTATGAGGCGAGGTTGTCTCAAAATCTCAAGTATCGGCTGTATTTAAAACGAGTTGTCTGTATTTCGATGAAAAGTGATTGTGAAATAGTCGAGTAGACACTGTTGTAAATTATCTGCTTTCCAGTTTTACTCAGAAGGAAGGCGGGAGAGAAATAAATATGCTAGAAATTTTTGTTTGCTGCCATGTAACGGTCTCTCTGTCACTAGTAAACTACACTTTTTGTGGCTGAGCCGAGACGGCTTTGATGTCGGTAAAATTATTGTCTGTCGTGTGCGGGCGAAAGATCAGACTTTTCGCTATCGTGTACGATATATATATATATATCACGTTGAGTGCCAAGCGACCCCATTTGGGTACGTGAGGGTAATGAAGTTTTTGAACTTCACGTCCCCATATGGGGTCGTACAGTACTTTCGTGTGAAATCGAGAACTGTGCGAACCCATTTGGGTGCGCAGTAAGTGTGTGTTTCAAAGCTGTATAAATCCTCTTTTTGCCACCTGTTGGCCGCCTATTTAAGTTCGTGCATAGCTCACTTTCATTCGTCAATTCCTGTTGTGGCGCGACCCAATATGGGTACGTCAGGAGTGCTTTATAAGGTGACAAAGTCATTGTCTATCTCGCTCACGGAATGTTTACGTAAGTGTGCAGTGATGTGAGTTCCCTTTTCCTTGAAGTAATTATGAGTAATCTGCGCAGTAAAAAACTTAGTGCAGATAGTCTTGACGATATATTGAACAAGTCGGTCGAGGATGATGTAGATGAAGTAGCCTATGTAGTTACAGTGATTTTGAACCCAGTACAGAGCAAATAGCAATCTTGCGCGTTCATCCAAATTGATGAATTACAATCTTCAGCATACACTTCCCGACTGTACTCCGGGTTTTCAACCTACATGTTGCAACACTTTTGAACGATTTCAACCGTCTTCAACGATATAGCCACTGTTCCCCATGTTGCACAACCATCACTGCTAGGCTATGTGTACAGACTGTTACCTGAAGTGAAAGTTACACAATCATAATGCTATACATATTCCCTAACTACAAATTCTCCGTAAATAATATTTTGCTCTTACATCCTAATTTACCAAATTCACAAGATTTTTCACTACTTTATATAACAACATTTTATACGAAAAATTGCTAACCTAAAATCAGGAGATCGTCATTTACAAACATTTCATAACCTAAAATCGGGAATCGTACTTTTGTACGGCTCCAGTATGAACAAGCTAACACGTCTCTCATAATCAATGACACATAACACGTCACTACCAAGTAAAAGAAAAGTATGGCCGAGCGTTGGGACTTAAACTCCTTAAGTGCGACCCTATTTGGGGGCGCGTGTATATGTACAATTCGTAATGACCCATACGACCGCATATGGGGTAGCAATATTTGATTTAATATACATAATAAGTTAACCTAATATATCTATATAAATAAAGTTGTAGGGGGTCCGCTGTCTGTAATTTCGTTTGTTTTGCCAATTTTTCAGATATTTCTCAAGACCGAATCGGTGGTTTTTATTTTTCGTATCTGTTTGTTTGTCTGTCTGTTCCACCATCACGGCGAAACGGCTGGATATATCTCAACCAAACTTCATATTTAGATTATACTCATCCCAAGGAAGGTCTCGATAGGCATATAATATTAAAATCTTTGAATAATCAAATCAAAATATCTTTATTTGCAAATGAGGTGTCTACCTCGGTGGCAAATGGTACACTAAAATACATTATTGTCAAGCACTAAATATTAAATTAACAAGAGAAGAAAATTTTCCTATAATACAATATTATACAATTTACGCTAACAATTTTTCTATTAAACACACAGCTCATCCTTAATAAATTTAAATTGTTTACAAAATTCTACTTATAATATCTCCTGTACTACTTACAAATATAGTCAACTGATATACAGTATGTAGCATTACTTCAAATGATACTGTACAACTGGTATAAGATTAAAATTTACATTGCATTTGTTTACTTTTTTTCCTTTACCCATTCTGGAACCTAAGTAGCATAACGACCTGCTGCGTCTTAACCAGAGCCCCTTTTGCCACCACTTTTCAGAGTTCCTGAAGGGCCTTCACAGCTACCGTAGCGGTTCCAGGGCCCTCGAAGTCCCCACTGTACTTCACCCCTACAGGCAGTCCCCTACTTTGGCTGTCCAACTTCTTAGACCAGGGGATGGAATTAATTTATTCACACACATTTTTTATTTATATTAACCTGCGCTGGTCGAATGCCCTCTAACATTTCATTTATTTTCTCTGTTGCTGTTTATTCTCTTCTTGAATATCTGTACAGATTATGGAAAAGGATCAAACACTACCCCTGGTACACTGTTCCACTCCTTCACACCCTTCCCAATGAATGAAAATTTACCCCAATCGCTTCTGCTAAAATTCCTTCTAATTTTATATTTGTGGTCAGTCCTGCCGATATAATTATTTTCCAACTGAAGCCTCTCACGGATATCTCCCCATGCTGCTTCTCCTGTATAGGCTCTATATAATCCTATAAGTCTAGTTTTCTCCCTTCTCTTACTTAAAGTTTCCCACCCTAGTTCCTTTAATATTTCTGATACACTACTCTTTCTCCTGAAATCCCCTGTTACAAATTTTGCTGCTTTCCTCTGCACACTATCTATTGCTTTTATTAGGTATTCTTGGAGAGGATCCCAAACACTGTTTGCATATTCCAATAATGGACGAACCATACTTAGGTAACTTTTCTCTTTTAATTCTCTGTTGCATCCTTTAAGTAGCCTCATTATGACATGTAACGATCTGTATGCTTTCCCAACAATGTCATCCACATGACCCTTCCAGTGCAAATTACTTTCAAATCTCACACCTAAGTATTTGCACTTGCCATCTTTTGGGATAACTACCCCATCCAATGTATATTCAAATTCAGTTTTAAAACTCCTGTTTGTAAATGTTGTAACAGTTGATTTGGCTCCATTAATCTTCATATTATTCTCTTCAACCCATTGTTGGATACTCTCAAGGTCCCTTTGTAATTCTGAACAATCCTCAGTGGTATTTATTTCCCTACAAACAATTATGTCATCTGCATACAATCTTATTTTGATGTTATATTATTCCCTAAATCATTTACGCATATTAAGAAAAGTAACGGACCGATTATACTCCCCTGTGCAATTCCCTTCCAAACTTTCTCTTCCTGCGATACGTTATTTCCTACTTTGACTTTCTGAACCCTTGAATTTAGAAATGTTTTTACCCAACGTGTAACCCTTACGTCCAATCCTATTCCCTCCAATTTCTTTAATAATATTCCATGTTCCACTCTATCAAAGGCTTTGGAAAGATCTAAGACTATGCAATCTAACTAGCCTCCTGAATCCAATTGGTCTGATATGTCCTGCTGAAATCCCACCAGTTGTGCCTCACAAGAAAATTTCTTTCTAAATCCATACTGGCTCCTCATGAACCAATTTTTATCATCACATATCCCTCTGATGTACTTTGATATTAAACTCTCCAGTATTTTACAAACTATACTGGTCAGGCTGATTGGTCTGTAGTTCTCTGGTTTCCTTTTATCAGCCTTTCTTTCATAAATTAGTATTATTATAGATTCCTTCCATTCCTTTGGTATTACACAATTATCTATGACATAGTCAAAGAGAAATTTTAAATAAGGCACTATGTACCACCCCATTGCCTTTAACACCTCCCCAGTAAATTGATCACTTCCTGCTGCTTTTCCTTGCTGGAGCAGTTGGATTTCTCTGAAAATATCTTCATTTGTGAATGAGAAGCTTCTTGTTTCCGTCTGTGTCTCTCCCTCTCTATCTTCTGTTTCGGTTTCCAACTCCTGACATTCATCTACTGAATCTCTGAATTCCCTACTAAAGATCATCGGCGGGACGAACGACGTAGCTCACAACGACGCTAAGAATGTCATTTCTGAACTTAAATGTACACTAGGTAAGCTGACTCACACTAACATCTTTGTAGTGAACGTGCCCCACAGGCATGATTTGATTAGAGACTCGTGTGTGAACATTGAAGTGGACAATGTTAATACAGATATGGTTAAAATTTGTAAACATTTTCGTAATACACAGGTAATTCATAGCAGCAGTTTCGAGAGACACTGTTACACAAAGCATGGCCTTCATCTAAATAATTCAGGTAAACGAAACATAGCAAATATTGTTCTAGATTTTATTAATCTTAAGATATGTACTGTAAAAAAGGCAACTCCCTTGAGTTATAATACTGACCAGGAAAACTAGTAGAAAGAGCCAGCTGTACTTCAAGCTGGCTCAGCCAACTAGAAAATGAAACTAAGGAAAGTAAGGAATTTCAAGTTACCCAATTGCAACAGTCAAGTTTTAGGGAGGAAGGGGGTCTGAGATTGCTCTTGGTAAACTGTCAGAGTGTAGTAAATAAACAATTAAAATTCGGTACATTGATGGAATCTTATGAGACTGATGTGGTGATAGGAGTGGAAGCGTGGTTGAGAGAAGGGGTGGGTAATAGAGAAGTATTTCCAGAAGGGTACACAGTCTATCGTAGAGACCGAGAAGATAAAAAGGGAGGGGGGGGGGTGTTTATTCTGGTGAAGGAAACTTATTGTTCACATGAATGGTTTACCGATGAAAGGGATGAAATATTAGGGATAAAATTAATTTGTGATAAAATGAATGAGGTGGGAATTATAGGAACATACAGGCCTGGAAGAGAGGAAAGAGACATGGAAATATTTGAGAAAATAATAGATTATACTCATAAAAACAATAATAATGATGTGGTAATAATTGGGGGAGATCTAAACTTGCCGGAAGTTGAATGGAATGGAGCTGCAAGTGAAGTCCATGAACAGAAACTGGCAAATAAGTTAATTTGGGAGGGAGGATTTGCACAAGTAGTACAAGAACCAACTCGTCTCAATAACTTACTAGATGTATTCTTGGTTAAACCATGGGAAATTGTTGATAAAACTGAGGTAATTGAAGGAATAGGTGACCATAAGGCTGTAATAATGGATGTGGGTCTGGTACCAAAAAGGCTTAATAAGAGGGTCACACAAGACAAGAAATTGTACAGAAAAACTAAAGTTGATGAATTTGGCACTTACCTTAAATCACAATTCAGTTGTTAGATAAGTGAAGGGAGTAATGTGGATACACTTTGGGGTAAATTCAAAGGAATCATTTGGGAAGGAGAGAAGAGATTTGTACCTATTAAGAAGGGTAAAATGACCTCAGACCCTGTTTATTATACAAGGAAAATAAGAAAATTAAAAATAAAATGTAGAATAGTAAACAGGAAAATCAAAGAAGGTAGGCAGAGTATAGAAAGTAGAAAACAGCTAATGAGGGAACTGAATAGAGTGAAAAAGGAAGCAAAAGAGAATTATATGAATGGCATTCTTCAAGAGCATAATGACCACAAAGGGAAATGGAAAAACCTGTATTCATATATCAGGAATCAAAAAGGAAAAGGAATCCAAATTCCTACAATGGTGGGAGAAGGGGGTGAACACTATTTAACAGATACTGAGAAACCAGAACGGTTTTCCTCCATTTTCTCTTATCCTACTGATTTTCAATAAACTCCGTGGATTGTATGTGAAACGCATCTTCATTATAAACTACTTTCGTTATGTTAATAATTTACCTTACTCTTCAAATGACGGAGAAATTCACTATTTTCTGCGGGTATCTTGCTCTGCATTGAGTGACCGACAGACCGACAACGAACCTACAGGTTACCATGGCAACGTCTCTGACTGCATGCCAGCAGGGAAGTAACGTATTGCCATTTTCCTCATCATACCTTTAAATTCGTGGTTGTTCCTTGGGTAGAAGGCAAGAGAGGCGTTAATCGGCCATTCTGCGGGATATTGGCGGAATATCGTTGGAGGTTATAACCGTCCTCGAATAGCTTAAGTAATAACACCATTACTTATCTTCTTCTCTGTTTACCTAAGAATCACTGCGCCTAAATTTCTCCTCTGTTACCGCTTTCTTATATACGTAACTCACACCAGCATAATTTATTGCGGGGCATTTGATTTTCCAATACATTCACTTGGTATTTACATATTTGTCGTCATCCGGCTATCCTCAGTTATAATCCATTTTCTATTAATGTCAGCTCTCCTAGGTGTATTTTGCTTCCTTAATTACTCCGTATGTATGCGAGTGCTTATCCCGAAAGCTGGACACTATTTTCTTTGAGGAAATATTCTAAGCTATGCAAATGTATAACTTTTGGCCCAGGAAAATATCAAAATATGGATACAATTTCAACGACGGTGCAGACCTCCCTTTCGGTATAATTGGTGGCTAAACCGTAAGTCGTATCACAAAAGATCGCGTTTCAATTTGGAGAGATCTAAAACTTTGTGCCTATGACATTTTGTCGTATCTCTATTCTTTATTCGTTAAATAGTACTGCATTTCTTGAGTTCAAGTTAATGTTGTACTTTTTACATGTGTATGTTATTGTTTGGCACACTTATAGGAAAGATGCAATTATGACATTGGGCAGGCACATTGACATGACCAGTGGCCATATGTTCGCAAAATTTTATGATTCTAGGGTCACATGAGTATTAAAAAAAAGTAGTGAAAACTGTACCAAATTTCTCCCCATTCAATGAATAACTGAGTCGAACCCATAAATATAGGAGATACGGGAAAATATCACAGGACCAACCATGTAGAACACTGAACGAATCGTCTGATAGTGGAGTCCGTTTGTAGGTGCAATTTAATGTAGTCTTACTCACCGCACTTACAGCAATTTACGGAGAAATCCGTATACAATGTAGAATACCGTAGCGAAGCACGGGTACATTTGCTAGTCATAAATATATCCTCATTTCAACGATCACTTGCTTGGTTAAGCCTGTGAACGATTTGGAACCAGGGAGTAACTCGATGTTATTAGCTCACGGCCATAGACGGCAAACCCATGAATTTCGGTTTGACACTCAACGTGATATATATACCGGGTGGTCCATCAGCCTCTTACGGTGCAGTTTTATGCATCCCTTCACATTTACTACAATTCTGAAAGACATCGGTCCCTCTCCCTAAACCGGGGTAACATAACGAGATGTGTGTTTACAGGCTAGAAGACAGCATGAATCGTGCGCACCATTATTAATTCATTATGGGTACCTCGAATGAACCCGTAAAACGAGTACAGATACGCAGAACACGTACTTTAAAACAGGAGGTGGACGCACAAATCGGGAGCACGATACTGTGTAGGCTGGGAGATGGGTGCCGTAGGGCAAGTGTCGCAGTAGCTCACATGTCAAGCTGGCGGGGAGATATGTGATAGTGATAGTGATATAGTGGTAGGTAGTAGGTTCGAATCCCACATAAGGATATTTTTAAACAGCCAGTTGCCTGGGAGGGTGTGTTCAATGGTCCGGATATTCGGGAAGTAATGCTAGATGAAGATTTCCTTAATTCAATGAATGCCGTGAAGCGAGAAGGCTGGACTGCCTTTAAGTGTGTGGTTCAAAACTTTCTAGGAAACAATCGCAACCCGGAGTATGTCGACATAGTGGAGAACATGCTGACGAAGTTGAAAATGCTCAATGAGCTTGAAGTTACATTTTTTCCATTCTCACCTTGACTTTTTTCCTCCAGACCTGGGTGCTGTAAGTGAGGAACAGGGTGAAAGGTTCCGTCGGGATATAAAGAACATGGAACGATGAAAAATGAAATGTCGTATGGCTTTTAGTGCCGGGATATCCCAGGACGGGTTCGGCTCGCCAGATGCAGGTCTTTCTATTTGACGCCCGTAGGCGACCTACGCGTCGTGATGAGGATGAAATGATGATGAAGACAACACAGACACCCAGCCCCCGTGCCATTGGAATTAACCCATTAAGGTTAAAATCCCCGACCCGGCCGGGAATCGAACCCGGGACCCTCTGAACCGAAGGCCAGGACGCTGACCGTTCAGCCAACGAGTCGGACAACATGGAACGATGATAGCAGGGAACTTGGGATGTTCAGATGATGGGCGACTAGTGCTGGGTGCTTCACCGTGAGCACACAGAAATGCCCCCTAAGAGGAAAAGCAGAGGCCACGCCATGACAACTAAGAAAGCACGGAATGAATTACGTTAATGCATGTTTTTACCACATTCTCTGTATGCATCTGCTCACTGTGTGCATATTTCAATATGTTGTTGGTTTAAACTTGTATTCTAGTTCAGCATAATTCGTGTGCCATATATATGTACTACTTCAATATCTGATATCATTATTAAGAAAGTATACGTTTTGTGCCAAAACTGTGGATGATACGATATTTTCAGTGTCAGTTTTGAATTCACGAGGCAGAAATACATAAAGTACACCTACCTTTGTGAAAGAAGTTTTTGTCCTCTTGCATAGTGTTATTTTTGAAATGGCCTGTTAAACAATTCAGGGGCATCTGGTGTACAAAATGGAAGCTGGCGTCAGTATTTCCATCTGGTATGTTCCTAACGCCTGTTCTTTAAGGTAGTCCTGTGATGAACCCTGTTTTCATTCCGTCCGTGTGGGGGGAAAATTATGTCCGATTTGTATTTATGTGTGGGATTTTTACCACGGTATGTAGATAGTTGTATACGTCGTGGACAAATCATGGGCTGATTTATGTTTAGAATGTGTGTTGAGATGTAATTGAGAGATGTAATAATGCTCTGTGTGCTATATATAAAACTTTCTTAGGAGATAGTGAAGTCCCTTCAAAGACAAGGGACTCCCTGGAATTACTTAACAAGTTTTCAAATTAATTGGGTGGTTGATCACTTTAAACCATGCATCCTATTCCTTCTGGTAACGGCTTCGCGTAACAGTAGCACACGCTTGTCTTCAGCGATACTGGGATGGAATAATAGCATTATACAAGATAATGTTGTTGGTGAATACAAATGCGACTGTTATCTCGGTTTTCTTAGTTTTAAACCAAGATACAATCACTAATTCAATGTATTTATACAAGTAGATGATTAAGCTCACTTTACAGTGGTTAACATTCTGAAAGGAAACATGTCTCACTGCAACCAACATTGAGATATAACGGACTCCTATGCCTTAGATTTTCAGCATAAGGTACATTTATGAGCTATTAAAGTAGGAGTTTTCAGTTTAGGCACACACAGAGAAAATTGCACGCATTAAAATCCAACGAAACATTATCGACCTAGTGTTGAAAGATTCCTTAAATTTCTTTCAAATATATCACAATGAAGGAGATATTTAATTATTTTTTCTGGTTCTAGGCCTAGTAGACTTCATCTATTCTTGTTCATAAGATTAATGCACAACAACTCATAAACATAATGTAGTAATTCAACGTTTATTAATAATAATGTTACTAGTTTACATTCTACTAGGTACTTTACGGTTTTCGGAGAAGGCATAGTGCCGGAATTTTGTCCCGCAAATTCCCAATTGATTGATTGATTGATTGATGCAGTAGTTTTTGCAATAATGTAAGTTATGCTATTCTTCGGAAAATGGACGTTGTGGGAAATGTAATCCAAACATTCTGCACAATTTTAACAACCCATTTGATACCTTTAATAGCTTTCGAGGAAAATTATATTAAAAAAATTAAATCATGCTAGTGTGAATCCGCGCGATACAGTGTATTGTGATATATTATTTAACTAAAAATTCCGTTAGTGCCACACTAATCACTTAGTTAGTCTAGGACTGTAACTTGAGTTTCATGAATAATGTACTCAGTAACCGAATCTCCATTATTTCTACTTGCACTGAGGTACTGTTTGTTTTGATAAAGTTTCATAATTTTCATAACTAACTCTATTCAATTCCTCAGCAAGGACGGATCTACCATTCTTGATTTTTAGGGACCAGTTTGACATGTTTTCAACTATACTCTAAGAGTAGTACCTTGGGGTTAGGGAGTTCCCCGCTCTGCAGGCTCGCCATGTAACAGCGCAGTCTGAACTGTTCACAGTGCAGCCTCTCCAGGTTCTCCTCCCACTGCACTATCTGATTGTTGATCTGCTGCTTCGTCTCCGGGTCCGACACCACGCTCTGCTGCAGGTCAGCCATATGCTTCAGCTTGTGGTCCTGGAACAGAAATATAATTCATAGTTAGAGCAATAATGGCGCTATGGCGTGATTTGTTACAAACTACCGTGGATCTTGTCTTAGTCTGCTCAGCTATGAAGTGCAAGGATGAGGAAAGTTAAATCTTATAATAGTAATATAGATAACAGTCCCAAACGGTTTACGATATCCAGGAATGGGAGGTACATGAATGACTGGCTGACAGAACGAGTGACAACCGACCTGATTATGTCCTGACAGACAAAGTGTCAAAAGTGATATACTTGACCGATACTGTGATCCCAGCTTTTGAGATATCAAGAAAAAGATAAAGGTCAGGGAAAACGTCCACAAATTCCTACATGCGGCAAATTACCTAAATAAGAGAGATCTTGGGTCAGTATTGTGCCGGGAACACCGCTACGACAGAAGTCCGAAGTATGTTTGTTGAACTTCGCGCGAGATGGAAGGTAGACAGTCCGCCGAACGCAGTGACGTACCCAGCGAGTGACGTGGCCGCCGTAAGCCAGCTATCCGCTACCATATATGGTAATGATCCAGCTCGTCCTCAAAAGTACATTTTGAGCTAATGTATCGCTATTTTGACATTGCCAACTTGAAAGCCTTTACAATGGACATCATATCTTCAGATTTCAAGAAAATCCGCCGAGTATTATAGAAGTTATAAGGGTAGACAGTACCCGAGTTCTAGACACTTCCATGCGAACGTGTATAAAAGGAGGCCCACCCGACCTACGAATTCAGTGTCTGTCACTCCGCCGTCTCTGTGACACGGGTGACAAGAGAAGTGTTGTGCGTGTCGAACTTCTAGTCGACAATCTGCGAAATACAAGTTCGGTATTTTCTCTAAGTGCTGTATCAAGACTTTATCATATTCTTGAAGTGCCTGAATGGGACTTTACTTTTGAGAGCATCGTATTGGAACTTTGTTTTTTTCGTGTGTCGTGATTGGACTTTGATGTTTTGTTTAAGTGCCATATAAGAACTTTGTTTTTTTCCTGAAGCGTCTCATTGGAACTTAGTTATTTTCGCCAAGTGTCGCGATAAGACTTTATCATTTCTCAAGGTGACATACTGGAACATTGTCATCGAAACTTTATTTTCTTCGAGTGTCGTGTTGGGACTTTAACATTTCGACACGTTGGAACTTTATTTTCTTCGAGTGTCGTGTTGGGACTTTAACATTTTGGCACATTGGAACTTTGTTATTTCTACACATTGGAACTTTGTTTTTTTTTTAAGTGCCGCATAAGGACTTACTTATTCGACGACGATTGAATTTCACGCGTGTTGTGTATCGCATTGAACTTACGTTTCGAACTTATTCGAACTTATATTTTTGAATCAATTTCTGGAACATTGAACTTAGGGGACATTAAACATTACGTTTAATTGTGAAATATGCAATGCTTTCCAAGTGCTGCACAGGGACTTATGTTTTGATTCTTAAAGACTGTGACAATTCGGAATACGCATATCGCATTTCCCTAAAGCCTAGAACTTTCCAGTATTTTGAGTGATCCATAATTTATGAAGTCAGACTTTTTCTTTCAAATATTATTTTCTTTAATGGCTATTCACTTCGCTTATTAATGCAACAGGACAGTTTCCGAGTGCTACTTATTCAGTTCATTGCCAATAGGTTTTAAACCTTCAGAACTGTGCATTTAGGACTGCAGTAACAGTAATCCTCTAGATCATCCTGACTTACAGTGAGCTTGCCTTATGAACTTGCATTTCTACCAGTACTTGTTCTTCGAGTGATTATTCTAGAACGTTTTTGCAGTAATCATAATTAAAAGGTCATATCTGTTCAGACAGTGCCCTGAATGTGTGGAGTGCCGTACAGGAAATTCAGGTGTGAATTACGTCTCGAATCGAACCCAGGAACGCGTACCAATCTTCGAGACATTCCAGAACGTCGAGACTTCCAGAACGTCGAGACACTTCCAGAACCTCCAGACGTTCCAGAACTCCTCATCCGAGCAGGTGTGGTCCCTGCCCAGTCGATGTCCAGCACCATCCCAGGGCTTGGAGGTACCAACCAGCCACGACATTCCCACGCTGCTGTATGAAGGTGATATGAACTTGCTTTTGATGATCAATAAACTCAATTTATCAAAATAATCTCTCAATTTGATAACTATACCTCTCTCTGTACCAGCTCCAATGATAAAGCCACAACCGAGATTAAGAGTCATGCTCGTTCATTTAATATCAAGCGCCTTAAAGATATGAACACATTTTTACGGGTACAGTATAAAGGCGTCATTGTTCTAATAAAGGCAAGAGTATTAGGACAATTTCTCCCCAAGACGTGAGATGCACTTTACCAGCTGAACCTCAAGAAGAACATCTACACTAAACTGAAATATAGTGGTTTTAGAAACGAAAGTGCTGAACAAGGTTTTGAAGGATCCATAAATGAGGACGATCAGGGGATCAATAACGTTTTATTAGGCTTGGATACCAATCCCAAATATAACTGAATGCCGGAAAAAAGTTTAGAAAACTTGAATAATAATAATAATAATAATAATAATAATAATAATAATAATAATAATAATAATCTATACAGAATGAACGCAAACAGACTTCCCAAACAGATATTTGATAACTTCTGGAGAAAAAGATCACTACAGCATGGATTAAGGAATCGAAGAAGGATATGGAAAGGTTAAGCATCTTGAAAGACCAGCTGTTAGAAAGGAATACGTTTAGGAACACACTAAAGAATTTGGAAGGTGTTCAAGCCGCAGGAAGAATCAGGAAGACCGGAAGAGCCTGGGCAGATGAACAACGGAAGCAGGCCAGCGAACGCATGAAGGAGTATTTGACACAGAGAAAACTCCGCACGAAGAGAAAGAAATGAAGTTTTAGCGTGATCTTTAGTGGTCCATTCGCTTCTAAACAAATAAAAAAAATGATAATTTCTTACAAAGATTAAGCATAATCGAGTCATTGTTGGGACTATCCCTTCAGTAGCAATGTATCATCAAATTTGTTAATGTAAATGTACGATATTCAGTCAGGAGAGCAGTTCCTGGTAACAAATTTTCCAGCAAGAGGCATACATTTTAGCATGGACAAGCGCATTGACATATATATCGATATTAATTTATCGACGCAGAGAGGTATTATGGTGAAATGCAACAACATAATAAATATACACCGAAGAGTAAACAGGATTTGTATGAAAGCAAAGCAAACATACAGATCCAACACAGAGGAGCTGTGTAATAATTCAGGGGGACAAAATGAACTTAATCACAGCGAGTGTAACTAAACCGATACTGTTATAGCTTAGGTCGAATAAAGTATTATCATAAGCTGGTATTTGACAAGGTTATGTTATTTTCCATTTCAATATGTTTTGGTATTGTTTTTGTATCTGACTAAAAATATGTACAACTGGAACATTTATGCAGAGTGGTCGGAAATAATGTGAACCGGTCATTACAGCGTGAGAGGGTTGGCCACACTGATGAATAATTTGAAAATAATTCGATATCTCACACCATTGTTATTTTATCAGCTCCCGATGTCATCCAATCAGATCGCTTCGCACCAAGCTCGATAGCTGCAGTCGCTTAAGTGCGGCCAGTATCCAGTAATCTGGAGATAGTGGGTTCGAACCCCACTGTCGGCAGCCCTGAAGATGGTTTTCCGTGGTTTCCCATTTTCACATCAGGCAAATGCTGGGGCTGTACCTTAATCAAGGCCACAGCCACTTCCTTCCCATTCCTAGGCCTCTCCTATCCTATCGTCGCCATAAGACATATCTGTGTCGGTGCGACGTAAAGCAAATAGCAGATCGCTTCGCGGGCAAATTTAAAGGGGCCTCACGAGTCGAAGTTCCTAAATCTGGACGTGGCTTAATACCCACTTTGAGAACCATGCCGATAAATCCGCATCAAACACAAACACACCGTGGGTTGCAGCCGATGTCACTTGCTATGGGGCGATTCTGCCAGCACGGAAGTCCATGTTCAAATCCCTGCCTTGGAGAAGCTTATTTTCTCGACTGGTGCTCTCAAGCCCACAACAACACCGCCTCGCAAAGTTTACTTGAATTCGCCCGTGAAGCGATGTGATTGGCTAAATTCACCAGCTGATTAAATGATAACGGAGCTAGATATCGAATTACCCTTTTTGAATTACTTATCACAGGGGTCGCGGGTTCGATTCACGGCAGGGTCGGGAATTTTAACAATAATTGGTTAATTCCCCTGGCACGGGGACTGGGTGTATGTGTCGTCTTCATCATCATTTCATCCTCATTACGACGGGCAAGTCGCCTGCGGGAGTCAAATCAAAATACCTGGGCCATGGACTTGATTTGGGTAGATTGTTGTATTCAATGCCATTGGTATGAAGTACGTTTTTCAAAAGCTTGTAACAAGAGAAATCAAGATTCTGTTGAAAATGAGCTAACCCGAAAATTCTGATGTAGAAATTGCTGCGAAAGTTATGTGTAATATATGAAGAGATCGAACGAGTACCTACGCGTTTTGGTTTACGCAGCTGTCAGCTTGCATTCGGAAGAAGGTGGGTTCGAATCCCACTGTTGTAAGCCATGAAGATGATTTTCCGTGGTTTCCCATGTTCACACTAGGAAAATGCTGGGGCTGTACCTTAATTAAGGCCACGGCCGCTTCCTTCTCACTCCCAGCCATTTCCTGTCCCGTCGTCGCCATAAGACCTATCTGTGTCGGTGCGACGTAAAACAAATAGTAGTAGTAAATGAAACTGAAAGTCTTTATTTTGAATGTTTCTAATTATAATCAAATACCGGTATGCGTAAAAGTAGGTAATTTCTAAATTAAAGTTTATTGAAACGTCACTGTTAAATACGTTCCTTTATTTATTGCCATCACGAGGTTGAACGCAGCTTGTTCGGAATGTGTGACAATGTTGTTGTTTTCCTCTTTGTAAAACAGTCTAAACAATTTTTGTTCATTTCTCACAAAACTCTCCCTGCCACACGATGTAATATTGAAACGATAGGTTATCCACCGTGATTGTATTAACTAATATTACGCATACTATAGTTTGAATTCTTAATGAGCCATATTACAAATATATGTGCATTAATGTACTTATTAACAATGTGCTTGTCATTCATTTTAATACTTTACGCACCACAAAAACCTTCCGAAGTCCATTCAAAATGTTAATATTTAATGTAAATTTAAAGTTTCCAACCGCTCGCGCCCAGAGCACTGAATTACAGTAATCGATTGGAATAATATGATTTTTGGAATCGATTGGAAAAATTAAACGAATCTACAGAGTCGATTTATCTATATAAACATATAATTGAAACATCTCATCCGATCAACCGTTTGATGAATTGTGGTCTGTCATCCATAATTCAACGATCAATCTCGATATACCATTTGCATTTCTCTGGCACGTATCCCGCTGAATGTTAGAATGCCATTCGTGTTTTCAATTAACTTGAACGTAAAAGGTTCATTTTTCTGTATCGAATGGTCAAGATTTTCCATTTCTTGTAATCAGTATGTAGTGACAATAATGACACTGATTCATAAATAACAGTACTGTATCAGGACGTTGTGAAGTATTATGCACATCTACAGTATTTTAATATGTTGTAGTGTTATTCTTTCTGTCTTCTCGCGAAATAACGCTTCGGTTCTTGTAATTCGCTGTTTGAAATATTAATATATACAAGCTTTGAGGTTTGTGGACGATATTGTTATTAATCTTATCCGAGTCCGGGGAGGATCTGAGAAATTACTCAATGGTATGCTCTTAGTATAGGACATGCATTGTAAAATGAAAATTAATAAATCTAAGTCACAAGTCACGGTATGCAGTAAATATAAGATTAGGAAACGAAATCCTAGAAGATTATGAATTTTGCGTTAGAGTAGTCGACTATAACTAGAAAAGATGGCAATGTAGAAAAAAAGTACATTTTCTCACCCGAAACGTAGATATAGACTACATGTTAGATAGATGTCCCTGAATGTGCTTTTGTTAAGTGATGTATGGCCAACAACCAATGCAGAAAGAATGAGAATAAAGGCCACTGAAATGTAAAGTTGATGGTGATAGATCAGAACATAAATGAAGAGCTATTGAATCGAACAGGTGAGATGGGAGAAATTTAGCGAAGTTTTACCAAAATAACAAATAGATCGGCAGAACATGTCTTGTGACAGCCAGAATGTGTTCAAATGCTTTCGAATACAGTACAGAAGTCCCGGTCAAGAAAGCTAAGAATAACGGCCAAGATGATCCGTCGTGCTGACAACACGACACCTCGTAATCTGCAGGCCTTCAGACTGAGCAGCGGTCGCTTGGTAGGCCATGGTCCTTCGGGGCTGTTGCGCCATGGGGTTCTGGGGGCGGGGGGACAGTACAAAAGTACGAGTGGAGAGATTATGAAATGTTCATGACACCCAAATTAGAGCAGATGTAGGATGCAATAGATGAAGAGTTTAGCACAAGATAAGGTAAACTGCATCAAACCAGCCTGTACGAATGGCTCAAACGACAACATATACTCTAACGACTCTTTGTGAGAGCTAATAGATTTTACTTAGGCTACAATATCCGTTCTAGAGGCCAACATGTCTGCATTAGTAAGTATAGCATTTGACAAAAAAATATTTTATTTAGTTACTGCAACTTGGAAAACTATAACTCCACAACTCCCCGTTGTAAGTACCACTATATAGAGAAATCCGTCACAGGATTTAGGTTAGAAGGAGAAACTGGAAGATTACAGGTGAGCTAAGTGACCGGCGGATTAGGAAAAAGGACGAAGTGAACGGTATTCAAATCGCTTGAGAGTCCAGTGGCAGTACGGTAGTGAAACATGGCCTGTAAAGAAAGTCCACCAGAAGAAGCTAAATTCGAAGGAAATGAGGATGTTCAGGTGGATGATGGGTACTTGCATAGATAGGATACGGAATGAAACGATACAAGAGATGTATGGTGGTGTGAAAATATCAAGGAAGAAACAAGAGAAAATACTGCTATGGTTTGGACATGTTACAATTCGAGAAAAGGACTACACGAGAAGGCGAGTAAGCAGCCAGCGGGTGATGGGAATACTAGCAAGAAGGAGGACACAGAAGAGATGGAAGGAATGTATGGCAAAGGACGTGAGAGAGAAGGTATTGCGCGTGAAGGACGCACTCGGCAGGACGAATATTATTTATTTTACGTCCCACTAACTACTTTTACGGTTTTCGGATCGGCAGGAAGAAACGGAAGAGGAAAATTAGGAACAGTGGCCCCTTGTAGCAGCAGTTCTCTTAAGAGTGAAGGTGCTCAGATACTTCAGCCTCGTGGCACGCAAAAGAACTCCTGCGGGACAAAATTCTGGTGCATCTGCGTCTCCGAAAACCGGTGAAAGTAGTTAGTGGGACGTACAAAATAACATTGTGATTATGTTAAGAGTAGGAAATACTTGTTGATGTTTCAAGCCTGCACCACACATTTACCTTTATTCCTCTACTTCTCTCGGGCACTGTGAATTTTCTATTGACCAGCAGTGCATGCTGTGAAGATTAACATCTCCGCAGTTTGTAAAAGAAGGCAAAATAAGCTTCATCCGTACATAAAACCTGACAGAAACATGTCTTCGATTTACAGTTGCCTTAGTCACCCTTTGGAAAAAAATAACCGAGAGGGGCGCCCAGCTATGCGCTTGCATTCGGATGATAGTGGGTTAGAATCCTACTGTCGGCAGCCCTGAAGACGGTTTTCCGTGTTTTCCCATTTTTACGCCAGACAAATGCTGGGGCTATACCTTAATTAAAGCCACGGATGCTTCCTTCCCACTTCTAGCCCTTCCCTATCCCATCCTCGCCTAAGTCCTATCTGTGTCGATGCGACGTAAAGCAAAAGCACTGATTTAAAAAGGTATTTCCATGTAGTTACGGATGAAGAGAAATATAGAAAGTGTGGAATGTTGGAATTTAGTGTTCGCATAACACTGATCCTGATCGTGTCTTGTCTTTTTCGTGTTCACGCGTGCCACATCTCGTGGAATGATAATTCAATTTCTCTCATCGGTTGCTGTCTTACATAGTCCAGCTCCCTTTCTGAATGATCAGCGAACCGGGCTTCGGCTCTGAGGGCCTCTGGTTCGTTTTCAAGCAGGTCTGGACAGGAGATTTCAACTTTTCTGTTCAACCATCGTTCCGTTTCTCTACGGGGTCAGGTAGTTTTACGTAGATTGTTTTACGACCGGATGCCCTTCCTGACGTCAACCTCATCAGAGGAGACATGAAATGAATGACGTGATATGGGATGTGTGAGACCCAGTGCCAGGACATAGCGTACTTCTGTCGAATAGCACCAATGGGGTATGTTCAAGGCTTAATGTCTCCATCCGGCGGACGAATCACCATCAACAGCGTCATATGCTCTCACTCAATATGAACACTGCACAGAGATTTGGAATTGAATCCAGACTTTTGGCATGCAATTTAGCGATTAGAAATTATATGCCATCACATCTCCTACCCTGGCGGCCAACATTCTACCCAACGGGATTCAAATCGGCTACCCATAATTGTCAGACCACATAGACGTAATGCCTTATTTCTAAAGACTTCAACTGCTAAGGGATAATTCCTCTAGCTCGGGGACAGGGTGTTCGCGTTTGTCTTAATACACTTACCTTCATCTACGGACAACACCCCACACTACCAACCACTAGAGAAACAAGATAATTGTTGTGAACACATCTCTGCACATCCGGCGAAAACACTGGGCCAAACCCATTTTTTTTGCTAGGGGCTTTACGTTGCACCGACACAGATAGTCTTATCGCGACGATGGGATAGGAAAGGCCTAGGAGTTGGAAGGAAGCGGCAGTGGCCTTAATTAAGGTACAGCCCCAGCATTTGCCTGGTGTGAAAATGGGAAACCACGGAAAACCATCTTCAGGGCTGCCGATAGTGGGACTCGAACCTACTATCTCCCGGATGCAAGCTCACAGCCGCGCGCCTCTACGCGCACGGCCAACTCGCCCGGTAGGGGCCAAACACACACCAAGTGTCGACCCGAAGAGACTGGCAAAGAAAAGGCCAGAAGAAGAGGAAAGCTACTGTCTTGTCGTCTTTTATTCTCCAGGCCTCCAGGGTCTTGACATGTTTTTATTATGTTTACAAAGACATATCATGAAGGTATGAATATCTTTCAGAATACGGACAATCGAACTGTTGTGTTATAAATGGAAACCATATCAACTTTCTAGGCTTTCTTACAACGCATCATGAACATCTGAATAGCTCTAGGAAGAAGTCTGATCACTCTTAAAGCAACTCGTAGACAAATAGGCTTTATTAGTCGCTCACCTTCAGCTGTCTCTCTCAAACAATAGTTACTGTACGCGTCTTCAAACGCGCTATTAAACGATAAATAATAAAACACGTCATTGCATTTAAAATAATGATGAGTTTCGTATCTCCACTACATCTTCACCAGTGAAAAAACTAGCAATATCCGATCGTATTCTCCTTCAAGCCAAGCAACATTTGTCTAAACATTTTTTTCTATCACTACAAATGGTGGTGTTATTCCAGTAGCTTATTCAAAGTTTTTACTTTTTATATGATTTTACTACCTAGAAAATCAGCTACAAGGTGCTGGTCATGTAGGTGTGAACTTGCATTAGGAAGACGGTGGGTTGGAATTTCACCGTCGGTAAACCTGAAGATAACCACATATTTCCTATTTTAACATCACGATGCACTTTAATTAAAGCCACGGCCGCTGTGTTCTTAGCCCTATCCTTTCTTGCTCCAGCGTTACCGATAGTGCAATGTTAAACAGCTAACAAACAACGAAAATGTTTGTTTTATTACATATACATCATCCAAATATCACGGCTAGTGAAATGATTTCAAGGCGAAGCACCTTTTCAAAAATATAGTTATTTTTATACAGACAGGTTTGGCGACATGAAATGAAGCGAAATAAACGCAATTTGTTGTACCTTTTGCACATTTTGTGTGAGATTACTACATTTTGCCACCTTCTCTCTTCTATTTCATCCTTCAGATCTTCTTTCCCTACTTTTATCTGCGTTTAAAAAATATTTAACAGCATATTTTTTCTCTTCCTGAACAGATTTTTAATTTTTTAAATCAGAAATTAATAACAGACAATAAATAAATATTAAAGTATAATTTATGGAAACCATCAGCAATTTATATCTCAGCAAGAATGATCGACCTGCAGCTGAGAAATCAAATTCATATTTAAACAATGATGTTGCAACAAGTTCTGTTAGTACTGGTATGAATTTCACGCTTCCATCCATCGACTGTGTACTCTCTTGTTGGCCATGTTAGTGTTTACCAGTCCGGACAACAACTACTTTTGCGGCCAGTATCCAGTATTCGGGAGATAGTGGGTGCGAACCCCACTGTCGACAGCCCTAAAGATGGTTTTCCGTGGTTTCCCATTTTCACACCAGGCAAATGCTGGTGCTGTACATAATTTTTTTTTGCTAGTTGCTTTACGTCGCACCGACACAGATAGGTCTTATGGCGACGACGGGACAGGAAATGGCTGGGAGTGAGAAGGAAGCGGCCGTGGCCTTAATTAATGTACAGCCCCAGCATTTGCCTGGTGTGAAAATGGGAAACCACGGAAAACCATCTTCAGGGCTGCCGACAGTGAGGCTCGAACCTACTATCTCCCGATTACTGGATACTGGCCGCACTTAAGCGACTGCAGCTATCGAGCTCGGTGCAATTTATTTAAACTGATGGCATCATTCTTCGATGTGTCGTCTGCGAAGTAAATATTATAATTGATTGTCAAAAACTTTGAAATGTTGTGTATAATCTATTATAGGAAGTTTATTAACTTTTTTTTTTGCTATTTGCTTTACTTCGCACCGACATAGGTATGTCTTATGGCGACGATGGGATAGGAAATGCCTAGGAAGTGAAAGGAAGCGGCCATGGGCTTAATTAAGATACAGCCCCGGAATTTGCCTGGTGTGAAAATGGGAAACCACGGAAAACCATCTTCAGGGCTGCCAAAAGTGGGGCTCGAACCTACTATCTCCCGATTACTGGATACTGGCCGCACGTAAGCGACTGCAGCTATCGAGCTCGGTTATTAACTTTTAGAACCCAGTAAATGGGATAAAGAAATTTTACGTAACTGGTTTAAATCTTAATAAAGTGATTTCATACCTTAGAATCCTTTCGCTAATGATGACGTTTCACTTTCGTACGCCAATGGTACATTCACGGTTCGCGAACACGAAGACTGAATGTGGGTGATCGCAGTGTGGCTATCTTGACTGTGTGTACTTCGTGGAGCACCAGTTCAAACTCTAGGCCACAGTGAAAACATTATCTTGCTCATACTGTTTCAGGCTGCACAGTAGCGGAAGTTGCGACAGTAACTGTCCGCACCAGTCCGTGGCAATCCATTATACCTTAACCGTCATGGATTAATATTTTATTTATTAAGTTTTCAGCCCGAAGGTTGGTTGTATCTCCAACAGATCCACCATTGGATCTTACAGATAGCCTGGGCGTCACCCAAAAAGAAGGCGTACTAGGGAAATGAGGAGTTAAATAGTTGCCCGTTGCTTTGCTGCGAGAGTCAGAAAAGTATTATTACACATCAGTCCGCTAAGCTCAATGAAATGCACACATAAAACGACCATGTGAGGGATAATTTTACACCATTCATCACCGGGACCGACTGTATAAGGAATGGTGTTACTAGCACCGCTTTAACCTCAGTAACGTTCATGTCGTAAAACCGAGGGTGAGACAGAAACAGGGCAAGGAAAATACCACAAGGCACAGTGCATTGTAAAAAACTTGTTCAAATACACAGTATAAATTTAAATATGCTCTACACACATCATGTTTTGAAGGACGAATCAGAAATTTCATGAGAGATTTGGTAATTTAAAAATAATTGTTTTCTGAAGCCCGAAAGATGCCTAAGTGTAACACAGAACACAGCTAATTTGCTCGAAAGTAGTTTCTTATATAAAGGTAACAGGAAATTTCAGGTTATAACCTAAACGTTTACTGAATTTATTAGCTTAATGCAATTAACACAAATTACCAATAATCTATTATTTATTATTAAGTAAACATATTTAAGTTTGTGTAAATGTTATACTTCATAAGGAACGAAAAAAAAATGATCTCTAGAAATTTATGAATATAATATACAAATGGAACACTAGCATTTTAAGAACGCAGCATATTCCCTGCTTCCAGTAATAAATAAAGTGTTTTACATGGTGAAGTGTATGTGACGTACACAGTTCTTGTCTTGTGTTCCAATTACAGTGTGCGCTTGTAGCAGGCTACAGGTTAATTAAACGTACAACACTTCACCTCCTTACTTTCATCAACAGCTCAGCTGCTTGAGACTTCGAGTCTTTGAGCTGACAACACACAAGATGCCACTGAGGAAGAAATCTTCCCTCTGTGAGGGAGGGAATTAGATAAGCTCTTTGTTAACTCTTCGGCGTCTTTAGAGCTTTAGAAGCTTCGATATATTTAGAACTTTAGAAAACAATGTTCAAAAATTATTGGACCTCTAGTATAAATTTTGTGTATTATTCGCAACTTAGTGTGTACGGATATACAGCATATTTAAGATTATGCAGTTTATAATATACTAGCAGAAGTACCCGTTCTTCGTACGGGTTATCAGAAACTGGCTTTAGTTATTCACACTATCGGTGTGACTGACTTTATCAGATATTTATATCACTGGTGTATTTACTTAAGTACGTAGAAATTATTTGTCATGTTTGGAATTATAGTGTACTTCTTCCTCATGGCGGCCTCTAAATATTAGTTCCTAATTAGCGTCGAACTCTAAGATCTTTTGCTACCATGTTTTCCGTCATTCCCACCTAGATATACCTGCTCCCTTCACAAAGCTGCAGGTTTAGTGTAAGTATACTTCCGCTAGATAGTACCACAAATATAAATATTATTGAGTGTATTTGTTTGATACGACATTTCATAACTATTACAAATGATCAAGGAAATAAGCGATGCATAAAATAATCTACTATAATTTCCGATAATTATAATTCTCAGGCTTGTCACTCATGTCGCACATCATATAATGAATCTGTGTATAAATGTTGAGAATATTTTTTCAAGTCATGGGCGCACCATCTTGACAACTGTGTACAGTATATAGGTTGTTTTCATGGTTACAGTGATTGTAAAAATGGACCAAAATATCGGCACTAATAACATCAGTGATCCTACTACTCCATGATTTGATAGAAAATAGTTTAAACTATAGGTAACAGACTCTGCAAAATGCCCAAACCTTAAGCCAGTACGTAAAAACGGAGGCCCGTCAGCAACCGCTGGTCTCTGCACTACGCAGATCTCCGGGGCTATTATTTTTAAACTTCACTCCCTTTCCATCCCCGCCCAAAATAGTGCTATGAGAGTCTTACACAAGAGTTTATTTTTTCCAGATAGTAAGTCATATGTGTATCAATTTTGGTTGGCAGCTATGCCCAAACGTACATGCATAATCTAGCTGCTGTAGAATTCTGGAGCTGACGTTGCCATGGTTACGGCCATTCGTTTCTTTATCCGATTCCTAGAGCAGGGGGCAGTGTGGTCCCAATATCTCCATAATGGTTGGTTTTAGGGCCTTAAAAGGTGGTTTTCGGGCTCGAAGAGTTTACCGAGTTTGTTCTTTGCATCAAGGGGCTTAAAATGAGTTTTGTCTCGTCCTTGTACGACAAATTCGATTTCGCCAATATTAGTCTATTATTTTAATATTTTATATCTCCCCTGTCGCCCTCCTCGAATTGTTTTGAATATAAAATACAGCCCATGTTACTAACTGGCAACGTAGCTTTCTATAAGTGAAGTAATTTTTAAAATCGGTTCAGTAGTTTTTGAGTCTATTCGTTACAAACAAACAATTTTTTCCTCTTTATAATATTAGTATAGATGAGTGCACTTTTGTTCGGATGTTTTTGGATACTTTCTGTAGGGAGGGAAATTAATGATGACTAGAAGTGAAACGATACATATTTGATAGTACTAATATATTTGACATTCCGTCGCATGCACTCATGCAACACTCGTTCTAATTACTTTCCATAATATATTTGTAAGAATTTTGTAAGGTTAAGTAGCCTATTTAAAAATATCTAGAAAGTGGGTGCGATTAATGTACCTGTGTATTTGCGTACTTCCAGTATGTAATTATTTTACAGATGACCCAGTCATATTAACGTTTCTCCGATAGAAATGGTATCTATTATTTCAGAAAGAAAGTTAAATAATAAAATTAACACTGACACGAATGAGATCCACTGACAATAAAACCATTCTACCACTCTAATATTCGCTGATTTTTGGGACGATCGCATTAGTTTCCATATAATATTTGAGTTTTCGATTACGTTGGCAGCGCAAACGGGTCAACTAATATGCAATGTTATTTCATGTAATTCAACATTATTGTAATTACGTTCAGTAAATGAGTTATTAATAAGAAATGCTGTAGATAGTGCCATCCACATTTGGGATTCCAACCATTCTTCCAGCATCCATTCCTGTACGTATTTTCAAATGTGAATATCTTCCACCTGTTGAATTGTATTTATGTGGAGTTACATGAAGACAGTAGTTGGCATTACTCTATTATGTTATAAGTGGATATGACACCCGATACAACACACATGTAAAATTTAATGGGGATACGATGAAAGTTACGTACGAATAATAATAATAATAATAATGTTATTTGCTTTACGTCCCACTAACTACTTTTACGGTCTTCGGAGACGCCGAGGTGCCGGAATTTAGTCCCGCAGGAGTTCTTTTTACGTGCCAGTAAATCTACCGACACGGGGCTGTCGTATTTGAGCACCTTCAAATACCACCGGACTGAGCCAGGATCGAACCTGCCAAGTTGGGGTTAGAAGGCCAGCGTCTTAACCGTCTGAGCCACTCAGCCCGGCAGTTACGTACGAGGTGCATGCAATTGTTTAATAAATGCTCCATACCGTGCCACTTATCGTTGACAGAACTGAGGAATACATCACCATTACGATATTCTTAATGTGTTGAACAGAACCAATCGTAGCCATTAAATAACCGCCATGAATTTGAGCGAACTATAGAAATTATGGGACCATTGGGCTACTTTTTGAATTACATGTTGTTTTCGATCCATAAGGCCTACTCGAGAAGAACTGAGTTGGGAATACCTTCTTTATGATTATAACTTTTTGAGGACCATACTACTAATTCTGGACAACAATATTGGATTCAAGCAAACTTTCAATTGAGGCAAGTTGTTCCTCTGAAGTTTTCAATAATTTAAAGGGACTGTACTCATCATTAATGTTGACGCACTGGAGTTGAAAACAAAAATATGAACTGAACGAAGAAGATATGTACGATGAAGACTGGGGAAGGTGACGTGTACTTCCCATAAAACTGACCAAAATCGACCGAATAGCAAAGAGATAAAGATAGAAGTAAGTAGAAGCAATACTAAACACAGCTTAGGAAAACCTGATACTGTTTTAAATGCTCGTTAGTTGTAGACTCCTGAGAAGTAGGAGTGAATATAACACTCAGCGGTGCGATAATGATGTAGTATCAATTTGTGATTACCAGGAGATCAAGCATGTGATAGGTAATTGTGTAAACAGCTCTCTCATGCTTTGATTGACCGTGGAACGCCAGTGGAATGCTAATTCATTTACGTGCTCCGGCAAAACCTCAGGCCCTGTGGAACTTCTAGTCAGAGAAGCTCCAGTGAATAGTCAATAAGCCACGGATAATGAAGTCAGTTTTGTCGTTACAGAGGAGTGGTGCTTGTGAAAATGGCACTGCATACTTAGGGAACTCATTATTTAGACAATACTGCACAAATACATGAGCTGAAGCTAGGTCTGAAATTAGGAATTAGCTTTTCAAATACATCTACATTGCAAGAATGTTGCATTAGTACGCTAAAACGTTTGCTGAATAGAAAAAACTCTTAATAAGGATATGGCCACGTAAAACCAATCCGAAAAATCTTGCAAAACCAACCCATAGTACAATTCCTAGCATACAATGTGATCGGCCGAAAATTTTCCAAGTCTCCGGTACAAGCGCGATCGAAGGCAAGGAACACATTATTATAAGTAAACGATATCTCCAAAAAATTATCTGGACAGAATCTGGAGTTCAAATCTAGGCCTATTTATTTTGACTAAAAAACAAGTAAATACAAAATTAATTGTAATAAAAGTACATAACTATGAAGAAATTAAATATAATAATAATAATAATAATTTTAAGTTCGAAGTGCCAGAATTTTGTCCCGCAGGAGTTCCTTAGCGTGCCTGTAAATCTGCTGACACGAGGCTCGCGTATTTGAGCACCTTGAAATACCACCGGACTGATGATGATCGAACCTACCAACTTGAGCTCGGAAGACCAGCGTTCTATCGCCTGAGTTACCCAAGCCAGTACAATTGAATACATACGTATTCATAACCAATATAGAGAATAATATGAATGAAAATACAGTTTTACTCTTGCATTTAAGCTGTTTGGGTGGCAGTCTAAAAATACGTTGGATTTCGGCTTCATCAAAACACAGTTATAAATTATGAAAACTGAAGCATGATATTACAGCAAATAAGGTAGGGCCTTTATATATAGAGACGTTTGAGTGCCCTATTGTGATAAATGTATATGAAAACAAGTGCATGCAGTTGCGATAATTAAAAAAAAAACAGTGCATGTAGGTGCGAAAATCTAAATCGGTAATTCTCCCTCTAAAGGCAGCCGTTATGGGTTGCTAGGGGCTTTAGCTAGGGGCTTTACGTCGCACCGACACAGATAGGTCTTATGGCGACGATGGGATAGGAATGGCCTAGGAGTTGGAAGGAAGCGGCCGTGGCCTTAATTAAGGTACAGCCCCAGCATTTGCCTGGTGTGGAAACGGGAAACCACGGAAAACTATCTTCAGGGCTGCCGACAGTGGGATTCGAACCCCCTATCTCCCGGATGCAAGCTCACAGCCGCGCGCCTCTACGCGCACGGCCAACTCGCCCGGTCGTTATGAGTTGAAGCTCGTCATACTCTTATAGTGGACTGGTCATTGGAGCAATGAGGTAAATAGAGATATTTATTAAGTAATCAGACAGGCAGCCCAGAAGATGGTTTCCCGTGGTTTCCCATTTTCACACCAGGCAAATGGTCTGTCCATTAATTAAGGCCACGGCTGCTTCTTTCCAACTCCTAGGCCTTTCCTATCTCATCGTCGCCGTAAGACCTATCTGTGTCGGTCTCCATCGATGGAGTGAGCATTCAAGTAGTAAACTCCTTTCCTTACCTGAGCAGCATTTTCTCATCAAGTACAAATATTATAGATTCGGAATCCAATGTAAAATCAACCGTGCTGGAGCATACTTTGCCAAACTACGATCCTGAGTATTTGACAATCATAATGTCAATGTTGCAACACAGATCATCGTATACAATTCAGTTGTAGTTCCCATCTTACTGTATGGATCTGAATCCTGGACATGCTACAGACGACATATTAAAACGTTGTAACAAAATATTACCAGCGATGTTTAAGGATAATTTTGCATATAACCTGGCAAGATAGACGCGCAAGTATGATTGTACTTGGAGAGGCATAGACCACCAGTATAGAAGCCACTGTTTTAAGCTACATTACGGTGGACAGGGCATGTAATACGCATGCTTGACACTGGCATTCCGAAGCAAGTGTTTTACTCTGAGTTAACAGTGGGTAAAAGTTGTTTATGAGGTCAGAGGAAGCGATTTAAAGATCTTTAGTTCATCGCGGCACACTACGTTTTGAAGAAAATCGTAGGCGAATAGTGAACGATAAGAGGCAACGAAGGAAGGAAAAAGAACGAAATAGGAAAACAATGGCTGCTCCACCTGGGACTATCTCCCATCTCAGCGGAAAATTCTGTGCCTCCCGTATTGTGCTGTTCAGTCACCTACGAACTCACAGATGAAGAGGATTTCTGACTGGAAGACCAACCTACTCGTTTTCGAGTGCATGCTATTGTATTGCATAATTCAAATAACGAAATCATTATTTTGAAGTTTTAGATTCTTACTGACTAAATAAAATCATGAAGAATTCTTTATAACTATGCTTGAAATTAAAATTGACTGCCGTCTTCACACTTACTCTATGAATTATGAGTTACCTTATTATTAAAAACATTGTTTCCAAAATAACGGTAGGTAGGGAAAGAAGGAAGTTTTCATAAAATTAGGAAATTCCACTATTACAGTAGACCTGTTGATGACTCAGATAGAAAATCAAGAGTGCACAGATAAAGAAATAATCTGGACAGATGTCCAGACGAGACGGAACTTGCTTAGTTCAGCGAATATTAGGCCCAAGCAGTTCTCCTGTGGCAAGCGATGGTGCGGATTATTTCCCGTTGCGCTTGAATGTTTCCAAATTTCGGTAACTTGTCCAGTGTTTCAGTCTGTTTGAAACTTCTGCTTCCAACAGGGCAATACACAATTATCATGGTAATGGCTTTCACTGCTATTTAAAGTTTGCATTCATTCAACCCATTTCTCTTCAAATTTTATGTATTTGATAATTATTCGAAATTGGAACATAAATGTTTGATTCATTTTTTGACTTACTTTCCATACTTCATGGGAGGCAGTCTCGTTATTCTGCTAGGTGAACTTTGTCATTAATTTCTGAAGATGTAATACACACTATAGCCAAATTTTCCTATTGAAATTGTCGATATCGCATTCCTCACTGCATACATCTTTCGGCAAGTGAAATACACAGACGAGCAGACAGAAGTTACAAGGAAATAGCAGCTCTTTCTTCAAGCACTTACAATGACTAGCTAATGAATACACACAAGAGCGTGGCTAAAACCCAGTCGGTCTTCATATGAAAATGAGGGCCAGTGAAGCGGTTGGGGTCGATGTATAGAAGACATTAACTCCCAATCAAGCTGACGAATAAGGATTATCAAAGGCACAAAGACTGATACAAGACAATCTTTATGTTCAGGAAACTGGTGTACTATAACCATAGTCAGTGGTTCCAAAATATTCAGATTTTCGAGGAAAAAACTATTTCCTGGGAGAAAACCTAATCTTTTATTTTAAACTTTTAAACATTGTTTTGCACTAATAACCTTCATCCAAATGAAGATAATTTAGCCCAGAAAGAAACGTTTTAAAATTTATGTTAAATAAGCAATACAAGCATTAATTAAACAATGTTTGCTTCTATATTGATATGAATAATATATATTAATCATTGTTAAGAATTACGTTTCAAATATATGTTCGACTGTAATTTTATTGGCGCAATAGTAAGTTGTAAAGTGCGATGGAATCAGGAGAGTTAATTATTTTTATGTTGAGAAATTAGTCGTTTGTCTGAAGAAGCAGATAGATCACAAAAGGAAAACTGTTCAGAATTTAGCAAAAAATTTAATTCTAATTCGTGAAAAGGTAGAAGTTTGATAATTAAGGATATCATTAGTTAATGGAATGCAGGTGTGTTCCTCAAATTAGTTTAATTATGTGACAATTATATTATGAGGTAATAGAGTATATATTTGTGATTTACCTAAATTTAAACGTTAATTAGTAAAATATACTTTTAAAAAATTAATGTTCGGATTTACTCGTTTTGAAAACAAGCAAACTCTTTCCAGGATAAATTGGATTCTCACTTTTACAGTATAAACGCTACAATATTAAAATTGTACCAAAGTTAGACATTGTCTAGTAGATCTGAAAATGTCACTAACAGAAAATACTACCGTTTTAAACAAAAACTGTCTGATTTGCCAATTCGAATATTACAACAATGAAACATCATAGAAGTAAATTTTCATCTATATCAGAATCATGCTCATACAGACCTCCTCCGTCATTGATTAGACGATATTCAAATAAGTTCTTGAACCAGCCTACAATATTTACATATACAATTTGGAGAGATTCCCAGTCGTTAGCGAAATGGTTTGTAAGGGAAGTTTTCAAGACCTTCATTTTCAATGTTAACACTTGCACTAATGACAGCATTATAATTGGTGTACTGACATCGTACACAGCATTTTCCGTCGTATTTTTACAATTTCTCTCCTATACTGTACCCTGCCTTCTTGCGGTTTGCTTTAAAGAAAGAAGAACCTTTTTCATTGAAAAATTTGGCACGTAGGTATATTTCTATTCAACAAAAAAATATATATCTGATTTTGATGGCTTAGAATATTATGAATATGTAAAAATTAATTAAAATAAGTTATTTATGGTTTTTGAAATAAACGACACAAATATGCCCCGAGATCTGAAGTATGATATTATCACTACAGTGCATTTATCAAGGATGAATATGAAACATAAGAGGATCTATCGTTATAGAAGTCCACAAACCACTGATATTTGTCTCTTTACGTTATCTCGTCATATTGCTGTAGAGAGTGGGAATTCAATGGTACTTTTCATAAAAGCACATCTAAATAAAATAGAACTTAAGAATGTTTGGGGCGGTCAAAGTAATGATTTGGACTACAGATTCTTTTTAACGATTCTTACGCAGACGCACGGGCTGAAGTTCTTTGCTAAGGACGTAAAGGGTCGTGATGATTGATGGAACTCGATATAATAAAGAAAAAGGCTCTCGACAGAGAACAACTAAAGACACTCGGCAGGTTCAAAAGGAGTATGTCGGACTGTGATGGTTCAAGTCATCAATACTGCAGGATTAAAAGTTTGTTGTAGTGGGTCACGCCAGAAGTCTGTACACCCCATTGAACCTGTACGTCCGTCTGTGTTCAAAAGTTGGCTGCACTGCGTCTTGCTGGATTTATCCCTTGAGACTCATTAGTGAGAGACCCCCTCACTTCCACCCTTCCGCCATCTCAAAGACAAAAGAAGATCCATCGTAAATCGAAGTTTCCTAACAAAAGCTTCTTTTGCAATGGAACTCTGCAAGAAGAACAGCAAAAAAAACTGCGAATGTTTCAAGCCTATCATATTTTTCTCTCTTCGTAGGTATTGTACTGCGTCTGTTGTTAAGGACATCAATACTTGTGAAGGAATCAAACAGAAGGGAAATATTCCGATTACAAGGTACTGAAGAGGAGGCGTCATCTCCGCTAGCCCTTTGTGCTATGGAGCACTTGAAGACTTGGGCTTAATGGTTTTCTCGTTTGTTTTACAACGAAGTCATTAAGTACTGTGACTCCTGTTTCTCTGCACAAACACTCCATTAGAATGTATTTGAGATTTAGGATTCGGATATATGTGAGAGAATATACGAAACTATGACGAACTCTACTCAAGTACTGCGTATGAATCATAAATCTTTGTACTTTGAGCATCATGGTCAGCAGATCGATGCACTTAGTGTGTTTAGTAGTTTTAGGTCTATCTGTATATTTTGTATGTTTTTCTATAATTACCTGTAGAAACACATACAAAATATACGGATAGACCTAAAACTAATAAACACGGCTTTTATTAGGCTATAATTGCCCGGCATCGAAATGGCAAACTACTAACTTATATCATCGATATTGAGAGTCCCCCGACCGGGCCTCCAGAATATTTCTTCGTCGTCTTCTTCTTATTCTTCTTATACTCCTCCCCCTATTTTTCTTCTTCTGGTACCATCTCCTCCAAAACATGGTGGCCAACATGGTGTAATTTTTCTTACTTTTCGCCTGCCGCATCGTGAAAGACGATCTAATGTCAGAGGTCCCGCTCCCAGGGTAATCTTTCCTGTCCATGTCTTCGTTTCCGTTCTGTCTTGTCCTCTATGATGAGTTGTATCAGACTGTATGTGTAGTTTCGGAAGCTGTAACTGAAGTTCGCTGTTTCTTGCGTTAAGCCAGGCTTAAGATTTCGCTGTTTATCCGGTTCGACGAAGTACCTCCCCGTTGACGTCGCGGTCTACCGATGAGATCTTCATTGAAGAATCCTTTAGGGTCCATCCTTTAAAACGGTAGACTCAGTTTCGTCGCAGAATCAAGATACCTAAACTTAGCCTACCGCGTGATATTCTGCTGCCTTGGCAACGGACTTCCTAGTCCATTTTCGGCAGAGGTTAGAAGAGCTCAGTTTCAACTAAGGATGGTCATTTAATAATAATGTACAGTGGTTAAGGTATACGGTTACCAGTTTTAAATAGCGTGTTGCTGGTTTTGATAGTTTAGTGAGATGGTCACCATCTTCTTCGCAATGCAAGCGTGGTTGAAATCCTTGCCAACGCAAGTGACTTTTTTGAATTCCATTGTTTAAATATTCACTTAAACTTGCAGGTACCATAATTTATGGTATATGCCATTAATAGTCTCAGTCATCTCGTTCTTGCATCTTACTCAGAGGCCATGATATCGATTCCCGATTTCAATTCTGGACTGAGGGCTGGAACGGGGTTTACTCAGCCTCATGACACCAACCGAGGAACTGTTGATACTAGAGGCAGCGGACCCGCTCATGGAATAAAAGCAGTACAGCCGTGTTGTGAATGTCGTTAAACTGACCACGTGACACTATATCTCCAGTTCATCTAGCTGGAGATAGATCAAGAGTCTTAATGACCTGTATGCGCCATGGTCTTGTTTGTTTTTTATTAATAGTCTCATAAAACAGAATGGTTTTAGTCATCACATTGCCAGGATTTTGGCCTGAAGGAGATCATTTAACGTCCAAGTAATTTTCTTACATACTGTAGATATTACGCATTTCGTGGTGGTGGTGGTGGTGGTGGTGGTGGTGACATGGCTTTAAGGGGAAGTACAATGATATTGTCATCCACTTTAAGTGATTTATGAGTCTGGTAACATCGTTGCTTTGACCCTTAAAACATTAATTGTGCATTTAAGCACTCCTAAATGTCAATCAATCAATCAATCAATCAATCAATCAATCAATCAATCAATCAATCAATCAATCAATCAATCAATCAATCAATCAATCAATCAATCAATCAATCAATCAATCAATCAATCAATCAATCAATCAATCAATCAATCAATCAATCAATCAATCAATCAATCAATCAATCAATCAATCAATCAATCAATCAATCAATCAATCAATCAATCAATCAATCAATCAATCAATCAATCAATCAATCAATCAATCAATCAATCAATCAATCAATCAATCAATCAATCAATCAATCAATCAATCAATCAATCAATCAATCAATCAATCAATCAATCAATCAATCAATCAATCAATCAATCAATCAATCAATCAATCAATCAATCAATCAATCAATCAATCAATCAATCAATCAATCAATCAATCAATCAATCAATCAATCAATCAATCAACCAACCAATCAATCAATCAATCAATCAATCAATCAATCAATCAATCAATCAATCAATCAATCAATCAATCAATCAATCAATCAATCAATCAATCAATCAATCAATCATTTTATGTGACTGTTGATAACATCATCGTAACCATGAGACGCCCAGTTTTACGTGGAATCCGAACCACAGGGATGTGACTTTTCATTTAAGAAATCTCACATGCTTTGTTCAGGATTCCAACCAGCCACTTGGCTACCACGCTCCGCTAAATAACAAAGAAATATGGTGTGATTCGATCCCTTGACCTTGGGCATGGGAAATGAATGTCACACGACCGACTTGTGAAATGGCTTACTAGATAAATGATTCTCATTGAGTTTTCTTCCATCCATCCCTCTCTCACTCTGAGGAATAATCTGTTCTGTAGAAGTGCTCTGTGGTATATTACATTCAGAAAATTCTCAAGTTCACAATGGAGTCTAAATATGTACTACCGGATGAGTTGGCCGTGCGGTTAGGGGCGCGCAGTTGTGAGTCGCATCCGGGAGATAGTGGGTTCGAATCCCACTATCGGCAGCCCTGAAGATGGTTTTCCGTGTTTTCCGACTTTCACACCAGCCAAATGACGGGGCTGAACTTTAATTAAGGCCACGGCCGCTTCCTTCCTATTCCTAGCCGTTTCCTGTCCCATCATCGCTATAAGACCTCTCTGTCACGGTGCGACGTAAAGCAAATAGCAAAAGAAAAAAATATATTTACTAGAAACAGCCCTGATATTTATCCAGAGAAACTTGTACTACCATCACTGGCTTAAATCAAGAGAATAATAATCACAATGCTATGCTTTTATTACGTGTGACCGTACCATCGTAACCACCCCTCTTGCATTTTCTCATGGGTTGAAACAAAGCCAAGTTGCCATCTGACATTGACGTTGTGGTTGTGGTCTTTGAGGCACGTATGTTCCCAAAACGTGAAAGCGAAGATAGATGTAACGGATGTGGCGTGCTACTACACGTCACCCCTTACAACCTATACAATTCCAATCGAAGGCAATGCGATGCTTGCTATCGTGCTGAAGGAAGCCATTTCAGATATGGTTCCAGTGTATGAGACCCACACCAGGAATACTTGACGAGAACTGGACGAGATCCAAAGGAAAGCAGCGCGATTCGTTCTGGATGATTTTCTACAAACTAGTAGTGTTACGAAAATATTGCAAAAGTTGGGCTGGGAAGACTTGGGAGTAAGGGGACGAGCTGCTCGTCTAAGCGGTATGTTCCGAGCTGTCAGTGAAGAGATGGCGTTGAATGACATTAGTAGACGAATAATATATTAATAGTAATTTATTGAATATAAGCTTTACGCCCAGATACATGTTCATAAAAAAAATAAAAGAACCATTAAAACCAACGAAACTGAACAATTATAAACAGAACTAAAAACACACCAACTATATCTACTAAGCGGCCCCTTACATGGGTGGATGACCGGTCCATATGTAATGGCCACCCCTACAACCCTATAATCTTTCCACTAACTTGGTGGCCCCCACACGGGCGGATACCAGTCCCAGTGCAAGGCACCACCCATAAACTAAATCTAGTAAGCTCTCACTAACATGGGCGGATGACCACTCTATATGTTAGGGCACCCCCTACATCTAAATTGACCGTATAATCCTAAAATTAATTTGATGGCCCCCTATACGGGTGACAAACCAGTCCACGCACAAGGCGCCACTCCCACAACTACTGTCCGGCCGTGTCATCCCCCCTGGTGAAAAAAGGAGCCGCCCTCCCGTGGGGCCCAAACGGGAAGACCCCAACATCCCATACCAACTGACAGAGCAAATTTCTCACCATTGTAGACGAATAAGCTTGAGTGCACCTTTGAAAGGTAGGAAAGATTATAATATGAAGATGAAGCTGGAATTCAGCAAGACAAATTGGGACAAATATTTATTTATAGGAAGATAAATTAGAGACTGGAACAATTTATCAATTGAAAAGTTCGATAAATTTCCAAGTTCCTTGAAATCATTCAAGAAAAGACTAGATAAACAATTGATAGGGAATCTAACACCTGGGCGGTAGCCCTGAATGCAGATCAGTGATGGCTGATGATGATTATTGTTAAAGTGGATACTGCTGTGAGGTACCTAGTCACTCGATTTAGGGTGCTATTATACGAGCCGTGATTTAACGAAGGTACCTATGATTTGAAAAACAAAGAAAGAGCTGTAACACCCACAAATATGGACGAGTAGTTCATGATGTTTAATGATGATATTTTGTGGTTGTGACATCATCATCTGCATATTTTAACCCTTTAATTGGCAGTTACCTGACGTTTTTAGGAAACATTCCAAAGGATATTTCCTACGCGAATTGAATTCCCTGTGTACCGGTTGGTACACCTATACGCCGCACATTTGAATTTTCCGCCTTAAATTACTCCTCTACAGCTGAAACTCTGAACTTTAAAACTGAATTAATTCAGCGGTTTATCTGAAGATGTCACTGTGTTAATTTCGAATTGTTTTTGTTTACTAATTATCAAGAAGTGTGGACATTCTCTCACAGATGTCTCTACCAAAAACTATGATCATGCACCCTGTTGTGAAGTGAAGGAACTTTTCTTGAAGATATTTTGTATTCATAGGTTGTTGAATTTACAAAATCAGGAATTTCTGTAATTAATTTCCCTCCAATCACAGGTTTCTTCTTCATTTTTGACTTGTAACTTTTTGCCGACCAATAAACGCATGTGGGTGTGTCTTAATTATTCATGAAAGGTCTCGAATCTTCCACGAGGGTATAAAAGCTGCTGATTTTCTGGTCTCTCGGCCACTTCAACAACATCTAGCTTAGTGTATGGAAGTATAGCAGGGGGCGGGTTGCGCCTCTTCCTTCGAGCAGCAGCTCTTCAGCAAAGGTAATGGCCCTTTAACATCTTTTCTTTCTTGCTCAGCAGTTTAACCCCCGGGGAAGGTTCGAAACCTTTTCAAAGTATCCTACCGGTTTAAAAATGTAACTTAGTGCCAGCTTATGTAAACATTTTCTTATTATTTTAACTGTAAATCGGGGATAGAGAGTGCTTTACCCTCTCGAGCTCCCCTTCAATGTTGATTTGAGGCGACTACGTTTTCATAACCGATTTTCTTCTCTTCATTAATGTGTTAAATTATTTTTCTTATACGAGTCACCTCCCTAGTGTGGGAATAGCCCCTGTGTAATCGGCCTAGTGCCCCTTAGGTTTTAACAAGTTGCATATAGGAGTGCAAGCAACGCCTCCATTCATATTGGTATTTTGGGCCATTTCATTAACCTATTATTTTTCTTTTAAGGTCCGGTAGGCTGGGTATGAGATACCCCTGTTTAATTCGTGTAAGTTGCGCCTCGATGGCAAGTGATTGTAAAGCTTTGTATTGCCTTTAATAGGCTTGAATGATTGAGAGCGGGTCAGCTCTTTATGGTGTTGTGGTAAAAGGGCCTCAGAGAGGCTTGAGATGTGAAGGTGGGAGCAAGTGCTCCATGTTATGAGGGGTTTTCTGCTCTTTGGTAATTTCTGGTTGTGAACTGAGAGCTCAGAAATTGTTAAACTTTGGGGCTCGTAGCCCAGAATTTGTAAAGACGTCTTAACTTGTGCTTTCGTTTGTAAAGTTACATTGTACCTGATTTTTCTTTGTTATTTCACCTAGTGAAAATTGTTAAACCTTGTTATCTATTGAAAATATAACCTTTATTTAAATTTTAAATTCATCTTTCGGACTTGTAGTTAGACCCACTCCAGCCCGCACCTTCTTTCACCTCTGCTGATCCACCAAAACACGGTAACACTCTGAATGCTCTGATGTGTTCACAAACATTCATTTACATTATGTACAGAAGTTAGGGAAAAGACACAAACAACCTGTCCCTGAGCCAGAAGAATTAATCTCACGCGATTTAATTCCCCGACTCAGCCAGGAATCGAACCGGGAACTGTGTGAATCGAAGGCCTCAACGCTGAACACTCAGACAAGGAGTGGGGAAGCTTTTAAAATGAGTATATCTGCAGTATATGTCATAAACTTAACATGCTACAGACGTGAAAATTGGTATTTGTAATCTCCTTTAAAAATAAAGAAACAAGCTCTTTTTGTTTTCGGAAAATCAACATAAGCTATAGATTGAAAATAAGTGAAGTAGGGGTTGAATTCTCTTTATGAGGATACTTATATTTCAAAAACTAACATGTTACAGATGTGAAAATTGGTATTTGGTATTTCCTTTAGAAATAAAGGAACTCTTTCTTTTTTCGACTTAAAAGAGGACTGTTTCTCACTTGTAGAGTTCCATGTCGCATGTTCCATATTTAGCTCTGCCTGTAGCTTGGTCATCGTAGCCCCAAAAGGCAATGCCACAAACGTGGTTTACAAAGAGGTTCTGGCGTAAATGAAATGCAATTTTTCGGCGAGTTTTTATACTTTAGGGATTTTCAGATAATGTCTTAGTGCAGCACCAAGGAACAATTAATTTTTATCAACTTACGAAATCCTCGCGAGCGAAGCCGTGGGTAACGGCTAGTATTAAAATATATAATATTCTTTAAAGACTCACGAATGGAATTATATACACATTTACTGTTCTTAAAATACGGCTTTTTCAACTACAGACAATTGCCAAACATAATAGGCGTAGTAATAAAATATACTAGGGGACCTGTGCTGCTCTGTAGCATTCGTTATAAATATATCAGATAACTCGTATTGACACGCTTGTCGTAGTCACATTATTTTTCCTGCCCTTTTCAATGGTTTTATGAACATTTAATAAGAAGCGTATTATGGTGTGCCGCAGTTCGTAATTAGAATTCATCCATTTAGACGTCATCATGCCGTCTGTCTGTTAAAAATGTATCCATATATTCGCTTTTTTATCCTGCAGTTCTTGATGTAAAGCTTGGTATTGTGTCGTAGAAGGCAATGATATTTTTAATCGCAGTTCTTGTGTGTAGATCGGTTGTCTTGTGAGCTCATAGGTTAGCCTCGAAGGAACGTTTCTATGCCAGGCAGAGAAATTCCTTAATTAAGATACATGACCTTTAATCTTTCTACAGTATTGCTCCCAGATAATTTCTAAAGCGTATGTCATGATGATGCCTTTGCTGGTAGGACCTAGTGTTTACAGTGCACTATGGCTTCTGGTATAGGCTAGAGCAGTTTTGTTACTTTCATAGATCTGTCTCTGTCTTATCCTTGGCTTTGACAATATGAAAGTGACTGAGGTATGAGCGATGCTAGTAATGCCAATCCTTATGCAGCCAGTGCCTGCTATGAATGGTGTGAAAATGTTGCTCATAGGGTCGGTTGGTGTATGCATTTCAGTGGACTTGGCAGACTGATATGTAATAGCAACTCTGGCTCGGTGAGGAAAGCAACGGGTAACTACCTCACTCCTCATTTCCCTAGTACGCCTCTTCGGTGATGCCTAGGCCATCTATGACAGCTGATGGCAGAGCTGTTGAGGATCCCACCATCGGAATCGTTGACGGACAGAACATACATACATACATACATACATACATACATACATACATACATACATACATACATACATGTCATGATGGGGTCTGTTTGTGCGTAGACCATTTTCTCTCAGCGGCATGTAAGTTATTAAAAACGCTTTGCTATTCTGTTGAATATATTTGGAAGCTGTGGAAAGGTTAGAGAATCTGAGTACCTAGCAGGTATTCTTCCGTGATCGGAGGAGCTGTATACTCTCTGGCTTGACAGATGGGAATCAAGCATGGCTGCATGCAATGGCATTATTAAGGATGAAAATCACATATAGCAGAATATTAATGAAAATGTCAGTCGCTTAGCAACCTGTTAAGTACAGAATGTATTGTGGGTTAGGATAAGCCTTCGCCTGCAATTATTGGAGTGATCTCTTAATGATTTGATTTTATGATACTCGAAGTTGGCTGAACTTAGAGACCTATCAATGTCTCATAATTCACCGGCAGGTAATTCCGGAGAACATAAAATGAAAATGAAGGATATCGGTCCAGTAGAAGAGACGAACGGATTTTCCAAAGTTGTTTTTAGTAAACCCTTTTAATAATATATAGATAATACTTTTTAAAGACTTCCTAAGGTGCTTATATACGCATTTACGGAGCTGTGAAGGTTTCTTTTTATTAATCTGAAATAACATCTCTGCCCTTTTATTAATGTGTAAGTGAAAAATACAAAATATAATTGTTCTATTTTAATTATTTCATATCTGGTATGAGTAAGCGTGTATGCTTCTTGAAGGGAAGAAAGAGGTCCCGACCTCCTATAGAATGTGGATATGATTTTTGAGGAGAGCACGTTTGTTGCTTTCGAGGCTCATTAATCCTCCGCCGACTCTACGAAAAAATCATTACATTTTGCCACTGTACATTAATCCTATGCCATTTTTAATTGTCAAGTTCTCTTTTCGTGCTTTAACGTACTTACGGTTTATTGTTCCGTTGTTGTGAAATTATTTGTTTCGATATAGCTTCTTGCAATATTTGGATTTATGGAATTTTTAGTACTTTTGTTGTTGTTGTTGTGTTGTTATTATGTAATTTATGTTTTAATTTTATTTCGCTCTCGCATTGTAAGTATCCACTGCCACCGCGATGTATCCCAAATGCAATGCATTATTTTAATAGTAATAAAATCACCGGGCGAGGTGGCCGTGCGGTCAGGGGCGCGCGGCTGTGAGCTTGCATCCGGGAGATAGTGTGTTTGAATCCCACTGTCGGCAGCCCTGAAGATGGTTTCCCGTGGTTTCCCATTTTCACACCAGGCAAATGCCGGGGCCGTACCTTAATTAAGGCCACAGCAGCTTCCTTCCAACTCCTGGGCCTTGCATATCCCATCGTCGCCATAAGACCTATCTGTGTCGGTGCGACGTAAAGCCACTAGCAAAAAAATATCATACATTTTAAAGTCATGTATGTTTTACATATTCGACCCTAGTTTACTTATTTCATCATCTAGCAACCTGTGTTGTTGTGCACTATTTGCAGTGTGTACAACCTTTTTGATATAGCTTTGCAATAGGTAGGTGTCATATGCTTGGAGTGCGGAAGAAAGTACTTTTAATACAGCCACTGTACGTGACGGAATTCAAACCACGGGTCATCAAATGACGCAGGCTACGTAGGTCCCATATCAAATCAGGAAAACGAGCATAGATCTAGATCATTCGTGAAGACATATCCATCGCTTATGATAGACTTACTCCCCAGCACTGCAGTAAAACCCCTCTCATTCACAGAAATATACGAGGAAGTACCGGAATGACCACTAATTGCTTATTGCCCTGGTCGTAAACTTTCATGGCCATAGTTTATGGCATAAATATCTAAAATTTGAGAGCCTTATCACCTTTATAAGCTCTTGCTCTAGTCGTAAAACAGTATTTTTGGCGTCCTTTGTTGTGTATTCGTCATAAAGTCTCTCTCGTAAAACTGGAGTAACGTCATTAACAAACTGTTCTGTTCACATAACAGCACGTTTCCAGGTCAATATGCTATCAAGATACGACTACACTTTCATCTTTCCACCTCATTGACCTCATCGCTAACTAAATAAAATATATAATTTACCGAACAAATCATAGAAACTACTTTAATTGTCTCTGCCCTATGCCTAATCTTTATTTTTCCTGTGGATCAATGATGCTGTGTCGGCCTCCGCATCCCGAGATTCCCAGATCAAACCCGACAGAGGTAGACGGATTTTTGAAGGATGAGACACACCACGTTCTGTGATTTAGACCTGTAAAGGATCTCTTGTGACACGTTTGGTGTATACTCGACGACTTCAGTTAAAACTCGGTGGAGTTCCTATTTATCTGTCATCTCTTCGAGTAGCAGATGAATTCATACGTTTATTATTATTATTATTATTATTATTATTATTATTATTATTATTATTATTATTATTATTATTATTATTATTATTATTATTATTTACATCGTTATGCCCTGCTTAAGAGCTCGATTGGACCACCTTAGCTGATGTGTTGGCCTTCTTCTCTTCCCAAAATCTCTTCATCCTCTCGCTGAGCTTCTTCCTTCGTTCTTCTGTCCAAGTAATAGTGGCTCTGGTGTTGAGTTTGTCTTCAAACTGGTGATTGTTGCTTTTGGTTCTGAATGTACATCTGTCCTGTATAATGTCTTCTGAGAGGTTGATTTCCTGTAGATCTGTTTCAGTTTTACGAAGCCAGCTGTTCTTGGTTTTAAATGAAAAGGCCAGGTTGAGAATTCTTTTAGTCTGTTACTGTTCATTCTAATAATGTGCCCATAAAATTTCAGTCGTCTTTACCGAAAAGTGTGAGATATTTTTTCAGAACAATATATTTCCTGGGATGATTTTTTCCTCCTTAAAAACTGGGCCAAACATTTTTCTTCTTCCTCTCCTCCACATCATCATCATTACATTATTATTATTATTATTATTATTATTATTATTATTATTATTATTATTATTATTATTATTATTATTATTAAAGGATAAATACCATGGAAGTTATGGTAACAGAGAAGTAGAGACTTCGTCGTACATGGTCTTCTGTTCGGTTTGAGCGGAACGATTTATCGATTGGCGGCAAACGTACTGTTTACCGAAGTTAAGGTATAAGTAAGAAAATACTTTGTTTCTTAGTAGAAAATATTGTCGCTGACTCTGTACCGATTATTCAACATCATATTTATTAAGCAATTGACACACATATTATTATTATTATTATTATTATTATTATTATTATTATTATTATTATTATTATTATTATTATTATATGATGGATTAGCAAGCCGTGTCTCAGGCATCTTGTAGCAAAACAATAATGTTAATGTTATTGAATTAACGCTCCCCTAACTACATTTTTCGGTTTTCGGCGACCCCGAGGTACCGGAATTGAGTCCCGCAGGAGTTCTTTTACGTGCTGATAAATATACCGACACTATACTGGAGTATTAGAGCACCTTCAGATACCACCGGTCTGAGTCGGGATCGAAGCCAGTGCCTCTACCATCTGACCCACCGGAGGTGCTTCGGTTGCTGCGTGCAGACGAATATTATTTTACCTTCATCACAACTGCTGCCGTAATTGTGATAATTTTGTTTCTTGAAGTTACAAATGCTGAAAGGCATAACAGTATGTAGCCTATGTATTAATTAGTCGTTTGTCGGTCAAGTCATTAGCACCGAGGCTGGTTGGATCCTCAAATAACGCCACTGAAGGTTATGCAGTACTATGGTGACGTTACAGTGACTCGTACTATAGTCTGTGTCAAATGGGAAGCTGTATCCCTTCCGATCATTTTCTTGAAGTAAAACTATGTTGACGTGGCGCTAGTGATTTTATGAATGCAGTGAGATTTCCTCGGAACGCAAGGCACGGGTGGGTGGAATAATGCGACAAAGTAGCAGTCACTTACTGTATTTCGACAACTCTGAGAAGCCTATCGAAGCGAAACCTCTTCAGATTTGACACAGACTACAGACACGATGTCACTGCTTTCCTCACTAAGCAGGAAGTACTGACCCTAATCAGTAGGACTTTTCACAGCATGCAGACACACTAGCCATGCTCTGAATTTCATTAGGTCTACTCAGCACCACCCATACTTCAGCAGCTTCTGTACTGCCTGTTGTAAGAGGTGACTAAAGGGAGCACCAAGGAGCTTTGGGGTGTGTGGTGGCGACTACGGTTTCTCTACCTGAATATAGCACTGTTTCCACTTACTTGTGCCAGGCTCCTGACTTTTATCCTTTCTATCTGACCTCCCTTGGTCAATTCCTGTTCTCTTCAGACCCCGATGGTATTAGGTTTGCGAGCCTAGGGAGTTTTCCATTTTCAAGCCCTTCGGGATCTTTCGCTTTCTTCTGCCGATACCTTCATTCTTCGACATTCTTCTTTCTGACTAGTGTTAATAGACGATGCTTGCCCAGTTGCACATAATCTCAAACCAATAATCGTCATTACCTCTGTCAAGAAATAACAACAGGCGGTACCTGGACGTAGGATTAGGAAAGATGCTTCCGAATACGGAATAAAATACCACTGGAGTATTTTCCTCATAAATAGTTACTGTATGTCTGTGACTGTGCTCAGGGATGCGAACGCAGGATGAAACCCTAGCCAGCTCTGAGTCAAGCTATAGAAGTTCATAGAGAAATGGAAAGTGCTGAGCTAATTGGCTGTGAGGTTCGTGCCAAGTAGCTGTAAGCTTGTATTCGGGAGACGGCGTCGCCTGTTCTGGAGATGATTTTCCGCGTTTTCCTTGACTGAGTCTTAATTGGTCCACGCCGACTACCTTCCTACTCCTAGCTCTGTAGTGTTAGTGCGACGTTAAAACGCGTTCAGTCTGAATGCCTCTGTGAACTTACTGAACGCCTCAACAATCCTCTATTTGTAACTAATATGGCTCTGTGGCCTCGTTTAGTTCCTTACCTTACCGTCGTCTTGGTCTGTCTCTGCTTCTCTTATCTTCTACGAAAGAGTGCATTATTCTCCTAAGTAACCCATCGTCCTATATTCGCCTCACATGATTCCACCACCGAAGCCGGTTTATCCGTACAACTTAATCCCTCGAGTTCGTTCGTAACTTAGCCTTCATCTCCTCAGTCCGAGTACCCTCCTGCCATTGTTACCACCTATTTGTACTAGCGATCGTTCTCGTTACCATATCTCTTACTTCTGACTTATGAATAAGATATACTAAGTCCACCTGGCTTTCTTTCCCGTGCAACAAAGGCAGTCTGAAAACAGACCAGTGTAAAAATAGTTTCGTCCGTGAGCTCACTTCTTTCATACAGAATAGTGTAGATTGCAACTGCGAGTTCACTGCTTTAGTTTCGTTGCACCTAGATTCATTCTCACTTACTGCACTATCATTCTGGGAGAATGCACATCCTAAATACTTGAAAGTATTTAAGTACCTTGAACCATAAACTAATTTTACCTTACTGCAACCCAACTGTCAACATAAAGTCTTCGAGGGATTTTAATAATCTACTCTTAGCCCAGTAACCCCCCAGATTTGCTAACATATTTTCCCTCAGCACTCTGCCATATGCATTCTCTGAATCTACGAAAATTAAACATAAATATCTGTTCCTCCCGTAGCATTTTTCAATTACCTTCGCATACAGAAAATCAGATCCAGACAGGCCCTCTGTGGTCTGAAACCACACTGGTTTTCATCCAACTTACTCCCAACCACTGATCGCACCCTCCCTTCCAAAGTGCCAGTGAACATCCAGCCTGGTATAAGTTATTGACTAACGAAATTCCTCGACAGTTGTCGCAATCCTTCCCTTGCTTATAGATTGATGCAATTACTGCTTTTGTCTAATCAGAAGGTACCTTATGAAAATTCTATGTTATTAATCTATGAAGCTATTTAACCGTGACTTCCCAATATATTTCACAATTTCAGGTCTGGTTACGTCTATTCCCGCTACTTTAGAAGTTAGCATCCTTTCCACTTCCTCAAGTGTAAATTCACTAAGATCATTGTCCTTCTCCTCATGAGCACAGCTGTTAGCGACGTAACAGGAAGATTTCCTTCTACTATCTCCATAATGTACAGGTTAGTGCTGTTAGCTACCATCCTCGAAGGCCCAGGTTCGGTTCCTGGTACTGCTATTGGCGGGAGGGCTGACATGTAGTGAGAAAAAGTACATGCAGCTCAGCTCCACTGAGGGTATCCTTAAAAAGAACTACACCACCTACAGGATACGAGTTAACTTTTCAGTATTAACTAACAATGAATGCACTTTATAAGTTCTCGCATTAAAGAGAGTCACTTTTATTCTAATTATGCATGTTAGGTGAACATACAAAAGGCATATACGAATACGATCACAGTATTTAGGTACCAGATACGAGGAGAAACGATGAGAAACATTTTACTCACCGACTCGATGGCCTTCTCAAGTCGGAAGATTTCCTCCTGCAGCAGATGTAGTGTACCCGTCTTGCCGCGGTGCCGAGCGAAGGCTGCCGCGCAGGCCGAATGTATGCTGTTCACCCAGTTCTCCAGTTCCACCTGACATGGCGCCTGGAAGAAAAGAAGACAAATCCGTTGTGAAAGTCGACACTTTACATTTACGATTAAATACTATGAAGAATTAATTCAATTTTCATCTATATAGTACTTCATATAGTTACTTTGGTATTTTCAATCAAACTATTTTGGATGTAATGTGCTCTGGAATTTAAGTCGAGTATCTTCCTCCTTCATAATAATAATAATAATAATAATAATAATAATAATAAGAAGAAGAAGAAGAAGAAGAAGAAGAATATTAGCTCCTGAACTACAGGAGACAGAGGGTGCTGTTTGTACCAAAATCTTCTAATAATCGGAGTATTTTGGAAACAATCCTTAATTTCTTAAGTATTTGGCACAATTATTTTATTTCGAGTATAAATAATGAACGCGTAATACGTGCGCATAGGCGATCGTAATTTAAATATGGCCCACCTTCAACCAAATAAATCGATCTGCGGAGTTATCTATTCATAGCAAACATAAGCCAGTCAATTATTATTATTATTATTATTATTATTATTATTATTATTATTATTATTATTATTCAACTTCGCTAATCGGCCAACTAGGGACCACGATAAGCCTCACTTTACATTCTGGCATTTGTTCATTTTTCACTTGATCCACATCGTCTTCATGTGTTTAGCACGACGTTCTTCTGCCCATTTAGCACCAGTTGTCCGTTTTTCGTCCCAGAAAGTCCCAAAAGTCTTGATTTCGGTCTTGTGCATCTTCTGCTTGTTCTTTAAGATCTTTCTTGACATTAACGTACCATGGCATTACGTTTTTGGTTTTGAGTTTTTTGGTTTTGAAGATACGTTTCGTCCACCGAGAGTCGATCATCCGTCGTATATGACCGTAGAAGCGAACTCTGCCTTTACGCATTGTGTCCGTGATCTTCTCTAGCTTAGAGTATACTTCTTGCCTAGATTTTCTAATGTAGATGGCAGTTTTGTAGTTTGGGCCAAGTATGGTGTGTCGGATCTTCCTTTCTTTCCACTCTAAATCCGCAAGCAAACATTTCTCGGACAGGATAAGGCATTCAGATGCATACAGCGATACTGGTTTGATGACAGTGTTGTAGTGACGAATTTTTGTGTCCAGGGAAGAACACTTTTTGTTGTATATGTTGTGGGTGGTTTGGAAAGTGACTTCCATTTTCTTGATTCTTGCTTCTATGGCCTCTTCGTCAAGTCAATTTTGCTGAATCGATTCCCCAAGGTATTTAAATTTACTAACACGGTTTATCGTTCCATATATGGTGTTTAGTTGTGCCGTATCATCTTTGATATTTGAAATTACTTCTGTCTTTTGAAAGGAAATTTGTAAACCCTTTGTTCTGCTACTTCCTTCAACACATTGATCTGTTCTGTTGCACTTTCGAAATTTTCTGCCATAAAGGATATATCATCAGCGAACTCTAAGCGATCTCTTTCCACTCAGTTTTTCTTTGTCCCAATCCTTATGGGTTTGTAAAGGCTTCTTTCTTTTAACGTCTTTCGCCACTCCTGTATTAACTTCTCAGGTACGCAGTTGAACAAAAGATGTGACAGTCCATCTCCCTGTCGAACGCCTGTCTTGACCTCAAAGGTTTCATAGAGACATCCTTGGAATTTTACTTTGGATTTGATATTAGTTAGTGTTGCCCTTATTATCGCCAGCAGTTTCTCATCGACTCCCATTTCTGCAAGGATGTTAAGCAACTCATCACGCTCGATGGAGTCGTATGCTTTCCTGAAGTCTACAAATGTAGATACATAGGTTCGACCTCTCAGCATATGGTATCTTATTATGGTTTTTAGGTTAAGTATTTGTTCTGCACTTGATCGGCCTTTCCGAAAACCTGCTTCGTATTCCCCGAGTTTGTGTTCAACTTGCTATTCTAGTCTTTCAAGGATGGATAGTGACAGGATCTTGTAGGCTACTGACAGAAGAGAAAATCCGCGGTAATTGTTCACATCTCTTATATTTCCTTTCTTGTGTAAAGGATGGATCAAGGCTAGCTTCCAGTCCTGTGGTAGTTGTTCTTTTTCCCATATATCTACAATGATTTGGGGTAGGATGTCAATTGCTTCTTCCGAGGCATGTTTCCACAGTTCCGCAATCATGGAGTCTTCACTAGGAGCCTTGTTGTTTTTAGTCTCTTTATATGGCGTTTGATTTCATCGCGATTTGTTGGAGAAGATGGCAGGTTTTGGCTCACTGGTTTGTTTGTTTGTTTTGATGGGGTTGGCTGGTTTTTCACAGTTTAGAAGGTCATTTAAATACTTAGCTAAGATTTCGCAGTTTTCTTCATTTGATGTTGCAAGAGTTCCATCTTCCCTTAGAAAGCCTTAAATCCTTGTACCTTCTATTTAAAATTTCTGAAGTATTCACGGATCTCACCTCTATGAAAGTCTTGTTCAATCTTGTCCAGTAGTTCCTCTTCATACTTGCGTTTCTCACTGCGTATAAGTTTTGCTGTTTGTGCTTGTTGTGTTTTGTACATCTTCCAATCTTCTTTTTTTCGAGGTGTAATACTTTTTCCAGGCATTCAGACGTTTCCCTAAGGTCCTCTCGCCGTTATCGTTCCAACACGTGTGCTTCTTCCTCTTCTTGATTTCAGCCACTCCTTTTGCGGCTTGTATCATCTGCTTTGTCGTGCTGTTGAAGTCTTTTTCCACTGCTTGGGAAAGTTCTTTGAATTCATTCTCCCTTTCTCTGAGCTTTTTTTGTGTCAAAGCGAATTATGATAGGTTCGTTTTTATTTTTGTTGGGAGGGATTGGCCGAAACTTGATTACTGATACGTAGTGATCTGAGTCTATGTTTATTCCCTTTTTTACGGTAACGTTCATGACTTCCGGACTGTATCTTTGAGTTATAGCAACATGGTCTATTTGGAATTCTCCTATTGTTTTGTTTGGGCATCTCCATGTCATCTGTTTTCTTGGTAAGTGACGCAAGTGTGTTGACATCAGTTGGAGGTTCAACGAGGCGTTCTTCATTCTTGTTGGTTCTTTTGTGTGCTGGGTAGAGCCCAACAACTTTCCTGGGTTTCTGTTCACGTCCTACCTGTGCATTAAAATCACCCATTAGGATTTTGACGCGGTGTTTCGGGATTTTCGCTAATCTGGCAACAACGACGTTCCAGAATCTATCTGTGCCTTCCAGGTCTTTTTTGTTTTGTTCATTAGTTGGAGCATGTGCACTGACTAGCGTGTATGTTTTATTTGCACAACGCAGGGATATTATTATTATTATTATTATTATTATTATTATTATTATTAGCAAATTTTCCCGTACTTCACTACGGTATTCTAAATTGTATACGGATATCGAAGTGAATTCCTGTACATGCAGTGAATAAGATTATTTTAAATTGCATATTTCTTAGTGTTATCCGAGAAACAGCATGGGGAGGTCCCCATACGTTGTTTCCAATGTAAAGTATGAGTTGCGGTGCTGTGATAATAACGGCAGGCTCACTTCCCTACTGCCGTTCACAATCGAGTTGGGAAGTTTTCATTATAATGGCAAGCTCCATTGCCTACTGCGCGGTCACAATCGATTTGGGGAGTACAGATTACAATAGCAGACACACACTTTCTCGATCGCTACAAATCGATATCACTGAATATATATAGATTGACATACGAAAGTATAGGTCTATACATGTCAACAATATTGCAGATCTTCATTTACAGATTAATTGATACTAAACGCTACGTCATATAGACAAACGGATTGTACCGTAAGAACCATATTTAGTTGTCTAAATGGCTGGTCCTATGGGATTTTCCGGCATTTCATCTATTCATGGATCAGATTGAGTTACAAACGTTGAATAGGGTGAAGTTTGGCTAAGATTTTTTCACAGTGCATTAACTTTCGGATAATTATGTGACAGCTACAAACATAGCATTTGGCTCACATGTGGCTACTGGGAGGACCAATGCTCGTGTAGAATTTAGTGATTCTGTCTTTCCTATAAGTGATTCATGAATTATGCGTGTAAGAATGTGCAAAATTTACTTACAAATCTATCGTTTAAGGGAGAGAGATACGACAAAAATTCATAGGACCAAAGTTGTAGATCATTCCAAATTGAACTGAGATTATGTCACCCGTTTTGTGATAGGACTTACCATTTAGCTACGAAATACCTCGAAATGAAGGTCTGCACCGTCATTGAAATTGCCTCCATATTTCGATATTATTCGGGGATAAAAAGTGAAAAATTAGAGATATTGGAACTTTTCCGTCGGTTACAGGCTAAAACGTATTATTTTTCCAAATTTAAATTTTCTAGCTCGTCTGGAAGATTGTACCGCAATCATTTGGGGGGGGGGGGGTTAAAATAAGGACTTTCAGGAAACTAAAACTAAAAAACATGCAGATAGACATTATTGCCCCTTCAACGGATAGCTGTACCAAAATTTCACCAAAATAGTCAATGCACAGAGACACGGTCGTTACGATTTTATTTATATAGAGAGATAAGGAATCTGCTCCACGTACAACACCTTTTGGTCTATGACCGCTGGGCTTTGCCTGCACAACCGACCGTTCATGATATCTTCCTTATTAATCCTCCTGTCAAAAAAATGCACATCAGAGAAAAGTTTTAGAAATGGGTTTCCATCAAGGTTGGTCGATTTCCAGTCAGGTTGGTCTTGTGTATATTGTGCGAGAGGAAAATCACTGTTTCGGTTCCCTATAAACCCCAAGTCTATTTCGGGAGTTTGAAATGGTATGGACCTTAAGACCTACCTTTGGGTAGGTGGATGACAAATATAAAGTTTGGTTGAAACATTTTCGGTAGTTTTTAAGTTATAAGAAATAAGTTTTACACGCGCCCGCTTTTGAGTTAAGTCCGTTGGGACTTGTGCTGAAAAATCGTCCGTTAATGATATCTCCCTCATTAATCCTCCTATCGAAGTGATGCACATGAGAAAAAGTTTTAGAAATTGATTTCATTTAAGGATGGTAGATTTCCATTAATTTTGGATGTGCGCATTTTGTGGAAGTGCAAAATCACGGTTTCGGATAAACCCCCATTAAATGTAGGTATTAAGAAATAATATTGGACCTAAAACCAACACAAGGACAGGTGGCTTCTAAATATCAGGTTTTGTAGAGACGCTGATCCAGCATTGGTGTTGAAGTATTTCAAACTTTAAAATACGCGCCAACCGACTACGGCAAGCATGTGGCCAGTGACGTAGGGAAACCACGGAAATCCATCCTCAGGGCTGCCGACAGTGGGGCTCGAACCCACTATCTCCCGATTACTGGATACTGGCCGCACTTAAACGACTGCAGCTATCGAGCTCGGTTTTCCCACAGTCAAACCAGGATGATTGGCTGGTGGAAGTTGGTGCTACGATGTAATATTGCGTAATCAATGTCTACGGTGAAAATAACTTTGAAACATTTCAATAATCACTGCGAACTCAGTCGTAAAATCGAGAATTGCGATACTTTAAATATCACAAGGGTATTGAAATATTTCTGCTGATAGCAAACTTAAAATATTAAAAAGCGCATCAGGACTTGTACTTTTTCAAGTGGAACTTGAATGTTAGGAAAACATTAAAACTTCACGTGTGAATCAATCTATGATTTCACGGTATCTTTAAAGGAACCTAGAACTATCAGTAAACGGAACTAATTTTCACGATAAAATTATTATAAAGTCTTGCCAGTATTACTATTCGTGTTTGAACATAAACACCACAGTGTGAGTGAATGGGACTAATTTGACTCCTGTATTAACAGTCTAGTAGTGCTACGTTCTTGTCATATGTCTGCATAACAGAACGTGTGAACGGAACTAAATTCACATGCAAAGCATTTAACTTCTTCTACCGAAGTGAAGTAACTGCCATTCACAGTGTCACAACAGTGCTGAATAAACTTTGTAAATACGTTCAAAGCAATCATAAAACAGTACAAATAGTTGTGTTATCTTCGTCGAATATTAAAAAGCATAAGTGAACTATTTGTTTCGTGTGAACAGTCTTATAATCTGTGCCAAGTGTAACTTACATTAAGAAGAATGCGGGTTCGATTCTATTGATATTCGGCAGCATGAAAGTTAAATTATTTATTTTCTCAAGTCGATGACCAGTTTATTTACCTTAAAGAAGTGTTTGTTTTCGATTCCATTGACATTCGACAAGGCATCATTGCATTCTTTTTTTAATCCGTTCATGTGAACGATTAACGTTAGTTCAAATATTACACCTCAGACTAATCCGTCCAACATGTCCAGGGGGCTTGAATGTGTGTGTGTGTGTTCGCGCTATCATTCTTGAGTGAGGGAGCCCGGCGACCCAGACTCCTATACCTTCAAGATCTTCAAGAACTTCTAGAAACTCAAGAACATCTAGAGCTACCCTCGTTGGAGTATACGTGGTCCCATGGTGACGAGAGCTTCTCCATAGTAAGGACGGGAGGAGTAGCAGAGCAACGCAGGACATCGCCAGCAGCAAGACGGAGAAACGTCACGCTCGATTTATCTTCCACTGCACTTTGGTAAAATTGACTTTATACAATAAACAAACAGTTTTAAACATTCTAAACTTCATTCAAAGCAAAACCTCTCCCTCTCTGTACCTACTCCAATTTGATATGCCGTACACGCCCTGTGTACCATCTCGTGCTCCTCAAGCTATAAAGTACTGGCATTTCCTGGTACAATTTCCAGTAGTTTTCAAATTGTAAGAACTCAGACAGACAAACAAAGAAACAAACAAACGAACATAGAGAAAAACAGATACCAAAGCTAAAAAGTATGCAGATGGTAATTATTACACCTGAAACGGATAACTGTACGGACATTTCACCAAAATAGTCGATGTACAGGCACACGGTCATTACGATTTTATTTGTATAGATTATTATTATTATTATTATTATTATTATTATTATTGATTAAAGGGGCCTAGCATCAATGCCATCGGCCACAACAGCTATTAATGATGAGAATAAGATTTACGTAGCTGACTGTACAAACATTCAACACGAGAAACGCAATTCTTATAAATCTGTGAAATGATGCTTCCGTTTGTAAAATACTATTTCTTCCAGCTTACTTCTATAGCCATTGGTATTGTGTCATAGCACCCTAGCATGGATTAGCAGTACCGCACTAGGAAATGGGTCCAGGAAAAACGCATTTCTTAAAACGTAAACGTAATTTTGGATACCACTTGGTAACTGTAGGGGCTGTGTTTTTCACGCACTTAGTATGCAAGCAGGTATAGATGAATCGCTAACGTAAAGGATTGCTATTCGAAGGTCTAGAGTTCGATCCAGCATCGGTCAAATTAATTTTATAGCTGCATTTTGCTTTTTTCAACTAGCACTATGTAAGTGACTTCTGCTACGGTGCTCTTCCTACGTATGTATATCACATACATATACCAAACAATAGCCCATGGCGTTCCTACGTATTTATACGTACCATAATTCCCGAGACGAGGGCTTCGCATGTTCAGATTTCATTTACATTGGATTCAGGTACAAAAATTCGCACAAGGGATGACTTCGACAAGCATGTAAAATGCAGAATACCTGATGAGAATATCAACTCAGGGCATTTTGAAATCGTAACAAAATGTGAAATAATCAGCACTTGCTGGGCATGGAGGAAAGTGCGCCTTATAAAATTTTCCAAAGAAATTCCGAGAAATAACTGAAGAATGCCTTAATAGATATGATATCATATATCTGTCTGATATATGTATGATATCATATTATCTGTATAGATTATTATTATTATTATTATTATTATTATTATTATTATTATTATTATTATTATTATTATTATTATTATTATTATATATAGCTGTATTTTGCTGTATTTTGTATTATGATATGAATATGAGAATAAACGCACTATACAAACCATTTTAATATTTCCAATGCCACCAAGTTTCATGAAAATCCACCTCGGATTAAGAGAGTACACGACTTCCATTGAAACTGGTCAGCTTGGCGTTGACAGTGGATGGGTTGTTCTGTATAATCCGTGGTTATTGTAGCCTGTATCAATACAGACGTTCGCGCCAGTTAAAACTGTTAAATATGTCTACATGTATGTCTCTATGGAGCATAATGTCACATCCATTAATCTGAGAAGTGAAAATCGTAATTTTAGTATTCATCGAGGTTAGATACATTAGTGGCTTGGAAACAGCGTGGAGAACCGATGAGTCCATCATGTTAGAGAAATAGAGTAAGAAGATTACCGGTGAATTTATCAACAACAGCTAATCAGTTTTCACGAATAACAGGAATACTAGGTTGCTGCTAAGTGATGAATAAGACCGTATCCACACATACAGATACACAGAATTACTGATTATTGTTGCTTAAAGGGACCTAACATAGCCCGCCTGGTGACCATGATCGTTAAGGCGCTGAAGTCTAAAAACGGTCTAACACCGAGGTTAGCCGGTTCGAGTCCCGTTGGTCGAAAAAATTTTCACCATCAGAATGTTGGCCGGCAGGGTAGGGGAGGTGGTGGTATACAATTTCTAATCACTAGATTGCGTGCCAAAAGCCTGGATTAAATTCCAAACCTCTCCGCAGTGCTCATATGGAGTGAGGGCATATGACGCTGTTGATGGTGATTCGTCCGTCGGATGGGGACGTTAAGCCTTGAGCAGACCCCTTGGTGCTATTCGACAGGAGTAGGCTATGTGCCGGCACCGGGTTTCACCCTCTCCCTACTATCATATATCACGTCATTCATTTCATCTCTCATTAACTCCTCTGATGAGGTTGACGTCAGGAAGGGCATCCGGTCATAAAAAACCGCCAAGACAAATTCATCTCACCTCATACCCAACCCCGTAGGGAAACGGGACAAGGGTTGGACAAACAAAGGGACCTAACATCTAAGTCATAATCCTGTAACGAATTACTATACGCACGATAAAAGTAAAAAAAGAAGTGGAATCGGTGACAAATAGGAGAACAAGGGGTAATCGGGGGAATGCATGATAGGGAATGATACTTTTTGTGAATGTTACTAGCAAGTTGGAGAAGAGGAGGTTTGGCCATGACTCTATTGTGGGTCTACATCTCTGTATTCGGGAGACGGAGAGGGATTGGTCCCCAGCGTCGTCTGTTCTGAGGATAGTTTCCCGTACTTTTCCCAAAACACTATGAATAGGGTGTTGCGCAGGAGCTTTCTACACGCATGTGTTATCTTTGTCATACTTTATTTGAAGCAACTGATACTCACATGGCTCGTTACATGCAAATGTTATTTGCAATTATCTATGGTTTCGAAGAACAAGAAAAGGTTCTCAAACTTGAGGGACTGAATAGACTCGTAGCATTTGAAAAATTTGCACACAGATATTCTGAAGAAAGCGGTTCCTTGCAGAAATCCATAATTCTTACGGATTACATCTGAAAAATGTAATTTATCAGGTGCAAATCTTCATGTGTACAATCTGAGAGCGCACTCGTTTGATACTCTACAATAGATATACGCTTAATGAAGAATAAATAATGGTCACTGTTACAGTTCTTGTTGCGATGTATTAAAATCTAACAGGTACATCTAAACAGAAGTGGTTTTTAGATGGACCGTCAGGTACAGGTAAAACCTACTACACACAGTCAGATGGAAAGTGGATCAAGCTATTTGAGCAGAGTGTACCAGACTAGCAACTAAACTTTTCTCATGGAGGAAGAACTACTAAGTCTGTTTTCAAAATACCATTGTTTCTGAATGGTAATTTTATCTGTAACGTAAATACAAACACATCTGAAGCCACAACTCTCTCATGGACAAAATTGGAAATGTGGGATGAACTGCAACTGCATGCACTCTTAGCAGTAGACAAACTTTACAAGAACCGAACCAGATGTGTCGAATCTTTTGGAGATAAAGTATCCTACTGGGAAAGGATTTCTTCTGAAATCTGCCTGTAATAATGGAAGTTCACGTTATATAACTGTTGTCAGATCTTTGGAGCAGTATAAGCTTTGAAATAAATTCAGTATACTGGCACCCACACTGAACATGCGCATGTGAATTATGAGAGGGAATGTTTAACATAGCCTGTAGAAGTAGGAAAAGGCTACGATAATTGTAGACAGTATTGTGAGTTATCATGGAGATCAATTTCCTTACCCCGTAAGCGGGTGCCTACAGGTGCTCACGGCTGGTTCGTGGTCGAAAAGCTCTGCACTCCGACCGACCAACCGAGCAGAGAAGGGGTGGCCACGCTCTACCGTGGCTCTACGTCTCTGTATTCGGGAGACGGAGGGGGACTGGTCCCCACCGTCCGCTGTCCTGAGAATAGGTTTCCGTAGTTTTCCATTCTCCTGCACTAAGACGAATGCCGGTACAGTTCCTAGTATAGGCCACTGCCGCCAACCCCGTCGCCTTCTCCAAGCATCGCCTCCAACGTAACAAATCTCCTGGCCTGAGAGACGGCGTCACCGTCTAAGAGACCCATGAAAAGAATTTAGTAGTAGTCCTTACTGTAACTAATTTCTTACCAGTTTAACAAAAACCGAAATGCCTCCAAAAAAAAACTCAAAATGAAGAAATGTGCTATAACCATGTCGCTAAGAAAATGACTACCCTTCAAAGGGACAAAATTTATAGTTAAAAAATTACAGCGTAATATAATAAAGACAACTGCTGTATGTTCTGTAATTACAAAAAACTATTCTCATGCCTAGAATAACACTTACTCCCTCAGGCGAATGCATGCCTTACAGTTTAAAGGAAGGCAGTTCGCAATAGGATTAACTTTCTCAATAAGTATTCAGAGAATCATCGGATGGCGACTGGCATGAAATACTTGGTTTAGCATAACATTGCTACGGATGGAACGTAATTGGAAGTTCAGCTTCATACGTAGAATGCATCTTCAAAGAAATAAGAAGGCTAAAGTAAAAGTATTTTCTAAGAAAATTTACTGCCTGCCTAAGAACATTTTTATACTTCGTTTAATAACCCCACAATACCTAGCGCGTAGACATTCTGCGCAGGATATGCTAGTAATTATCGTGATATAAAATACATAATAACTCTGATATTGTACGACTTCTTGGCTGAATGGCCAGCGTTGAGGCATTCGGTTCAGAGGGTCCCAGATTCGATTCCCGGTCAGGTCGGGGATTTTAATCGTGACCGACTAATCTTCTGGCTCGGGGACTGGGTATTTGTGTTTGTCCCAACAATTTCCTCTTCATATTCAGATACTACTGTACACCACACTACCCACCACCACAGAAACACGCAATAGTGACTATATCCCGTTATAGGGTTGGCGTGGCGTGACGGAGTAAACAGCAAGATCATCAAGGGAATCAGGGACGAAAGTGGTAGATGGAACTAGAAACATCCTAACTGGGAAAGCTGGCGCACAGTAAATCATCTGAAAACGAACGACAATACCACTTACTATAGACCAACGGTCAAGCATTCTTGAATTCAAACCATGATTAGAGATGTCTTGCTGGGGAACAGATGAGATTTTCTTCTGAAGACGCAGAGTTCTCTGCAAAACGTAAAGAATTTCACCTTTTTTTCAGACACGGTAAAATCCCAAAAGCTTATTGTCGTGTGTCATGTCTATCTCTGCAGAATATTTTAGAACTCCTTCCTAGAATTTGGTAGTTCGGGGAATTTGACAAAATTGTATTATCGGGTTTTACACCAGACTTTTTCATTTCTTAACCACCAGTTTGAGGAAAAAGGGAGAATGAATCTATCCTAGTACTTGACGTTGGAAGACGAAGTGATGTAGCTAATCTTCTTAGCTCAGCAGGAGATGCTATGAAGAACATTCCGTAACACTGAGTATTAGATAGAGCGAGTTTCAAGCTTGTTAATGCCAGTAAGCTGCATGTTGATTGGAGCTGAAGGAAGCTCGGTAACTTATTTGCATTTCCTACAGGAGCAGTGAGGTGTTCAACCGGCAGTAATGTCCTCAAAGGTGAGTCTGCTGCACTATAGCTTGCCTTTGACTGACAATACCTTATACTCGCAAGTATAGGAAACTATTACTTAGAGTTACAGTGGTATTAGCATAGAATAGTAGTTTTATCCTTTAGTATGCTCATCATGCAAGCGGTCAGATCTTGACTTTAGGGGCTTTTGTCAAGGAAAATATGTTTAACTATACTTTTCAGAGATTATTAATATTCTTACAAGACATCTAAATAACAGATAATATCAAAACCTACTTTGTAATTTTTCTCTCAATCATCTGTGTCCTATAGGAAGCCTAAGAGTTTTAAGTAGGAGGTTGCAAAGTCGAAATCGCAATCCCGAGTATTCTGTATATATAAAATAAGAGTGCTGTCTGTACATCGCTCATAATTTAAAAAAGAATGGCATTTCTGTATCGGTTGTGTCCACAGTAACAAGGAAATTATCTTTTTAACTTTCCGTTATCTCTGTCTGTCTGTCTGTCTGTCTGTCTGTCTGTCTGTCTGTCTGTCTGTTTGTCTGTCTGTCTGTCTGTACGGGCATCAGAATAAAATGGCTTAAGAGAATTTAATGAAAATCGGTAAGCAGAGTTGGGAAATGCAGCATTGCAGTCTAGGCTGTAAATAAATCCATTCACGCCGGATGAAATGATAGTTTAGGGGAAGGAGCCTAAAATTGAATTTGTAAATTCAAATGTTATTGGTCCTATCGAAAAGTATTACATAGAAAATCTTATAAAGAATATAATTCCCTATCATTACGTCTTACACAGGTTTACCGTATGATAACAGAATTCATGAATTGAGAATTTTTGTTTCTTAGTCTATATCAACGCCGAGCATCGTTTACATGGACATATTGTTCAATTGTGTTGACTGGTGATGTTTTTTGTAAAATCGCGTGGTCATAGGTCCATATTGACAAGAAAAGTTGTTAAGATGGTTATCAAAGAGAGAAAAAGTCGTAAAGGAACGATTACTTGAATAATGCAAGAGGAAGTCACGAAGGAAGAACTCACTTTACATTAGATGGCCTAACATCAGATTCGGAAGAAAACTAAATGTGAAGGTATACAATATCGAAAGCTCGTAATATTGATCAACAATAGCATTACATTAACCATTGTTTGTTGCGATGTATTTTGTCTCTTGTTCTGCCACTCATCTCCGATAGATGCGATTACTGCTGCGTCCCGAGTAAAACAACCTGTCTGTATATTGGCGGGAAGTAGCTGGGGAGTTAGATAACTTTTTTTAGTATGTCGTTCCTCTGGTTTATACATTTTCTGATAACCACTGGTGCGTAATACAATGGTTCATCATAGTATTTCAGCTATTAGAGACGCTGATTGGAAGAGCAGTGCGCAAACGGTAGAGAAGTGTTCACGGCTGTCTGCGGCCTGCTCATTCCGTGGCGAAGCACGGGCACGTTAGCTAGTATAGTATCTTAGAGTTATGTTTGGGCAGCCCTGATTCCACTTGCTGTGGTCAAACATGTACTCCAACACTCGAGCACCTGAAACTCTTCAGCGAGGCCTAGCTGCTGTTAACTCATGGCATATTCCAGTTTCGACTTCGGAACCTTCCAGTTATAACTCGCAGTTAATGTTTAGTAAGTGAGCTTCCCACTGGACGTAAATGATTTTAGCAAAATTTCAAGATAGTTTTTCGATATGATCCCGTTGTTAGTTCTCTGGTGGTGAAGATCGTTGTTTCAAGGGATATAATGGCCATGGGTGACCTGCGTCTGGGTGTGAGAACAGGTGATGATGCCGAGGTAGGAAGAGGGTGAAATCCGATGTCGGTACATAGACAACTCCTGTCGAGTAACACCAAGGAATCTGCCCGATGCTTAACGTCTCTATCCGGCGGACGAATCACCATCATAATCAACAGCGCTATTTTCCCTCACTTCACATGAACACTATGGACAGGTTTGGAATTGAATCCAGGCTTTTGTCACGCAGCCTGCTGTCCAACATACTGATAGTGAAAATCCTCCACCAACGGGATTCGAACCGGCTGATCACGGTGTCAGACCTTACCTTTAAGGACTCGAGACCTTAACGATAATGGCCATCGGGCGGGCTAGCAGAGGTGAAGTACAAGGAAACAGACACAAGTAAGTGAATTCTGTTCTAAATCAGCTAGAAACCATAGTTGCAGCTCGAAGTCTCACAGGTTGGTAGTCTCTGAGGAGATTAAATTCTGGAACTAAATTCCAGTCTGCAGCCCCATGGTTATTGGAAAAGAATTGCAAAGAACTCAATACAGTGGAAATTACCATTATCTAAAATATTACAGCATTCGTGGGTCACACATCGCTTGAAAAGACTTGGGTTTGCCAGGATGATCGTTGCCTTGACAGAGTCGTGTGATCAACGGAACGACTCTCAGTCCACAGAGCTTGGTATTCATGATCGGGCATATATTTCTTAAGAGTGAATATGGGATAATTTTTGAAACATTCCAAAGTTCTCAGGAGCACACTGACAAACCATTCATGTTCGAAAAGATCAGTGGATAGTATGACTTACAGGAAGCACTAATATTTACAGGAAGCGTTAGGAAGCCGTCTGTACGTCTTATGATTGTAAATCATTGTAGTCTACGATAGGTTCGGTTTTGAAACCTCAAGGCGTTTAGTCTTAATTTAAGTAGCATAGTTTCTCAATGAGGCGCTATTCGCAAAACTATAGATATTTTGCAAATAGCCTACAGCAAATTATTTTCTGTTGTAATGACACAATACTTTGTATCTATCATTAAGAAATATCATCATCATCATCATCATAATCATCATCATCATCATTCTATCTGGTGGCAGGGTACCAATCGTTTGATTACCTCCACTAGGAAGTATCACGTTCTTAAATCGTGTATTATCCAGTTCATTTTTTCTCTGTTCTTCACGATCTGTGGAATACGGTACTTCTTTCCCCTCCTACTCTCGTTAACATCTCTTCATTCTTCATTCCATCGGCTCTACTGATGTTTTTTTTTCCACATCTACATGTATCATACTTACATTCTGGCTATACTTACATTTTGTCTAGTTTTGAATAAGTTCAGAGTAGTCGTGAATAAACATAATGTAATATTTTATATACAACGTATAGTCTATATTGATAGTGATGTTCAATAGCTTAGTGTGGTTTGAAAGACAAGGGGAAAAAACGTTGCGTAAGGGCAGGGCCCCTCAGGGTGCATGCACTGTGCATGGTGCAAAAGACGACTTCGCTTGGTTGTCCAGAGTGCAGACCCCCACTTCTCGATTAGGAGCAATAGCGCTGTCTCTCTCTTTCCCCACGCCTGTCTCGCTCGCTCCGCCTGTCTCCCTCTTCTCCACTTGCTCCGTAGCGCTCCAAATCCGAGCCGAGTTGAGCCGAGCTTAGCCGAGTAGCCCAGAGACGAAGCGTTGGTCCGAGCCGAGCCGTGTGGGACCGATGCACTGTGCACAGGAACTCTGCGCCTCAGTTTACACGCGTGAGATTTTGGGCATTTGGGAGGCCCTGCGTAAGGGGATTCCTTGTTGTTTAGAACCTGCTAATACAAAGTTCGAGTTAAAGTAGTTGGAGTATCCTGAATTTATGTTTGGTGCGTGGCTTGGGTTTTCGAAGCTTGATTACACTGGTATATAAGGAGCTGTCGTGAGGACTTTCAAATATTCACACTTCTTTCACTGTACAACAATCACCTTCATCACACAGCCATGCTGGTTGCATAATGGGTTACTGAATAACTTAGTCTTCAGTTGCTTGACTGCAGCACAGTCCCGTAGTTTACTGCGTATAACCTGGAAAATCCGTTAAGTGGCTTAACCAAATCTTCTGGTGTGAGAACGACCAGTTCGGTTCTCATATGAAGTACGAGGAAGTATTTCTAAAACTTGCCGTGTGCTGTGTTAAAGGGCACAAATCCATCCATTCCCAAGCTGTAGGTGCTGCAATGTCTTTGAACAACGAGATCAAGTGGAAGAACGGCAATCTACCCGTCACCGGGAGAGTTGGCCGTGCGGTTAGGAACGCGCAGCTGTGAGCTCACATCCGGGAGATAGTGGGTTCGAATCCCACTGTCGGCAGCCCTGAAGAGGTTTTCCGTGGTTTCCCATTTTCACACCAGGCAAATGCTGGGGCTATACCTTAATTAAGGCTACGGTCGCTTCCTTCCCATTCCTAGGCCTTTCCTGTCCCATCGTCGCCATAAGACTTATCTGAGCTGGTGCGACGTAAAGCGAAGTAGCAAAAAAAAAAAAAAAATTCTACCCGTAAATCAAGTTCCAGTTCTGTTAGAGCGCTTAATACGGTCTTCAAAAGGAGATTGCGTATGAGTACACTAATAACTCAGTGTATTAACTAAATATATTTTGTAAGTGTTATAACCGAGCTACAAGTTAATCTAGTGGCATGTACGCAATTATCACGCAGATAATGAGTGTTTTTCTAATGTAGTGATATTTTGTTGTACAAATTGTACATATTTCCGTTGTCTTTATTTGCATAGTAACCAGTTATCTTTCACCTGTTGCTATTTCTTGGTGGATTTATTTTCATTTTGAATTTATATTCATATGGAAGTCTATTTTCCTGGCACCCGACGTTATTATATTTTGAAAAGTCACAGTAATATCTTAATTATAATTTATTATCATAAGTACATTCCAGAACGGCGCCAGTATTAGCCTTTTCCTCAACCTGGAGGTTAACCTTATATCCATCTATTATTATATAATGCTGACTGAATACTTCCGCCTTTTGTGACTCCCCTTGTTCATTAGTGAGCTGGAATGCCCTTCTTGGAACCTGTTTCTGCCATTAAGTATCTATATATACTCTTCCAGTTTCCCCTGAATTTCATATGACTGCCAAATATGTTTACCGTTATGTTATTATTAGATTACTTTTTGCTAAATTCAATTTCGTAGTAGGTTTCCGCAATCCCCCCCCTTTTTTTCCAATTTGCTTTACGTCGCATCGACACAGATAGGTCTTATGGCGACGATGGGATAGGAAAGGCCTAGGAATTGGAAGGAAGCGGCCGTGGCCTTAATTAAGGTACAGCCCCGGCATTTGCCTGGTGTGAAAATGGGAAACCACGGAAAACCATCTTCAGGGCTGGCGACAGTGGGGCTCGAACCCACTATCTCCCGATTACTGGATACTGGCCGCACTTAAGCGACTGCAGCTATCGAGCTCGGTAATCCCCGTTTACTTCCGTAACCATCCTAACTCTATTTCTTTCTAACCTGTACCTTCTTTTTATTCTCTTCATTTCTCTGTTATATCAGGTCTTTACCATTCCTTACAAACTTTAAAGAGATACCTGTTTTAAAACTTCTCGACAACTGCTTTACACACATCTCATACCTTGTTGAAATATTTACTTCACTGGGCTATGATGCTCCCAAGCTGGAATTTAGCTAGGGGTTAAAGGCTGGGTACTTTACTTGAACTTCATACCATGCGATTTTTCAGGTGAAAATTCAAATACGGGATCGAACACCGTTCATTCATGTGGAAAAACTAGTGCCTCTGCTCTAAATGACGTTTTCCCTCTATTATTTTTCGATTATGTCCAGATATAGTAAGAAAAAGACACATATCATTGCCTTTTGTATTCTTAACACAGCGCATTTCAATTAATGCTACGTTCACACACGTGAAATGGAATGGGCGTGAATTGTACAGAATTTTCGCTCAGTATTTTTTCACAGCGGCTCTTATTGTGGTATCCCCTGCTTGAAATTATTTAGGTTTTAAATAAACATTTTGATGAAAAACTAGCCCTAAATATGAATAGAGAAACGTGCTATTTTGATGTTTCCTATAATTCTGTACACTATCAGTTGCGGTTTGGTTATGTCCGCTGTGGTATGGCAATCAACGCCTAGTGATCAATCGTGGTTCGTTCGTCATTGCTACACATTCATCCCGCAACTGCACGCAGTTCGGGGTAAAGTACAGTGTACAAAGTTTACAATGAAACCAAGTATTGATGTATGTATTAGTATGTTATATATGCCTCATTAAAGTGAGAACCATCATCATCATCATCATCATCATCATCATCATCATCATCATCATCATCATCATCATCATCATCATCATCATCATCATCATCATCATCATCACTAGAAGCAAATCATCCCCATATCTGTGCTCAATTAGCTAATAGTATCGTTTGTTGTCGCTTCGTTTATGATGCTTGGAATATTTCAGTGAGTAACCCCGTGTGTGTTTAACCCAATGGTCGGAAATTTTATCTTTGCTGATCTCCCAGATTGTTCGAGTCGATAAAAAAAAATCAGAAGTAACTTCACGATTTGAGGACAATATATACATCGTGATGTATAAACTAGAATAATACTGTTCACAGCAAGGATTCATTAGAACTCTTACTGGTATTTTAATTGCACCACTTTATTCCAAAGGTAGTGTAATTGAACACGCTCAGCTTGCCATTGCGCAGAGATGATTTCGTGAAGACAAAATAGTCAAACAAGAGCTATCCATACGGATGGATTAAATAGAAACAGAAGTTGCATTAGCCTGGTATGAAAATGGTAAACCACGGAAAACCATATTCAAGGCTGCCACCGGTGGGATTCAAAGCCACCATCTGCCGAAAAGAAGCCCTCAATTATACGATGCAAACCGACAAGCCAACTTGCTCGGTGATTCAAATATATCAGAAGATTGGGCTCCCTGTAAAATATCTTCAGGATAATCTAATCACAATATATGTTTTAATTTTATATTTTACCCACATTTTAGCATTGATGATGACTGCGTTTTATTCGATTGATAAACCAATCCCGCCTTTGCTATTAATTCATGTATGAGAAGGAATATGATTTTAAATTTTGGGGATGAAATACCAAAGAAGGGTAGTGTGCGTGACATGAAGACCTGCATACTGATACATCTGCTCCTTCGAACATTCAAAACAGAAAAGAGCCCGTATTTTGAATATATATAAATAAAATAGTCTGCCTCTGTGGTGTAGTGGTTAGTGTGATTAGCTGCCATCTTCGGAGGTCCGGGTTCGATTCCCGGCTCTGCCACGAAATTTGAAAAGTGGTACGAGGGCTGGAACGGGGTCCACTCAGCCTCGGTAGGTCAACTGAGTAGAGGTGGGTTCGATTCCCACCTCAGCCAACCTAGAAGTGGTTTTCCGTGGTTTCCCACTTCTCCTCCAGGCAAATGCCGGGATGGTATCTAACTTAAGGCCACGGCCGCTTCCTTTCCTCTTCCTTGTATATCTCATCCAAACTTCCCATCCCCCCACAAGGGCCCTGTTCAGCAGGTGAGGCCGCCTGGGCGAGGTACTCATCATCCTCCCCAGTTGTATCCCCGACCCAGAGTCTGAAGCTCCAGGACACTGCCCTTGAGGCGGTAGAGGTGGAATCCCTCGCTGAGTCCGAGGGAAAAGCCAACGAGTTCTGGGTATTTTTGTGTCGGCCATATGTAGAAGAAGACGAAAATATTAATTTCTATCATATAAGTATGTACGTACGCGCATCAGGCAAAGCGCTGAACAGAATTTAACGAAAATCGATATGACAATCAACGCCTAGTGATCGATCGTAGTTCGTTATTGCTACGGAGACAGGTACGGTAGCTGCTATTGCAATCATTTCTTTAATAAGAAAAATTGTTTTTAAACAGCTGCATAAAACGGAATGTGTTCCAGTCTAACAGTTTGTAAAGTTTCTCTGAAAACACTAGGTCTAGATGAGTACTTTATTTCTTAATTACTGAATGAGAAGGCATACGATAAATCGACGAATTTTCAGGGAGTAGAGTAAAAATAAGTTTTTTCAAACAGAATGATTAAAAGTCATGTTTGCTTAACTTCGGAGATCTCACCGGATCCGGTGTTTCAACACGGCTACGGCCGTTGGCTAAGTAGATAACGGCAACACTTATTATATTCAGTTTTTAATGATTTAAAAATAAAAGCTCTTGAACGACATGAAGTCACAAAGCTAATTGCAAATAGAGGATTGTAGAGGTACGTAGTTAACTCACAGATGCGGACTGAACATCTAATGAAGATGTATAATAATAATAATAATAATAATAATAATAATAATAATAATAATAATAATAATAATAATAATAATAATAATAACCAACCTGTAATTTTACGAAATGCCATGGTCGAATATAAAGAATTCCCTATGGCTATGCAGTCTCACCTGGAAGAGGTAGGCATCTCCGAAGGCTGTGCTCAGACAAAAGATGTAATCGCGTTTCGGATGTTCGGGAATAGGTTGCATAATGGCGCCGTCGACGATGATGAGATGTTTGGGCGCTGCTTCCACAGAGCGTCCTTCGCGAGAGTCGCAAGGATAGAAGAGTAGCGTGGTACCCTTCAGGCACACCCAGTATCCCTTCCAGCCCCGCTTGCGCGCCAACTCGATCTGGTGCTTCTTGCGAAGGAGCCATTTCTTGACGCTCAGGAACCTGCAAACAAAGCAGAAAGAAAATAATAATCAATGGGCGGTAAAAAGAGAGAAATAGTGTACACTCCGCCCCTCAAGTGGGGTTTTGACGATGATAATAAAAGTCAATATAGGCCACTTTATCAGCAGCAACGCCGATAGGGTTTGTATACAAGCAACAAGTTGATGATTGTGGAACAGAAAATTACTTAGTTGCTAACTGTAAAAATTGCACTAAATTCCAAGGCTGTTAAGACCGTTGAAAGACCCACTATTACCTCTTAGAAAGCAAACGTATCATTGAAGAGGCATACTAGGGAAATGGGGAGAAGTTGTCTAATAGCTGTTTCATTCTCGTTTCCAAATCATGCATGCCATATCTTAATGAAAATGAAAATCCACACCCTGTTTCCAGTCATTCGACCGGGTCAGGAATGGAATGAATGAAGCCCCCATCTAGCGGCGAGGATAGGCAATTATGCCGGCTGCTGAAGCCTGTCGCACTCCTCTATGGCAATGAGTAATGAATGACAGATGAAATGAAATGAAATTGGAGAGTGTTGCTGGAATGAATTATGACAGGGAAAACCGGAGTACCCGGAGAAAAACCTGTCCGCCTCCGCTTTGTCCAGCACAAATCTCACATGGAGTGACCGGGTTTGAACCACGGAATCCAGCGGTGAGAGGCCGGCGCGCTGCCGCCTAAGCCACGGAGGCACTGCCATATCGTAATACATACTAATTTTAATTCTACATTACATATATCCTATTCTCCCTTGAGATATTGTCTTTCAAGAGTGAAGACTAATGTTCCTTGCACGTTTGTAAAATAAAATATTTTAAATAAGCAGGAATGCGCACATTAAGATTAGTGGTATTTATAAATCGAAGGCCTTTTATTTTTTATTTTTTATTTTTACAATTTGCTTTACGTTGCACAGATACAGACAGGTCTTATGGCGATGATGGGATAGAAAAGGACAGGAGTGGGAAAGAAGCGACAGGCACAGCCCCAGATTTTGTCTGGTGTGAAAATAGGAAAGCACGGAAAACCATCTTCAGGGCTGCCGACAGTGGAGTTCGAACCCACTATCTCCCGAATTGAAGGTCACAGCTGCGCGCCCCCAACCACACGGCCAAGTTTCTCGGTATATCTGATTTGTAAAGAGGAAGGACCAACGAATCTAACAAAAAGACTCTGACCTCGGTATGCAGTTGCAGCACCATCTTGAGTGCACCCCTATTTTAACTAATAATATACTGTATGATATTGTAGTCATATTGTAGTCAATATGTTTTTCTTTTTTTGCTATTTGTTTTACATCGCGTCGACATAGACAGGTCTTACGGCAAGAATGGGATAGAAAAGAGCTAGGACTTGGAAGGCCTTAATTAAGGTGTAGCCCCACCACTTACTTGGTGTGAAAATGGGAGAGCACGGGAAACCATATTTAGGGCTCCCGACAGTGGGTTTCGAACCTACTGTTCCCGAATGCAACCTCACAGCTATGTGGCCTACATCGCGTAGACAAGTCGCTTGGTGTGTTTACTTTAGTATGTCTTACTCTTTCATTAATATGTGTAAGTGGTCTTAATATGGTGTATAGCTTTTGGTAGTTCTCTGAATTACTTTCCAGGGTACCAGCGATCTTCTTTTGGGCATTGCTTTTACCGCCATTACAGTATATATATAATTTGCCAAGGATATTTCTAAGAATTTATAAAATTTTAACTGAAGTAGGTGATTCGCCTCTGCTCAGAGGGAGTTAATATGCATCAAGGTGAAGCTGAATATTGCGTTCTTCACCCGTGACGTACACTTGCACATCTCGAATTCTGTTCTGGTTGCTGCGTTCTCCCAGGATTGCGAGGGAAGTCGAATCAATTAATAATAGACCTAATGCCATTAACATTAAGTGATTTCTTGTGTAATTTCTATATCAGAACACAGTTGGAAGTGAAGGCGAACAGAAACAAAAGGTTCGTATCTGGAAGTAACAAAGTGAAGACATTCATAATGAACAGGTTTAAGTCACATACGGAACAAAGTTATTTCTGTAAGTCCGCTTTGAAGGTGGGGCCAAGTGATCACTTGCATCTGGATGCAGAGGGAAAGAGTAGAGTATTTACCGATCGAGTTGGCCATGCGGTTAGCGTCGCGCAGCTGTGAGCTTGCACCCGATAGATAGTGGGTTCGAATCTGACTGCCGGCAGCCCTGAAGATGGTTTTTCATTGTTTCCCATTTTCACACCAGGCAAATGCTGGGACTGTATCTTAATTAAGGCCACGGCCACTTCCTTCCCACTCCTAGGCCTTCCCTATTCCATCGTCGACATAAGACCTATCTGTGTCGGTGCGACGTAAAGCAAATAGAAAGAAAAAAAAAAAGAGTAGAGTGGATATGGTTCTCGTCTCGCATACAAGGTCGTTAACCAAACATTAACGTGGACTGGAAGGCGCAATGGTCTTTATCGTTTAAGGGCTTTAGGGTTGACAAGTTGTCTAGTCATCTGGCCAGCAGGTATTGGGGTGACGTCTCTTTATATGGGAGTCACAAGCTGACTTATCAAATGGCCGTCAGGTATATGTGTATGAGAGAGAGAGAGAGAGAGAGAGAGAGAGAGAGAGAGAGAGATCATCCACTGTGAATAATGTATATATTTCTTTGTAGAATTATTTGAAGGCAGCAAGATTTCAATTTCATGTTATACGAATCATATCAATAAAGACATGTCGACTACCAACCGTTATGGTAATCGAAAAATTAAAAATTAACATTGTTAACATTTAATTTAACATCTCATATTTAGAGAAGAAGAAGCCTCCGTGGCTCAGACGGCAGCGCGTCGGCCTCTCACCGCTGGATACCGTGGTTCAAATCCCGGTCACTCCATGTGAGATTTGTGCTGGACAAAGCGGAGGCGGGACAGGTTTTTCTGCGGGTACTCCGGTTTTCCCTGACATCCTTCATTCCAGCAATACTCTCCATTATCATTTCATATTATCTATCATTCATTAAGAAATCACTTTGGGAGTGGCGACCCCATCGTACTAACAGCCTAAATCTGCTTCATTCATTACATCCCTGACCCGGTCAATGACTGGAAAACAAGTTGTAGGTTTTCATTTTAATTTAGAAAAGAACTGTTGATGAACTTATTTAGAATGAATGCGACAACGCTTACTATCTTGTGCGGGAAACTAACTGATCATTTTATAACTGAACCCCCATGTCCGAAAATGCATGATATGAGCACTGTGCGACATTGAAGTTTGACAACAGTTTGTACATGGTGATTCCACATTTTGTTCAAGAAACCTCTACCAACCTAACAAGAGCATCACATCGTTTTCATGAATATCAACATTTTAATTTCACAATTTATTTTGCTTTACATCGGACCGATAGAGATAGGTCTTATGGCAACGATGGGATAGAAAAGGGCTGGGAGTGGGAAGGAAGCGGTCATAGCCTTAATTAAGGTACAACCCCGGTATTTGCCTAGTGTTAAAATGGGAAACAACCGAAAGCGATCTTCAGGGCAGCCGACAGTGGGGTTTGAACTCATTATCTCCAGAATGCAAGCTCACAGCTTGGTCCCCCGGTCCCGCCATATTAGCAAATAGGGATAGCTAGCCTGCTAAAGGAGAAGTGAATTCTCCGTTCTCAAAAGTATGTACTCCCCATGGAGATACAACCCACGCAGTTGGTCTGCCACTGCTAAGCAGAGTCTTGGAGGGGTGTGTCAATCCAACTGATGAGCCCAAATGGCACGTCTGGGTGAATCTCTGCAAACGCACACGGCCTAACCACCCAGGAACTGGTTCTATTCCCGTGATTGTAAGATCTGCGGCCGTGAAAGCCAGTTTTGAAATTGGTCATGTTCATTTCAGTGATGTGCATCTTATTAAGAAGTATTTCTTGCAAAAACATTTTTTTAGAGATATGATCAAAGTACTTTCACTTAAGGAATTTCACTATAAATTAAATGCATACATACAAATAGAATTCAATGAAGTAACAAGGTAATGTACATTTTGCAAAATCTGAAGACATTTAAGTACGGTCGAACAGAAACAGTCATATACATCTTGCCTATAATGGTAATTTAAACGTTCGCATACAGGGTATTTCATAAATATACGGCACAAAGTTAGGGTTCAATTCCTCGTATATAGAGAATGAAAAAGTATATATCAACAAGGATTCGTAAATGCGCACTTTCTAGCCCTCGCCGATCACCTGATGTAAACCCATTGGACTTTCTGTGTGGAGTTATGCGAAGTTTTTGGTGTCGCGATTGCTGTGGAGAATGGAGCAACACTTTAGGGCAGAACCATAAGGTCCTTTCAAACAATACGTACAACACCGGACATATTCCAGCGTGTTTTCAACACTAGCGGGGACGAGCGCAAGTTTACAGCATGACACGAGGCGGGCAAAGGTAACGATCGGAATACATACGATCTAGCCCGCAACACCTGAGGTTTTAGCCTTCGATAGATTCTGATATCTCGGAAAGTACGCATTTCCGGATCCATGTTTATACACACTATATTTCTTTCTCTGTATGTGAGGAATCCAACCCTAAAGTTATGCCGTGTATTTTTGAAACTTCCTATGTACTATTATGGTCACCTGAGCTACAGTTCGGTCGCTATTGACGTGTGTGTTTGTGATTCACTGAATTAGATCTCGGACATGTGCCTCAATACTTGAAATGTCCACGGTTTCCTGCAGTGAGAATAAGAATGTCCGCTAATTCAACTACTAAGGATAGCCGCTGAAATTCGCTGTGGTCTGTTCTCCGACAATTCAAATATTTAACTCTATGATGCTCTCATAGTGTGCATTTTAGTCAAGGATATGCGGAGAGCATTACATAAATGTAGACATATCCAGTTTCATACGTTCATTACGGATTTTAATTACAGTTACACTCTATGAAATACAGAAGATTGCTTCCCATCATTTTTAACATCAGGCATGATCATTCAAGGTTCCATGAAAAAATAGTAATTGTTATAATTTTTTGTTGTAACTCTTGCACGTTATTTGAATTAGGATCATTGTAATCTCCCTCTCCTTGTCCTGAAATACACAATTAAGATAATATATCAATAGCGGTAATACACAGGGTGGGTCACCTAACATTACCACGGGCAATATTTCTTAAACAAAGAGGAATTTTGAAAAATATTTTCACAGACAAAATGTTAGGAATGGGGCTCATGGAATTAGTGGATACAATTAATTTTAAAATGTACGGAGTATAATTTTCAAATGTTAATTTTATGAAAACCCTTATTAGCTTTATTATAATGGAAAGCAGAAATATAGGCAATAATAATGTTGTTTGTTACAAAAGTTATACGTCAATTCAATCCCTAGTTATTGCAACGGGTCAGTGACGCTTGAAATCCACTCCTCATAGTTAATACATATGTCTATCGATAAAAAAACAGAGATGAAGGAAGAACAGTGATAATGTGACAGTAATACGAACGGTTTGTTACGAAACAGACATAAACAGCACATTACATGCATATGCCACCATTTTATTAACTTTGTTCTTATAAGAATTATGTATTGTATAGAATACCTTCGTCGGAAAATTGTACACATTCAGTTACATAATTAAATGAGCAAAATGCTTAATGAATGAATAACATGGCGTAACATATCTGATGTTATCCGAAAGAAGGCTGCCTCTGTGCGATGTTTCATGTCAACTAGAGTTGTAGGCACATCACAGTAAATCTCCTTCTTTAAACGACCCTACCACGTCCTATGAAACGTCTATCGAACATTTTATCAAGGGTTCACCTAGTGTTAATTGCAAAGTACACTGGACAAGCATCGTACTGATACCACGCCCTAATCAGAGTTTCCAAAGGGACACTTTTTTGCAAAGTTGGCGAATCGTACTGTAGGAATTTGCAGCTGTTTGAGTGATTTCAATGAAGGGAGGCCCTATGAGCTGATCGCCAATTATTCCACAGCATACATTGACATTCCAAGGTAGCTATGGACGTTCTCTGTTCGGGTACCTTTCGGCATGCAATCTACAGGCTTGTGCTGCATTTTTGCAACACTCGCCGTATATCAGTATCATCTCTGTCTTTTCTCAGGACATTTTTTACTGTTCAAAAGAAATATTTTCTCAGTTTTCTGCGATGTGGAAGGGGGCAAGCGTTCTTACTTGTGTACAATATCACAGACTTCTGATTACTTCTTGGACTGTCCTCAGTACAAAGCCAATGCAGAATATGAACAAACGCAAGGGCTACGTAAGGCAGATGGGACAACTAAAACAAACATACACATATTACAGCTAAAATCGGAAATACTGTAGTCATCCTACAACCCTACCTTTGTTACAACACGCGAATGAACTTCTGAAGTATTTTCAAGCGTCAATTTCAAACTACAATTACTCGGGATTGAATTAACATATTGCATTGTACTAAACACTATTATTATTTATCTCTTTTTCCCTTCTCGCAGTTTTACTAAAGATAATAGGAGCTTTCCACTAAAAATACGTAAATTTGTATTGAAAATTACATTTCCGTACATTTTCCAAATGACGTTCTGTCTCTGAAGTTTTTTCCAATTCCTTTTCAATATGTAAGATCAAATTTTAAAAGAACTTAATCGTGTAAAGTCCACCTGGTCATTACACGTTTGCCATTTAATAAATGGTATTTTTAAAAGCTACATAGTTGTTTAAAAATCTATATAGGAAATGTTTCGACTTAGCCTAGAGGTCATTATCAGCTAAAATTACATAATGAAGACAGACATACAACAAAAACAGGGATACATAAAAAAATTGAGATAAAATACAATCAACAAATTAAGAGGAAGTCTATATTTAAAATGTACATAGCTTCAATATTAAAATATACTCAACAAATACAATAGAAATCTGTGTTAAAAATGCACATAGATTCCAACTTGGACGAATTCAGTTGTAAGTGTGGATCCAACCGTATTTAATACAATATTGGATGGTTGGATGACATACTTAAAAATTTTGTGAAGAAAGATGTTGTGCTATTTGTCATGCTTCTAGAATTGAAGTGAAGTTTTGAAAAATCCGTTACATAACTTCAGGAAAATACAAGTATAGCCAGGATGTCCTCTTTCCTCCAGCTCTGTGCTTGTATAGGTCAGGTTGGGTTGGTGTTGACCTCCACACTTCAATTTCTTCAACATCAGGTAGCATTTCATGACCAAAAAGTTGTGGTCAGAGTTCACGTCTGCTCCTGGGAAAGTTCTGCAATTCAACACCTGGTTTCTGAATTTCTGTCTAATCATAATGAAGTAATGGATTGTATTTGGTATTTTTCTAAAAAATTAAATAATGAGGTGATAGCTCTAATAATAATAATAATAATAATAATAATAATAATAATAATAATAATAATAATAATAATAATAATAATAATAATAATAATAATAATAATAATAATAATGATTTAAGTCTTAATAATTACTTTTACAGTTCTGGGAGACATTGAGGTGCCGGAATTTCGTCTCACAGGATTTCGTTTACGTGCCGAGGCACGTGCATTTGAGCACCTTCAAATACCACCAGACTGAGCCAGGATAGAACCAGCAAACTGAGAGTCATAAGACCAGCGCTCTAATGTCTGAGATACTCGGACCAGCAAGCTAATAGCTCCCTCCGTAGATTAGTGATAGATTGTCGACTTCCGAATCCCACGATGGGGGTTCAAACCCGGCAGATGTAGTCGGATTTTTGAAGAGTGGAAGGAAGTGTTTTCAATAATCTACGTTGAGGCATACGTCGCTTAAGAGAGATTGGTTTCTCTACAATCTAGTAGTAGTAGTAGTAGGCTAAGACAGGAAAGGAGTAGACTCAAGAAAGAAAGAAAGAAAGAAAGAAAGAAAGAAAGAAAGAAATAAGGAAGGAACACCGACAACGAATGCGGGAGTACTGGTTAGATGTCAAAACCCGAAGAAGTAGAGAGTTGAAATGGCATGAAGCGTAGTTTGCCGCAAGAAATAAATGAATGAAATAGGGGATGATGACAACAATGTTGATGGTGGAGAAATGCTTTTAACATTCATTCATCAGTGTACAACAGGGAATATTACAGTGTACTGGCTATCTCGGTAATGTATGGAACTGTAATGCCTATAATTGGGGAAAGACCGGGTATAATAATAATAATAATAATAATAATAATAATAATAATAATAATAATAATAATAATAATAATAATAATAATAATAAATAAAGTCATTTATGTAAGCAATTGGTTTGATCATTTTTTTTCAACTGACTGCATTTTACTTTTGGTTCAAATTAATCTGAAATTATACGTGTAGGCTGACAAAAAGCCGGAGTTATTTTATTAACCCGTTAACAAATGTATGTAATAAAGATGTCTCTAATCTTTGAAAATAGTACACAGCAATCAGAAAAATAGTTGCTCATTCTATGTTTCTGGAAACAAACTCAGTGCGTAAATAATATATGACAAAAACAGAGTTTCAATGGATAAATACTATGCATAACAAAACCTGAGTTATTGATGAAGTATTCGTATCCAATAAACTTCTGACTGCCTGCCAAATATCAAAATTTCAGTATTGCTTCAATGATTACAGTTTTTACATTTCTGCCTTCATGATTCCATGAATTATGGCAGTTCATGAATATACACAATGTATTGAACATGCAGAGCGATAGAACAATTGTTACTTGCATAATGAATGCAAATTTAGCAATAATACATCTCCGATATTGTGAAACTCTCGCCTGTCAAACTGCTTTAGTGTGAGCATCAAATATTAATGCTGAGAGAATATCAAAGGCGAGATGAATAGGTAGAGTATTCTTTTTTTAACGAATTTTAATCAAGTAATATTTAAAACAAAAACGATATTTAGGGAATTGTTTTGAGTATACAATGAATTCTCACCTGAAGTGTAAGAGTTATGAATAGAGGGCGGATGTTGTTGAAATGTCATCTCTGTTTCCTTTGCATTAGGACATTGCTCATTAGTATAGACATTGATCTTGCGATATAACAGACGGTAATGTTTTGATTTTGTATTTTTTTTTTTCGATTGGGGATGATCAGTCATTGTTTCAAATTTCAAGATGATTTTAGGTTCATATAATATAATTTTGAAGAATTTTCAGTTCATTTTAAAATATGTTTTAATTAATGCATGCATTCTTTATTGCAGAAATAAAATTCCACATATGACAACATACAAATTGTAAATTTTCTCACATGTGGTTAAATCTGCTAAATATCTTTCATGACTAAGCAAACTGGCCAGCAGATGTTGGTGACTAAGAAAGGGTAGGGAAAGAATTTGTATCCGTGAGTCTTGTGTTTCCAAGATATGTGCAGTTACACAATACAGAACTCTGCTAGTTAGGAGAAAGTATTTCCTACGGACGTAGCACAAGGAATGCATCAGCCGTCGCACCCGCCCCTACAGTCATTACCCCCCTGTACCCCAAGGGCAAGAATAAATGGAAAGGAGAAGGGATTGGAGGGAACAGCAATCTTTAACATACGTGTTTACAACAGATTGGCGTGTTTCATCTTGTAAATTGTGCAGCGTTAAAGTGAGTGTTGAGAGGATGTTTGTTGATGTTTGTTGTACAACAGTGTATTAAAGGAGAAAAAAATGAAAGCTGTAACGAGTGAAAAAAAAAGGAAAAAAAAACGAGTGTTCCCAAAGTTTTTCAGGGGAAGCAAATCATTATTCCATATTTAAATTATTTCCCCACTATTACACAGCCGCCAGAATTCAGTTTGGTCAAATGTTTTAAAGTCATTTTAACTTCTTTAAAGCATTTTTCCACAAGAAGGAGCGTGATTAGCTCAGTGGCTTAGCGGCTGAGGTTGGATTCCCGGTCGATTCCTGGGCTGAGATTTTCATCTCAAGAATCACGGGATGGGATAAGCTGAAGAATGTTTTAGTATAGAACTTTATCCATAAGTTTAAGAGAATTTTATTGATCATTTTCGGTGACATTGTAGGTCATCAACGTTCAGCCCTTAATTATGAATATGCAGGGATATATCTATAGACGACTTAATTCTTCATTAAAAAAACCATGGCACTACAGCTCTTGAAGGGCCTTGGCCTACCAAGCGACCGCTGCTCAACCCGAAGGCCTGCAGACTACGGGGTGCGTGTGGTCAGCACGACGAATCCTCTCGCCCGTTATTATTGGCTTTCTAGACCGGGGCCGCTATCTCACCGTCAGATAGCTCCTCAATTATAATCACGTAGGCTGAGTGGACCCCGAACCAGCCCTCAGGTCCAGATAAAAATCCCTGACCTGGCCGAAAATCGAACCCGGGGCCTCCGGGTAAGAGGCAGGCACACTACCCCTACACCATGGGGCTGGCACTTCTTCATAAGAGTCATTTTAAATACATAGCGTTGAGGAGAAAATATTGAATTCACGGCAAAGAACTCGCTAAGTAGTCTTTATTACCATTAAGGAATATTGAGAACAAGCCAGCAAAATATCGTTACTACATGATGAATACTTTTTCTACAGTTTTTTTCTTTTCTTTTTTGCTAGGGGCTTTACGTCGCACCGACACAGATAGGTCTTATGGCGACGATTCTACAGTTTTAGCTGCTCGTAGGTAATACTATGTTTGGATAGTTTAGTAAATCATGCCAAACATTCGTCAAAACGTACAGTAGTCACAAAAACCTTCAATATTTTTCTAATTTACAGTCACATTTTAATTTTTATGGTGGTTGCTGACAGATCTCGTCGACACAAATCAAAATGTATATACAACATCAACACGCAAAGTTACACCACGCGGTAACTGACTTTCGACCACCAAGAACGTGCCTTACCTTGGCGGCCATCTTGAAATGACCTCATGCACCCTACGTCAGCTATCACGGTCACGATTTCTGCATTCACCTTATTCAAAATATATACAAATTATTTCCACATATATAATTTTTTTGCTTTTCATTGATTCTTCGTGTTTGTCTTAATAAGAAACTCTTAATGAAATCCCAGCACACACACTGCTAACCACAACAAAAGCGTCACATCGATATTTCGCAGGAGAACCCTAACCCCAATTTGAACAACGTTTCACGTCAAAGTACTGTACACAGGTATCCGACCACCCGAGATTTGTTTTGGAAGTCCTTCTGGATAAAGACAAAGCAGGCAAGCTTACTGTCTTAAGTGACTGATAATTTCGTGATCAAAATCGTACGACATCGGGTTTTAATTGGCATCTGAACAACAAAGATGAGACTTCCTTTTCAAAATTTCCACATGCTCTGGCGAGGATTTGAACCGTAGCCTTGAAGTCTCCATATATAATGTAAAGAGGAAGGGGCTGCCTACCAGAGCCCTGCTCAGTTGTTCCGTGTCTCCCTGGCTTAGAAGCTGGGAAGCGCGTGTACACAAAAGCTTCGGCGAAACCTCGACATAGCAAGAGGAGCTGACGAGATTATCTCCTGAAGGGATGGAGATCCCCCTACTTTATTGAAGGAAAGTACATCATATACACTGGAGGAAAAAAATATATAAACACCAAGAAGGGGTAGTGGTAGATTAACGAACGTTGGTAGGCGTGTTTACACCTGAAAGATGACGTTGATCCAAATTTCCCGCAAATCGCATTACCGTGGCGATAGTAGTGGCCCCATGACGTTGCACGTCAGGTTTGCTTTACACGTGGGCTGTACTTTGCTACAGGGTTAGTTACCTGCGAGGTTGGACGGAGTGACTGTAAGTGGGTTAAGAATACCTTTACGACGACGAGGAGGCCAGTGTCAACAGCTCACTGCGGTTGAATGAGGCCGTACATAAAGGTGGGATTTTCTTCACGAGAAGATACGCCCGCAAGAAGACCGGGCTCCGGACGTTCCCGTGGCTCCACCGAGAGGGAGGACCGCCGTATTCGGCATATGGCTGTGGTGCAGTGGACTGTGTCTGCAGCAGCAATTCGAGCGGAAGTTGGCACCACAGTAACGCAACGAACTGTTCTAAATCGGTTACTTAAATAACAGCTCCAAGCCAGACGCCCTGCGGTGTGCATTCCACTTACCCCAAACCACCGCCGTCTGTGACGTCAGTGGTGTCAAGCGAGAGCTCATTGGAGGATGGTGTGGAGTTCCGTTGTGTTATCCGATAAAAGCCGGTTCTGCCTTGGTGCCAGTGATGGCCGTGAATTGGTTAGAAGGAGGCCAGGTGAGCGCCTGCATTCCACCTGTCTGCGGCGTCGACACACTGGACCTACACCGGGAGTTTTGGTCTGGGGAGCAATTTCCTATGACAGCAGGAGCACTCTCGTTGTTATCCCACGCACCCTGACTGCAGATGTGTACGTCCGTCTGGTGATTCGATATGTTGTGCTGCCATTCCCGAACAGCATTCCCGGGGGTGCTTTACAACAGGATAATACACACCTCCAAGCCGCTGTTGTCACCCAACGTGCTTTATAGAGTTCGACATATTGCCTTGGCCTACTTGAGCCCCGATCAGTCCCCAATCGAGCACGTATGGGACATCATTGAGCGACAACTCCAGCGTCATCCATAGCTGGCATTAACCGTCCCTATATTGACCAACCAAGTGCAACAGGTATGGAACTCCACCCCACAAGCTGACATCCGGCACCTGTACGACATAATGCATGAAAGTTAGCATGCCTGCGTTCAACAGTTAGGCGATTACACCTGTTATTAATGGACCAGCATGGCATATTTGCGATGGCTTTTCTCGCGCGGATTATTGTACGTTTAATCAGTTAAATATGTTACCTCGACAAATATATTGCAAACATTTTCGTATTCTAGTTTCCGTATTTTATGGTGTTTAAGATATTTTCTTCCGCCAGTGTATATAGCAAGGAAAAGCAGTGACCATCCCTAAGCGAATGGCCCTATCTATACATAAATAAATCAGAACACTGAAAAATGTGTATGATCGTTGCCAGAACACAATCTAAGTAACTACGATATAGTCTAGAGCACATACGAGCAGTGACGATTACAATGGCACTGAATCCTGTTAGGAAAATAATTATGTACACCCAAAGAGAACCGTCCATCTTCAAGGTGGCTCCCGCACGGCCTGAATACGTTAAAGGAGAGGCTAAACGGAGGAGGAAGGGCTGCGGAATGAACGCTGAATAAGGATGCGACGTACTCCGCGAGTTATTTCCCTGCTGTTGCTGAGGCTGACCGAGGGGCTGCCTAGAGGGCATCGGAAACTGAAGGCCGGCTGGCAGGTTGATGAGTTGCTCTCGGTGGCAGTGTTAAGCTGAACCGTGTAGCCCCCAGGCCTTGGTCACCGCTATGTAGAGGAGCGATGCCCTGGTGTAAACGTACTGTCACTGGGCAGGGTCCGGGCGATTCCATACTGAGAGAAAACATAAAACAAACAGTAGCACCATCGTGGTGGTCCCTCACAGTCTCGGACATGGGCCTTGGAGTATATTCGAGGGATGAGCTGTCGCGATCTGTCGGCTGGTGGCATCACATCTAGTTGCTGGGGTTGTTCTGGAACGTCGTCGGGGGTCGGGTGTCCCTCCTGATGCCCGGCGTCCTCCAAAAAAAAAAAAAAAAAAAAAAAGAGGCAGAGTGGACATTCGGTTGTGAATTTCTGTCATATTAGTGCGGTGCTCTTTATCGGATCTCGCGTAAAGCTTTGAATATTGCTTGGACGTTCTCTGGTGCCATGCCTTTGGTGGGGTCCACTCATTGAAGAAGAATTTCAACGTCTTGGTTCGATTCCCGGCTGATTCAGGGGTTTTTGATTGTGAATGATTAATATCCCTGGCCTGGCGACTGGGTGTTTGTGTCGTCCTTAACGTCCCTTTCCTCACATTCAACACTCTACACTTTCTCCATTGCAATTACACGCAGGTTCATATCACATGATACAAGTAGGGAAAAAAGATGTCCATAGGTCCACGCCCCGAACAAATGGCATTTATTTAAAAAAAAAAAGGGTGAGGGAAAGGGAACACAACCCGTTGTTCCAAAATCTAGTAAACGTAAACACGGCTCGAATGTTGAGTTTTGCAAGAAGGAATTAGGATATCTAAGGACTTAAGGCAGGTAGGGTAGGCACTTGTTACACTTTCTCTGTCTTGAAGGTCCTTGAAAGTCATTCATTCTCAACTCCCACCCCTAAATCGTTTACACTTTAAGGTCGATTCACACATCTCCGGGACGTGACGGCGCTTTCCGTGCCGTGACGGCATCTTCCGTGAAAATAAAATATCGTCGCCATGTAAACGAAGGGATGAGTTCATACACTTCCGTTGACGTCATTCGCCGTGACCTTCAGTGCTTCTCCGTGATCCGTGCCGGCAATACGTATTCGCTCGCCAACGATATTTTCTTGCTTTCACGGACGTGATTTCTCTCATCGCGCCTTCCTGCTTCTCTGCTTTCGTAGAGTACTGAGGTTATCTGTGTACGTTTGAACTTTATCTCCCAAAATGAAGGACGAGCTGCTGATTGAATTAGTGAAGGCACACTCTTTTCTATATAATTTAGCTGATTCGAAATATATGGATAGTGGTTTGAAGAAGCGTGTATGGGAGGAAATTGGCGAGAAAATGGAAGCTGAAGGTAGGTAACCAATTTTTTTTGCTCTTAAGATTAAGAAAATCAGTCCGTCTGTACATAGGCACCGACTTTATCGCGACAAGGCACTTTCTGCCCCCAACCTACAAAGTCAGGGGCATTAAAAATTAATCAACAATTTCATTTATTTAATTTTTCAAGTAATTAAAAGCAAATGTAGTGTACTAATACCATTAATACCTTCTTCGCTAGTAGTTGTAGTAAATAATTTACTAATACCTCACTTTATTGCACAACCCCCCCCCCGCCCCCACCTTCTAAATGTTTAACAAGTCGACGCCTATGTACCTGCGACAATGTGAATATCAATCCAAATTTAATATAGTTATAAACATAACATTATAAACAACTGTTATAACAATTATACGAGTATAATCATATACAGTAGGCCTATATAAAATAATATAATAATCATAATATACTAATTATGTTACTAAAAATTGACATTCTCAGAACTTAATATACTAGCATATCGGAAAGGTCTTCAGCTACTCACTAAGTGACGTTATCGACATCTTTCATATGTGTTCTTGCCACGGTACTGAACCAGCTTCTGAGCAGAAATAATCTTTTAACTTATCCCTTATGCAGAAAGCCTCTCTGGTCGAATTTCCACCACGAGGGAGTAAGTTTTGGAGCTGTGGATTGACAAACTCTTGGTTTGTGGAATCACTTGTTTCTTCCTCTCTTTCTCCTCTTCATCCAAGATTATAGCTATCATTAACAGTTTATCATCACTAAGAAAACTCATCATGGAACACTTGATTGCCGACTTATAACTGCACGGAACTGCACGGAACTGAAGTGTGAGAACAGACGTGAAATATTCATGTCGGAAAGGACGGATACGGAAACGGAGAGCGCCGTCACGTCCCGGAGATGTGTGAATCGACCTTTAGTCTCGTCTTCGTCAGCCGGCATGTCCCCCAAGTTCAGCGGGCCTTCGCAGGCCACATTGCCGAATAGCTCTCCGTTCTTACGTCATTCGGTTGTTAGATGAAGCTGTATCTCGGTCGTGCATCTAGTGTCTTTCCTCAAAGAAACCTACTGCTACTGTATAAATTCTGAATAGCGCATCGCACGTGTGGACCAGGTATACTAAAGATCTCCTCTAGATTTTTATCATCCTACGGAAGCACTAAAAGAAAAGTCACCTCCATACAGGCCATGAAGGCCCTTGAAGGAGTGGAAGGTAAAGGCTTCCACCGTTGTTAACCTCGGCACGTGATGGGGTAGAGTGGTTAGCCCTACGCCCGGCCGCCTTTGCACCCAGGAATTAACCTGGTACTCATTTTTGGTGTAGGCTGAGTGAACCTCAGGGCCATATGCACCTCCGGAAGTGGAAATCTCGTTTCTTAAATTTTACGACTTCCTGACGGGGATTCGAACCCACGTCCTTCCGGGCGAACCGAGCACGCCTTTACCGCCTCGGCCAGGCAGCCCCTCCTACGGAAGCACTATATTTCATATTTTCCAGATTGTCGATTTCTACTTTCTACAGTGTTCATGTTTCAGAAGCAAACAATACTGCCCACTCCATACAAATGTTTGTAGCAATCTTTGGTCGTAGAAACTTGATTAACTGGAGGAAAGCAGTGTGCAAAGGAGACACCACAATATCGCTAGTTGTCTGACCTGTAACAAACAGGCTGTGAGGAACAGGTATGGCGAATGATATATATTTCTCCTCAGCTTCAAAATGAAGAAAACGAAAGTGTCATCCTCTTCATCAAGGGACCAGCGGTGTGAAATAGAAAAAAAGAAGTAACACATTATTACCGGACCTCAGCTTTGCTGTGACATTATGAATCCTGCAGCTCTTGTTAGGGAACATTACGGAGCCATTCATATCAATAAACTCGGTCGTCATTATCATCAGCACTCGTTCCGTAGTTGATAAACTACACCCTAGAGGGAGCCAGCGTTATTGATACTCCAGGTTCATGAGGAGAAATATTGCCTCCCTTCTCTCGGTAAGCCGCTCTTCTCGGAGATAAAGCTGCGGTTACGAACGTATGGCATTTTGACGCCTCGCTAGGATTTATCAGCCGAAATACGTCTTCTCACTCATGCAATAAATCATTCTTACTTGTCGACCCCCATGGAAGTAATATTTCCTTAAATAATTAAATATAACACGTTGTACCCCAAACAATGAACTATGACCGTGTGATTAGGGGCGCACAGCTGTGAGCTTGCATCCGGGAGATAGCGGGTTCGAACCTCAGTCAGCAGCCCTGAAGATGGTTTTGTGTGGTTTCCCATTTTCACACCAATATGTACCTTAATCAAGGCCACGGTAGCTTCCTTCCCATTCCTAGCCCCTTCCTATCCCATAGACGCCGTAAGACCTATCTGTGTCGGTGCGACGTAAAGCTCGTCGTAAGAAAACAACAACAACAATGAACTATAGTAGGTTCATAAGTATCTCAGAAGCCGAGCATATTAACGCACGATCAGCTATAACAGGAAAGCACGTTCGGAGATTTCAAGCTCGAATCCCGGCTGAAAGCCACCTTCTTTTCAGCCAACTGTTCTAATGACCCATAATTTCAATCATGGAGCATATACCCCAAACCTTGGCTTACATACTGCACCCGCTCACCTCCTGAGTCCCAGACTAGCATTTATCTCAGGGGTGATCAGTTCGAAAACGATAAAAAAAAATTTATATAAAGAAAATCAAAAAAATATATATCGGCGCATCAAATGAACACAGGGATGAACGGGGCATGCAAATTTAAGGTTACGGGGGACGACTCATTCATGGATACAAATTTTTGACTCCACAATAGGACTGGGAAGTGACAACTTAAATTCCATGGGCATACTGGACTAACTACAATGAAAAGATATGGAAACTGTTTCCTATTGAAATTGCAATGAGGAGCAATTTATTCACTTATTTTGCATACTACGCCTGATGACAATTTTACATTGGGACACTTTAATCCTGAAAAATAAATGACATAATACTTGGATTTTACTTCACTACTCTGGTAGTGTAAAACATTTGGTGAATTCGCCCCAATTGGTTACTGGGGATCGAATTCACATCCGTATGATTGGACGTTTCACCGCTGGAGATCTTCTTTCGGAGACGAAGGCACGACAGTAACTTTTTACTGTCGTCTCCTCGTTCCGTTTGGACATGAGACACTTCCGGTATGTACATTCTGGTGAGCCGGACACCCGCCTTGGAAAATGTTATCGCCTCGAAAAAAAAAAACGGGAATTTATAATACGGACAAACTCTAGCCTATTATTTCCAGATTCACAAACACGCCAGGTAGAGTTCATTAACTCAAAGCCTATTTCAATATTTACACTTGTCAATACGACAAGACGTACGGAAAGGTTCATTACTATGCTCTGACCATGAAAACATGTGCCGTCCGTGGGTTATTTACGTATCTACCGCTAATAATCTCCCCGTGAAAACCCAACATCTGGTTCGGAGCAGTTCGACACAGGATGACTGTCCCTAGCATATCCTCCTATGATTATTAAATGATATCATTTCCATTCTTTATCTGATCATTATCATATTCTTGAACTACCATCAATTAATTTTATTATTATCATTAATTTCAATTATAATCCGGTATTTGATTATTATTATTTGTCATCCGGGATGATTATATGCCAACCCTTGCCGACGTTTCAAACGAAGGGTCGTTCTTCCTCCTAATTTATCCGCACAATATAATGATCAGCTTCCTCATAAATATTATTATTATTATTATTATTATTATTATTATTATTATTATTATTATTATTATTATTATTATTATTATTATTATTATATTCGTAACAATGAATCATCGCCCATTAAATATCTTAATTTCCTTTCATCATAATTATTATTCTCAAATTACTATTGCAAGTTCTTTATCTTCTGCTCCTTCAACTTTTCATTATTATTATTATTATTATTATTATTATTATTATTATTATTATTATTAACATTATTATTAATATTATTATTAATAGTGGAAATCGTGATTATCGTAACCCGTAATCATCCTTGCTATAATACTTCAACTTCTCGCTCTTATTATTTTCATAAAAAATAAATAAAAAAAAGTAGCTTCATTGGTTATTCTTCTTCTCCTTCTTCAAATATTTTATTTATTATTATTATTAGTTAAAAATCTCAAATCTCTCATTTCAACTCCCAACATCATTATTATGTCCAAAATAAAAAAAGTAAATTCTTCAAAAAAAAAAGTAACTTAGTTTTTTAAAATATTTATTATTCTTATTAATTAAAAAATAATTTCGTCTGTTACATGGTAGTTTACTCTTAATATGTTTAACGCATAACCCCTTTTACAATTCCGATTTATCTTGGCACTAAGCACTTGATTTAAGACAAGATTCACTTGGAGTATGATTATTGTTATTATTATCTATATAAATAAAATTGTTTCTGTTTGTCTGTTTGTCTGTTTGTCTGTTCCACCATCACGTCGAAACGGCTGGATAGATCTCAACCAAACTTCATATTTAGAGTATACTGACCCCGGGGAAGGTTTCGATATGCATATCATTTTAAAATCTTTGAAAAGACGGGGGTTTTATAGGAAAAACGGTTTTCCTCCATTTTCTCTTATACTATTATAGGCAAAATATCGAATTTGTCGTATAAGGACGAGACAAAGCTCAATTTAATCCTCTTGACGCAAAGAACAAAACTCGGTAAGCCCTACGGGCCCGAAAACCATGTTTTAAGGCCCTAAAACCAACCGTTACGGAGATATTGGCACCACACTACCCCTGCTCTAGGAATCGGATAAAGAAATGAACTGCCGTAACCATGGCAACGTCAGCTCCAGGATTCTAGAGCAGTGAGATTATGCATGTACGTTTGGGCATAGCTGTCAACCAAAATAGGTACAAATAAGACTTAATATCTGGGAAAAAAATATACTGTTGTGTAAGGGACTCATAGGACTCCTTTGGGCGGGGATGGAAAGGGGGTGAAGAACGAGTGTAAAAATCTATATAAATAAAATTGTTTCTGTTTGTCTGTCCGTTTGTCTGTTCCACCATCACGTCGAAACGGCTGGATAGATCTCAACCAAACTTCATATTTAGGGTATACTCATCCCGGAGAAGGTTTTGATATGCATATCATTTTAAAATCCTTGAATAGACAGGGGGTTTATAGGAAAACCAGAATGGTTTTTCCACCATCACGTCGAAACGGCTGGATAGATCTCAACCAAACTTCATATTTAGAGGATACTCATCGCGGGGAAGTTTTCCATATGCATATCATTTTAAAATATTTGAATATATGGGGGGTTTATAGGAAAATCAGAATGGTTTTTCCACCATCACGTCGAAACGGCTGGATGGATCTCAACCAAACATTGTATTTAGAGTATACTAATCCCGGGGAAGGTTTAGATATGCATATCATTTTAAAATCTTTGAATAGACGGGGGGTTTATAGGAAAACCAGAGTGGTTTTCCCACCATCACGTCGAAACGGCTGGATAGATCTCAGCCAAACTTCATATTTAGAGTATACTCATCCCAGGAAAGGTTTCGATATGCATATAATTTTAAAATCTTTGAATAGACGGGGTGTTTATAGGAAAACCACAGTGGTTTTCCTCTATTTTCTCTTATACTATTGATTTTCTGTAAACTTCGTTTACCGTACGTGAAACGTCTCTTCATTATAAACAACTTTCGTTATGTTCATAATTTACCTTACTCTTCACATGACGGAGAAATTTACAATTTTCTGCTGGTATCATGCTCTGCATTTAGTGACCGACAGACCGACAACGAACCTACAGGTTACCATGGCAACGTCTCTGACTGCATGCCAGTAGGGAAGTAACGTATTGCCATTTTCCTCATCATGCTTTTAAATTCGTGGTTGTTCCTTGGGTAGATGGCAAGAGAGGCATCAATCGGCTCATTTGCGGGATATTGGCGGAATATCGTTGGAGGTTATAACCGCCCTCGAATAGATTAAGTAATAACACCATTAGTCATCTTCATATTTGTTTACCTAAGAATCACTGAACCTAAATTTCTCCTCTGTTAGCGCTTTATTATATCCATAACTCACGGCATTTATTTATTTGTCGTTATCCGGCTGTCCTCAGTTATAATCCATTTTCTATTAGTTTCAACATTCTTAACTGTATTATTTTCTTCCTTAATTACGCCGTATGTACGTGAATGCTAGAAACTACTGGATGCATTTCCACCAAGATTCGTATTTAGAATACACCTGTCCTTGATAGGTTTCAGGGCAAATATTGTTTCTAAATCCCTGAACTAACTGGGGGTTTATACGAAACCGAAACAGTGATTTTGCACTTCCAAAAAATATACACAACAAAAGTTTATGGAAGTCTACCTACCTTGGTAGAAATTAATGTCTAAACCTTTTTTTCTCATGTGCATCATTTCGATACGAGGATCAATAAGGGAGATATCATTAACGGACCGTTTATCTGTACAAGTCCCATCGGACTTAACTCACGAGCGGGTGCGTGTAAAGCGTATTCCTTACAACTTGAAAACCACTGAAGATATTCGAACCATAATTTATAGTTAGCATCCACCTGTCCAAACGTAGGTTTTAAACGTAAATGACATTTCATGTTCCGGAATGGACTGGCGGTTTATAGGGAACCGAAATGGTGATTTTACTCTTCCACAATATATACAGAACAAGACCAACCTGACTCAAAATCAAACAAACGTGATGGAATTCCACCTCTAAACCTTTTTTTCATGTGCATTTTTTCGTCAGGAGGATTAATAAGGGAGATATCATGAATGGTCACTTTTGCAGGTTAAGTCCAGCGGACATAGCCCAAAAGGTGTTTTACATGGAGCAGATTCCTTATCTATATAAATCAAATCGTAACGACTGTGTACCTCTACACTGACTATTTTGGCGAAATTTTCGTACAGCTTTCCGTTTAAGGGGTAATAATAACAATCTCCATAATTTTTGATTTCCTGAAAGTCCTAATTTTTACCCGCCTCGCCCAAAATCCACATTGTGGCATAATCTGCCAGAAGAATAAGAAGATAATTGAAATTTGACAAAATTATACGTTTTAGCCCGTAACGAATGAAAAATCCTATATCATTAAATTTTTCATTTTTTATCCCCGAAGAATATCGAAATATGCAGGCAATTTTAATGATGGTGCAGACCTTCGGAAATTCCTATCACGTAACGGATTGCACAATCTCCGTTCAATTTGGAATGATCTACAACCTTGGTCTTATGACTTTATGCCGTATCTGTATCCCTTTTACGTTTGATTTTTCTCTATTAATCGATGTTAAGTCAATTTGGAATTTTCACATGCATTATTCATACTTTCAATTATATGAAATACAGAATCATCAAACTCTTCACGAAAATTGGCCCACTCAGTAGCCATATGTGAGCCAAATGCTACGTATGTAGCTGTCACATTATTATCCGAAAAGTAATGTAATGTGAGATGATCTTACAAAACCTTTACCCTGTTCCACGTTTCTAAATCTGACCCAAGAATAGATGACATATCATTGGACCAGCCATTTAGGCCACTAAATCCGGCGTGTCTTATGGTATAATCCTTTGTCGATATGACGTACGTTTAGTAGCAGTTAATCTGTAAATGAAGGTCTTCAATATTGTAAACACGCATATACTTTCGTATGTCGATCTATATATATTCACTGATGTCGATTTAGCGATCGAGAAAGGGTCGGTCTGCTATTGTAATCAGTACTCCCCACACCGACTTTGACTGGCAGTAGGAAAGGGTTCCTTCTCCAACTCCTGTGTAACTGTCATTAGTAAGGAAGGCCTACAATTGTAATGAATAGTTCCCTTCTCGATTTGACTTGCAGAAGGTAAGTGAGCATGCAGTTTTGTTTAAAACTCCCCTACCCGATTGTGTTTGGCAGTAGGCAAGGGTGCCCGCCATTATAAAGAAATGTACTCATCTAAAATGTGACTGGCATTAGGCATAGTGGCCTGCTATTTTGATGGAAACTCACCAACTTGGTGTGACTGGCAGTACGCTGGCTGGCAGTAGGAAAAGGGGCCTGTCATTATAATGATAACTGCACAACTCAATTTCGAGTGATAGTAGGGTAATTGCCTGCCATTATAATAAAAACTGTAATCTGTCTGGAGGTAGGAAAGGGGGGCTGCCATTTTAACGAAAACTCCCCAAATCGATTCTGTCCGCATAGTAGGCAATGGGGCCTGCAATTATAATGTAAACTTCCCAACCTGATTGTGAATGGCAGTAGGCAAGTGAGCCTGCCGTTATATCACAAATCCGTAACAAACACTTTACATTGGAAACGTACGGGGACCTCCCCATGCTCTTTCTCGGATAACGCTAAGAGACATGCAATTTTAAAACTATCTTATTTACTGCATGTACACTATTTACTTCGATATTCGAATACAATGTAGAATACCGTAGCGAAGCACGGGTACATTCGCTAGTTATTATTAAAAATGGAAAGATGATATTTTAATTTCCACTCTTTAGAATTTAGTCACATATGTTAAATCCCGTTATGAACCACTAAGATCTGCTTTATATTGGTCGGGACAACACGGTATCCGGGACCGTACCTTCAATGTCGTACTGCCGTTAATTTTATATGGGGACACACGTCCTCCCAAGACACATCTCACAACCTATGGCACATCGCGGCTGGGCAAATACCTCCAATGCCGGCGATTGCTAAACTATTCCTTCCAATTTGAAGTCCATTTCCTTTCATCGGAACTCTTCAAACATTTAATTCATAAATATCCTCGGTGCGTGGATTCTACCACTAATAACACCGGCATATGCATTTATATCATCTTAAGCCTTGAGATTCATCTATTTCATCATTACAAACAATACGGCTCAATTTATTTCACGCCGGATATTCGTCCCTCATGACTTCCAACTCTAAATATGGGCTCAAACCATTCTGGGCTTTTAACATATCGTGACCATTCTAATTCACGTGCCTTTATCGCTTTTTAAACAAATTTTTAATGGTTAAAATAAAGTCCAAAAAACGTAAAATCAAAAGTTTACGTTAAATCAAACTGATTACGCGAATGAAAGTTTTTAACGCTACATGTCATCTCCACATTGATTATTATATTTGCACTGGCTAACTCACGAAGCACTGTCATTATTATTATTATACTTTAACTCGCAAACGCACAAATATTATTATATTAATTTACTTTCCTTTGTCAACTCACAAACATTATTATTATTATTAGTATTTTAATGACCTTCCGTACGCAACACAAATTTTACATACTCTGGCTCTTTCATCATCTGGCTGTCTAATAGAAATTATTCCTAATAAAAATACAAATGATCACCGCAGTGAATGAAATCAAATAAATGGGTTAGCACAAAAAAAGGAATTTAACACTTGAAATGAACTTAAGTCAAAGTATTACAAACAGCATGCGTTAATTGAAAGAATATATCCCATATTTACATTATATACAACAAACAAATACTCAAATTAATTAATCTAACCCATTATTACGTTAATATAAATTAGTTCGTCCGTCTAACAAAAAAATAAAATCATGGACTCGGGAGGCGGACCATGTTAAGTAACCATAATTAATTTACACTGAACCCCGTTTAGTCGCGATAACATCCCCCAAATATCAAAATTGTGTACTCATTCCTATGTAGAATTCCATTGTCTCGTAGCGGATGAGATATAGGCCTTACGGCCCCATGGTGATCTACTCGTATATCATGTCGCACAATACAAATTTAACACAATAAAACACTTCTGGGTGACTACCCATGATTAATACCTTATTACACTATTTTACACAAGAATACTAATAACAAAAGAAAACACTTATAGGTGCTCCTAGACCCCTGACACTCGCACAATATACTCTTCATATACGCCCGAAACACACGTCGTGACACATTACGACGAAATGTCGTTCATTTGAACCGGCGCGTATCGCGTCTTCAACCGGCACTTCCTGGTTTATTTCTAAGCCGTCTTGATAATCGCCTAGCTCCTATAATTCCCTGCTCGGATAGTTATTCACCGTCTATCTTGAGGTGTTTACTTCAGGCTCCGCACACTGCCTTCCAAAGGTACTATCGGCGTTCCGTTAATTATTTATTATTCAATCACATGACATTTATTAAATTCCACATACAGTTGTACTGATTAGTTACACTCGGTACTATGGATAATTTCACTGTTCGTATTCATTCTCCGATAATTTCACTGTTCGTATTCATTCTCCTAATAATTCACGCACTTTCAGCTTTAACTTACTTCGAATGCGTCCCGAGGTACTGACTTACAGAGTCTCAACTACTTCATACGACTGACACGACTGGTGACCGATAACGACTGGTGACTGGTAAGAACTGAGTGATGTGAGGTCCCCTTACTGGACTTTTATGGACGATTTGGTTTCCCGCCGGGGTCATCCGCGGTCAGCTCCTGGGGAGGGGGGTTGGTTATCCTAAATCGGCATATGCAGGTGGATTTGGATCTCTTGCTTTATCCTACTTAATACACTGGCGATACACATTCATGTGTCGTATTCTGAACTCATATCGTTCGGTGATCATGGAAATATCACTTAATTTCTGTCCTCCACCTTTCGCGCGCTAACTCGGCGTCCCTGATGGCGTGCTCATCTCGACCAATGGCGAGATAGCGTGGGTCATTTCCACGATTTCATTACTTTAATTTATTACGATTACAATTAATCAACATGGGAATTATATCACAAAAATCCCCTCTATTCAATTATGTGGTTGGAATAATTTAATTATTGTTATCGGAGAAGCTAACTGGAGTTCACTGTGAGTTTTTCTTATGTTGGTTTATCTGCGGGCCTATGATAAATTTTCTCATTGGTCAACACCGCTTCGGTTAGTTTGAAATCTCTTCCTTGTAACGTTGACAACACCAAATGCCTCGGGCGTGGAAAAACTGGCACGTCATATTCCCGGTATTGGTGATACATCTGCTCGCCCTTGGTCCGAAATATATACTCTTTCACTTCCTCGAAGTCATTATTCTGTTGTTGTGAGCTCTAGATTTAATCCTCTTAGCTTCTGGCCAAGAAACATTCTCCCCATAATGACAAGCTTACTGTGGCGACTGACAGTCGCGATATGTCTAGCTTATGTCGAAATTATCCCGTCCACACAAAACTGACACTGTATTCATTTAATATTCCTTTATATCTGTATTTCTCGTATCAAAATCAAATCATGAAAGATAGAGCCTATCTCATCAGGGTACAATACATTAATTCATATTTTATCTACT